>NC_068976.1:32431027-32742212 GCF_016808095.1 Vigna angularis
CGATGTTCCTCCACACCACGGCAGCGACGCTCCTTCACACCACGACGGCAATGGAAGCTTTCAAACCAAAAAAAAAACTGGGAAGAAAAAGGAATGGAAGTGCGGGAGGTGGGAAGGTGAAACAAAAATGGGGAAAGGGGAAGAGAGTTCCGTGGGTGGGTGCTGAGAAAGTAAAATTAGGGTTTCAAATTATTTAAAATAGGGTAAAAGTAAAAATCTTTTTAACTTAAGGATATAATTGTATTTAAAATAATGTGGAGAGGTGGAGGAAGTATAGGGTGGTGGTGGAGAGAGCAACACCCAACAATGATTAGGGATGATAAAAAGGGTCCAGCTTGGTGGGCCAGCCTCCCAGTCCAACTACAAAAGGCAGATTGAGACAAGGGTGTTGCTCCCTCCACCACCTCAAGTGCTTCTGTATCTCCCCACTATTTTCTTTTATTCCAAAAATACCATGTACCTCCCCACTATCCTCAACAATCTTTCTCTTTCTCTCTCTGCATTAATGGAGCATTCATATTACTTAGATTTAAACTTGTGATATATTGCAAAATATAAAATTCAGAGGAAATTTCAATATTAGTGCTTCTACCACTTCCATTTTATAAACTTAAAAGTTAGATGCAAATACAAAATAATAAACATAATAATATTAATAGTAAATAATATACTATTATTATTATATACTAACTTTATAATGACGAAAGAACTAAATAAATTCCAAATCTTTAACAAATAACTTTTCTTTTATATTTTAAGTATTTAATAATATTTTTATATTATTTATCTAATAAATTAAATACTTTATTCAAGTTATTTGAGTCAAACATGTGGGTAAGTTAAAACATAATATAATGTTAGAAATTATAGATATTAAATGTAAAAAAAAACACACATATATATAAACATTTTTCTAGAAATTTAGAACAAAATTTTACCATTTATTAAGTAATTTGAAGAAAAATATATATATTGAACAGTGAAAATAAGATTGAATCAAACTTATTTAAGGGAAATTGTAAATAAAATTTTGCAATATATTACAAGTTTAAATCTGAGTCATGTGAATGCTCCATTAATGTGGAGAGAGAAAGAGAAAGATTGTTGAATATAGTGAGGAGATGTAAGGTATTTTTGGAATAAAAGAAAATAGGGGGGAGGTATAGAGTATTTTTGGAATAAAAGAAAATAGTGGGAAGGTGCAGGAGCACTTGGGATGGTGGAGGGAGCAACACCCTTGAGACAATATTTTCAGGGTGATGCTCCTTCCACCATCCCATCTTCTCCCTGCACCTTCCCAATTTTTTTAAAATTCTAAATTTACCTTTTTTACTTTTTACTTTTACCAATTTTACTTTTTATTTTTTAAAACCCTAATCCCAATTCTCTCTCACTTTCACTTTCCCTTTCACTCTCACTTTCATTTTCCCTTTCACTCTCAGCAGCAAGCCCCCACCCCTCACTATCACTTTCTCTCTTTCTCTTAATTTCCACTTCCGTTAACACAACATTTTCCATTTCTTTTCAAATTTCGCGAGATTCACCAAACACCCAATGATAAATTGAACTAACTATTTTTTCTTTTGTTCACTTTTTATTTTGTACTCAACAAACATACTTCTCTTTCATTGCACCATTGTAAGTACGAATGTAATTTTAAGCATAGAATTTTAAGTTTGGTTATTTAAAGACAATTCTCTCTCACTTTCACTTTCCCTTTCACTCTTACTTTCATTTTCCCTTTCACTCTCAGCAGCAAGCCCCCACCCCTCACTATCACTTTCTCTCTTTCTCTTAATTTCCACTTCCGTTAACACAACATTTTCCATTTCTTTTCAAATTTTGGCGAGATTCACCAAACACCCAATGATAAACTGAACTAACTATTTTTTCTTTTGTTCACTTTTTATTTTGTACTCAACAAACATACTTCTCTTTCATTGCACCATTGTAAGTACGAATGTAATTTTAAGCATAGATTTTTAAGTTTGGTTATTTAAAGACAAGGAAGTGGGGAAGAAATTTTTAGTAGATTATATTATGGAATCATGATACTTCAAAACTTATCAGAAGTTATAAATGTTTTAAATTTATACCATGCATAATTTGTTTTTTCTGTCAAATTTTGTGTTAACGGAAGTGGAAATTAAGAGAAAGAGAGAAAGTGACAATGGGGGGGGGGGGGGGGGGGGGGGGGGGGTGGGGGCTTGCTGTTGAGAGTGAAAGGAAAAGTGAAAGTGAGAGGGGATTGTGATTAGGGTTTTAAAAAATAAAAAGTAAAATTGGTAAAAGTAAAAAGTAAAAAGGATAAATTTAGAATTTAAAAAAATTTGGAGAGGTGTAGGGAGAAGATGAGGTGGTGGAGGGAGCATCACTCACATTTTCAACGCGAGAGCCCAAACCAACCAGGTTTGCCAAGCTCGATAGCCAACATTCTAGTCTGTGGATTAGTCAGGCTAGCCCACCAGCTGACTTCATTAAAGAAATTGGAACTTGTGTCGCGACAGTTCGTATTAACACAACCCAATGACCTGACCGAAGTCCGATACAACTCAACCAAGATTGGATACAACTTGGTTGCGGTCTCATACAGCTTAGCCAAGATCCGATATAGCTTGACCAAGGTCTTATATAACTCGGCCAAGGTCTGATACAACTCGATCGAGGTCTAATACAACTCAGTCAAGATTTGAAATAGCTCGGACAAAAGCCCTCTTAGCCCGGACGACAACCCTTTCAACTCGAATGATAGAAAATAAATAGGCAGGCCAAATCACTAGCCTGGTTGACGGGAAGGACAAGCTGGGTGATCTTGGTGTGTTGTTGGGAAAAAGAGCGCAAACCAATCTATCCCCAAGCCCGACAGCCCAACCTCGCGAGTTAGTCGAGCTAGTCTACTAGCCCCGACTTCATTGAAAAAAAATTGGAACCCGCATTGCGTCTTTTGATATTAACATAGTCTGACAACCCATTCAAGGTTCAATATAGTTTAACCAAAATTATATATAACTCGATTGAGGTATGTGACAAAATCTTATCAAGGTCTGATACAACTCGATCAAGATATGATACAATTTGATTAAGGATCTAGGATTTAGAGTTTAAATAGATATGAAACCTTTGAACAAGAATCTTTTCCGCTCGAATGATCATCCTTTCATCCGAAACGATAAGAAAAAACAAACAGGCTGAATGGATGGAGAAACTGACCCACCAAACCTAGTCCCTTTTATCATCTACTTAAAAAATGAAATAATAAAAAAAAAGGCCTACGTGAAGAGAGTAGTTTTTACCAAAAAAAAAGGTTTAATAGGTTCGGAGGTCCTTATATTTGTGGGTTCGTTTCAATTGGGTCCTCCAATTTTGAAAGTGACAATTTGGTCCCTAATTTAACAAAATTGAGTCAATAATACCCTTTCCGTTAAATATAACGACGTTAACTTTTTAAACATGTGGCATGTTGAGGCATCCTTTTATTTGCAGGTGACACAGTTTTATTTGAAGGATGCTTCAACATACCACATGTTTAAAAATTTAATGACGTCCATTGCATTTAACGGAAAGGGTATTATTGACTTAATTTTGTTAAATTAGGGACTAAATTGATCACTTTCAAAATCGGAGGACCCAATTGAAACGAACCAACAAATATAAGGACCTCCCAACCTATTAAACCAAAAAAAATAAAAAAAAGTTACACCCGATAACTAGCAATAATAGTGGGTGTGAGAGAGAGACTCGCCACTTTGTGATGTGCTTTTCGACAATTCCAAAGACCCAAATTCAACTCTCAGTGGCCTGCAGCCGCTATACACAACAACAAAGCATTTTTCCCATCCTCTAAACCCCAAATTCTTTTCTTTCTATAACACTGTCTCTACTCATTTCCATGCCTCACATTGGCTCTTTTATCACATATCAGGTAACCCCCACTTTCCATTCAGGCCTTTATGGCATCTGTTTGTTAAATCACTCGACTTTAGTGGTAAAATGTTTGTGGGGTTTTAGTGAGAAATGCAGATTTAGTTACTACGCTTAAGAATGTTGCTGGGTTTTTCTTGATCGGCAGAATATGAGCTAAAGTTTTGTTCTTTTTACGCATTCTGAGTGCCTTTTGCTGCATTGTGTGCTGGGCTTAGCTTTTTGTCCTCACGGTTCAGTAACCATTTTCTGAAAACTGGAGATTTTATATGTGATTTGACTAAATGACTGGTAGATAGGTAACACCTCAGGATTTGAGTATTTCCCCTGTGGTTCTCCTTTTTTAATTGCATAATTGTTCGTGAATGTCAGATTGCTGGTTCTATGTGAGTGTCCCGGTAAAGGGATTTAGCAGTCGTAAATCATGTTTTGAAAATAATTTAATAAGTTGGTTGAAATAATTTGCTATTATTTATTCTTTTTGGACTTTTAAGTACTTGCTAAGTATTTTAATGTCCACGTCCCTTTTGAAGCCGCTTGTTTCATATGATTTATAATGTTTTCTTCTCTTGTTGGAGATGACGTTAATTTGTTGGATTTGTGTTTTCGTGCTTGTTAAAATATATGAAGGAGATTATTCAGCTACGAAGAATTCAGAGAAGTTATGGAGGTCTATTGAATATTATTTTGTATATTTATTCTTGACTACTTTCATACTTTGATATTAATTTAATCTTAAATGATACCTACCCTTTATATGATAAATTCTGTTCAAACGTGAAAATTTGGGACTTTATGACTACTTTAACTCAATAATAATCATGTGGACATTCTCAATCGTCGAAACTTTATTCTGTAATCAAGCTGTTGGTGACTAGAACGTACTGTTTCTCTATGTCACATTTAACGTTTAAATGCAATATCCCAAGAAAAAGAAATCAGTTAAGTCTAGTCTAGAAGTGATTTTTAAGGTATTGATGCTTGTTTTCTTATGTAGATTTAGGCCCCCTTCTGCCATTCTGCACACATTGAAGATGGCGACAGCATCATTCTCTGGTTTGCAATTTTCGATGTCAAGATCATGCATTCCTTCATCACAGAAGATTGCTGATGCAAGTGCTGTGGTTCTTGGTGGCAAGTCCAAGATTGGATCATGGAATAAACTTGCAAGTGCATATAATGTTGCATCAGTGCAATCTTTCCAGCGGGGCTTCACTTCATCGTCCATAAAATCTGTCAAAAGTGTCACAAAGGCTACATCCGAGTCTAGTGCAGAAAGTGCCGTCTCAGGATTGCCAATTAATCTGAAAGGTATCATTCAGTTTCTCTGATGCTCTTTGTTAATATTAATTTTTATTTACATGTCTCGATGATGTTTAACTAGAGTTTAGGCAACATGTTAATTTATGATTATTTAACCTGCTCATTCCATATTTACTACAATTATTTCAAGGTATACTGAGCCCCTGATTAATGTAAAGCATAACCTGTTTCCTCGCAGCCACTCAAGAGATGGTGGTTACTTGGCTGTAAAAAGCCATTGAAAGTTGGCCTTTTTAACTGAGGCCAATTTATATAGTAGTTCGATACGTTAATAGCATCTAATAGTCAGATTTATCAGTTTTTTGTTGATAGTTTCAAGAAAAGTGAGTTTTCTTATGGAATTTTGTAATTTGAGTGATTATCTTTTTTATATATATATGGATTTTGCTGTCATGGCGTATGAAAGTTATTATAGCTTTACTGAAAATAGCAATATATGCATAGGTAAAAGGGCTTTTATTGCTGGTGTTGCTGATGACAATGGATACGGATGGGCAATTGCAAAATCTCTTGCTGCAGCAGGAGCTGAAATTCTCGTCGGCACATGGGTTCCTGTAAGTTATTTGTTTTCTTTCGGATAAAAAGCTTGTTACTTATTATTTGTTATACAAATTCCCTAGGTTCTGTCTGCTGACTTTTGGAACAAGACCTCCTCCCCTCTTGTGAATATGTTTTCTACCAGTCCAATTATGTTGATACATTCACTAATTGTAAATAATTTCTACAGGCTCTGAATATTTTTGAGTCCAGCCTACGGCGTGGAAAGTTTGACGGGTCACGCATGTATGACTTTCAGTACTGTTACTGATTTTGTCTGTTAGACTATGCAATGTTCTGCTAATACAAAACTATGTTCTTCAGATTACCAAATGGATCAATGATGGAGATTACCAAAGTTTATCCATTGGATGCAGTTTTTGACAATCCTGATGAAGTGCCAGAAGATGTAAAAAAGAAAGGCATAGGTTTTTTTTCTTGTTTTTCATGTCAGAATTTATATCCTAATGTTTTCTTTGTTTTTCTTTTTGAAATTTGTATAGATAAAAACAAACAAGCGGTATGCAGGATCCAGTAAATGGACCGTTCAGGTATACACTAAATTTTACATGGTTAAAATGGTCTCATGGTTGCCATCTTGGATAAAATTGTTGAATGATATACTTTTGGGAAAAAAACTGGAATTTAGGGCTGAAAATTATGATTGCTTATTGTTATGCTTAAGACTGATTTCAGTAGACTTTTGTAGCCTTTACTAATCTGGTGTCACATACTGTAGCGTGTTTGACATCTTTAGTCAAGAAGAACACGCCTCTCTCTCCCCCACCAAATAGAAGCTTAAAGTCATTTTTTCTTTGTTTTCATCTCTATGACAAAAAATGCTAAACTAAGAATGTATTTTGATTTACCCTTTTTTTACACATTTTGGTTGTTTTTCTTCTTTCCTCTCTTGTAAATGTGAACAAATGATTTTCTTATACATCTTAAGTAGTAATTCAAAACTAGTGTTTGACATGTTTGATATAAGATTATTACTTTTGAATCAATATGTTTCATGCCTTGTGTGACTTTTATGTACAAATAGCAGTTATGACGACCATGTCGCCCTGTATTTTTGAGTATGAATTATGCATAGGTCATTCAACTACTATTCTTACATCATATCCTCTGGATATCGTATTACAAAATGTCTTAAGCTAAAGCTACAGCACTTTTATATTCTACATTAAGGAGGGAGACGATTCTTTACCGATGTCTTTTCATTTGGCTAGTTAAGCATATGATATTTTTCTTCTGGGGAGTTGAAGAACCCTGGCATTCTATGAAATATTTAAGCCTAGTGGTATTTTTGAATAATATTGTGAACTGTGCCTCAAGCTGTCCTGATTCCTGCCTGACATAATTTGCGAGCTTTGATATATCGGTTGTTTATTGCTATACTTTTCAGGAAGTTGCTGAATCTGTTAAGGAAGACTTTGGCAACATAGATATCCTTGTGCACTCACTTGCCAACGGACCAGAGGTACAATAGATACGTTAATAAATTTTAAAGTTCCTTTATGCATTTGGCATCTGGCTTTAGTAAGAAGTTAACTTTGATATAGGTGACAAAACCATTGTTGGAGACATCTCGGAATGGATATCTTGCTGCAATATCTGCGTCTAGTTACTCCTATGTCTCTTTACTAAAGCATTTTCTTCCAATTCTGAACCCAGGTATGTGCCCTATCTTACATGGCTTGCATTGTATTACTTCCTACTTTCACCTATATAATTTTATCTTTTATGATTTGATTTTAGGTGGCTCTTCAATCTCTCTGACATACATTGCTTCTGAAAGGATCATTCCTGGGTATGTTGATTATGCCATAGAAAGTACTTATCATTCTTGGATTCATAATTTTAGACTGGAAGTATTCATGATCTAAATACTGATACAGATACGGTGGTGGTATGAGTTCTGCAAAAGCTGCACTGGAGAGTGATACCCGAGTAAGCTTCCTCCCCCCAAAATTCTCCATTTCATGGACTGACTCATATGTGCTTCGTTGCTTCTTCTTCTTCTTCTCCTCTCTATTTACATATTTCATACCTTTTCAGGTTCTTGCTTTTGAAGCAGGAAGAAAGCGCAAAATTAGAGTCAATACTATATCTGCTGGTAACCTCTCTCTTTTCCAATTTCGGGAATCTTAATTCTGTCTTGCTAAGATTTCATAACGGGGAAGACGTTGGTGGGGACTGATGGGTGCCTTGCTTGGTCTGTGACATTTTTCACAAGTGGGCATGGTCCTAAAAGTTTGTTCTTTTATGCCATGGGGGTGCAATCTATCAATTACGTTGGTTGGGTATCTTAAATTTGTTAAACAAATGCCAGACCATCTCTTTTGTTATGGATTGGTAATTAAAAATGAACTATTCATTTGGGCACCTATGTATGGACTCGGTTTGAATTTTCACACCATGATTTTACTATCTGTTACATTCAATGCTGGCTCTAGTCAACTGTGTCCTTAACTGCCACCAAAATTATACCAAATAATTGAGTGGTATTTTATATAATTAACACGAATTAAGTCTTCTCTTCAATGGAGTAACCTTCTAGTTCCATTTAGATTACGTGTTTTTTTCTATTTCGTGGTTCTCTCACCCACTGCGGATAATTCCATGTCTGTTAAGTTAACAAATTTCCTTCAATGTTTGTTAACAAATTCACTGAATTTAGTTTTTGTGATTAACATGTTGACACTGTATTTTTGTCCCTAGGTCCACTGAGAAGTCGGGCTGCAAAGGCTATTGGATTCATTGATATGATGATTGATTATTCATTGGCCAATGCACCTCTACAGAAAGAACTATCTGCAGGTAACAGTCATCAGAATGATTCCTTGTAATGTAACTTCCAGTATCAATCTGTGATCATTTGCACAACTGAGTTGAATTGTGTTCTTACAGAGGAGGTGGGCAACGCAGCTGCCTTCTTAGCATCACCTTTGGCTTCTGCTATCACTGGTACTGTTCTATATGTTGACAATGGTCTGAATGCTATGGGTGTTGGAGTTGACAGTCCAATATTTAAAGATCTTGACATTCCCAAAGACCAGCATTAAGTGGCAGCTACCCCACAAAAGCTAGTGTCACCGGAATTAGCATAGCATTGGCGATATTATTTATTTTTCTTTTTTCAATCAGACAGTAGGATTTAGAGTTGAGCATTTGCTTTGCGATTTGTAGGCATATTTTTGGAGTTTTTCCCTTACGGCTTTTAAACCTTTCTTTTGGCACTATGCCAAAAAATGCAGGTCATATGAATATGAATGTAAGAATCATTCTGTGGTCTATGTTCACGAGAATTGAAATATAAACTTGCAATAAAAGTGTATTCTTGTGTGACGTCTATCCTGTGGATAAAACCTTGTGAGTTGTGACATGACAGAGAGTGCCTTAGCTAGCCATTGCTCTTGCACATGGCCATGCTAGGCATGAAAAGTCGCATGCACCTTAATACCATAATACAAGCTCGTATATTTTTAGACTCGTTGGTAACTTTTCATATATTGATTGTTTGTAGGATCAAATAGGGAGATTTCGGAAACTGATATTACAATTTAAGTGTGTACAGTAAGGTATGAACTGGGTTGATAAATTGATAATACAAAATTACAAGTTTAACTATCAAATTAAACTTGTGTAAGAAGTGTTTCCTTTGTCGACGTGGCCTCTAAAAATGATCATTGGAAGCTTTTAATGGAAACTTTATCCTGGGGTCATATACAAATATACACTCAGAGCGAGGGTTCAAAGCCTTCTGCCATTGAGGAAGTTCATAGGTGTCCTTTTCTTCTGTTGAAGAGAGACCCCATAAAGAGCCTGTGACGGTAGTAGGTTGCACCTCCAACAGTCCATGTGCTACTTATTGAGAGAAGAAATTGCACCGGGACACCTGCAACACAACCTTATCATTTTTTAGCCAGTGATAGCAAAAATAAAATTTGGAAGCAACGATCATTAGATTTAGATACCTTCTGATGTTTTAGATGCCGTTTCTTTTCCTGTATATGTGCCTATCAAGCCAACACATGAAAGCCAGAGCAGAAGTTTTCTAAATTAAAAAATGGTTTAGACTCTTTTTTCAACTTTGCTAGTTTAGTTTATGGTATGCATATTGGGAAACCAAAGCCAGAAATAATGTCAATTATGTTACATAATGTAAAAGCTAAAACTATTAGCTTCTGAGTAAACATGAAAAATCACAAATGAAAGTAGAACCAAACAAGTTCTATAGACTATAGTACTCACTCGGTGTTTTATGTTGGGGCACTTGTGATTCATCTTGGTTGTACCCTGTGACATGTAGGATAAAAGTGATGAGGGTTCATAGTGTACGAGGAAGACAACAGAGCATAGTAGTTTAGAATAGCGATTATCCTCACATCTGGACGAGGAACTAAACAAGTTCAATGATATTTACTTTGTGTTTTTTGTTGGGGCATTGGTGATTCATTATGGTTGTAACCTGCGACAAGAGAAAAGTGATTGAGGATTCATACTGGAAGAGAAAAAGATAACAAAGCAGATTAGTGTACGAGGGATGGAGATTACGCCTCACCTTCACCTATATTACAATACAAACTCTGCAGTTTAGCAAAGATGTCCACAAGAGGAGCAGAAGCTGAAAGTGTAGGCTCAGTTTGTTCATAATTGGATCTGTCATCAGAGAAGCCATCATTTTTGTCTGGACCACCCACGAAGGCACCACAGATGACATTAGGATTTGACTCAGCACGGTTATACCACAGCTCAAATCCTTGAGTGCAGCCAACCTCACTGTGAAGAGAAAAGATTGAAGCAATGGAAGTGCCTCTGTGGTGAACATGAAGAGGATATTTTGCTTCATATCCAACCAAGTAGCTCATATCCGCCGGGTTATTACCAAGGATATAATCAGCCTGTGTCAATCAAAATTCACAGTTTCAGTATACTATTTAAACCACGCATTAAACCATGATGGGCAAAACTTTTATTAGATGCATTTTATTCAATTAAAATTGGAGTTTCACTGGAGTGACTAGTAGTAATCTTTTATACAAACTTTTATTATGCGGAATTCAGAGACTAAGAATAATTTTTATTAGAGAACATCAAACTAAAGATTTTTATGGCAGATTGCAAATGATACTTGAGACTTAACAAAGTTGAGGAGCTCCTGAGGCTGAGTTTGTCCATCTGGACAGTTGAGATATGCTTTTGTTGCTGAGACGTAATTAGAGTAAACAGCTAAAAGGAATGTAGCAGAAGAAACATACTGCATGTTGTTCCATTCACGCACATATAGTAAGCCAAGGAGCATAATAGGCTGTAGAATTAATTTTCTAAATTAGCATCTAACCTGGTGTTTTCTGGTCATTGTAACCATCATTCTTTTGCAAGCAGGCACACGAAAAATAATCTGCCTTGGCCTGGTATTGCTTGGTTGGACCGGTGCTGACGAAATTGTCGGAATGGACCAGGTTGATGGACTAACGGCTAACGAATAATAGACAAGATGGTCGATCTTGTCGAACTGGCTAGACAGATAGGATAACCAGATGACCAATTGGACGAACTTACATATATTAAACTTATTTATACAAATATATTATTTTTTAAATTTATTATTATTAAAAAAATAAATTAAAACAAAAAGCCTCAGCAATGCTAAAAATACACAAAACCATCTGAATAAGATGTTTCAGGGTTTAAAAAGGGGCAATTTTGGAAAATCATAATAGTACACTTTCTTAATATTATAAACAATAACAGCAGTGGTGAAGATATTTCAGTTTTTTCAATTAGTATGGGGTTGCATTTAGTAATGATGGGTACAAGAATCAAAATCTGAAAACAAAGGCCCAGAATTCCAAACCTAGGAGCTAGGTTTGTTTGGGTTCTTCATACGAAAACGCTTTAAAACCGTCAAAATACACTCCTCACTCCTCATCGCAGCTTGATTAAGGTATTATCTAAGAAACCCTAAATCATTCATTTCTTTTCTCTGTAATTAGGTAGAGAAGGTGAACATGATGAAAAAAGGATGAGTGATCATCAAACATTACATAACGTGTTTGATATGATCAAATTCTCCATCGCTACGTTCTTTCTGATTCACCTTCCTTCACAGTTCACCCGCCTCTTTTAGTTTTATTTACAGCTTTATTTTATTTAATGTAATATTTCTGCGCAAAAGGAACGAATTAAGAACCTGTGTTGTTGCAGAAGCGAGTCGCGAATTAGGAATGGGCTTGGTATGGGCCACGGCGGAGGATTTGAGCCGCAACAGAGCCCGAGTGCTGTCGCTTTATAGGCAAATTCTACGGAGCCTGAATTCGCCGGCACTGCCATTGAGTTTCGCGGCGAGGCTCTCGAAGAAGGCGGAGGTGCGAGCAATGTTTTGGGTGGGTTCCGATGAACGCTCTCAGCACAACATTGCTGACCTAATCGACGCAGCAGAGTACTCTCTCTCTTTTCTCAGAAAAGGCCAACTGCCTCCTCGTCACATTAACTAAACAATACTAACATGTTTTTTTATTTATAATGTTTAGTGTAGTATATCTATAATTGTATTTATGATTGCATAAATGCTCTCTGTAAATTGATAATTTTTGGAGCAATGATTCATAATTTTCTATCGTTGTGTCGTTGAACTGGATTTTGAAATTTGTTTAGTGTGAAATTTACGGTGCGTGACTAGGTTCTTTGTCTCAACTTGAGAATAAGAGATAACCCAACTCCAAAACTCGATCTTTTAAGGGATGAGGATTGTTCGTTACTTCCATACATCATAAGAGAGTATATGATATCATATCACAAAAAATTATACATATGTATGTGTAATGTTGTATTTCATATCATTTTTACTTTATTTGTTTTCATTTCTTTTTGTGTTTTGAATTTAGTTTCTCTTTCATTGTAACAAATATGTATGATTGGTCCGTTTAATGCAATCATCTAAGCCACATTTCCTAGAATGCAATGGATCATGCATAGAATAATAGAGTAACTTTCAAGGATCAAGGAATATCAGTGTTATCCTTTTCGGATGGGTCACCTCCAATTAATCTAACAAGATCAATGACTATTAAGTTCACAATTTCGCTCACCATAGCTTATGTTAATCTCTTTTACACAATATCGGTGGGGAAGAATGAGAATAAAGTCCTAAAATTATTAGGAAATAAATAAGATGTAAGTAATATAAGTATATCTTAAATAATTATGCTATGCATTTATGTAAAATATCAGCTTTATTAAATAATTAAAAAGATGTAAAAGATTTCGTTTAAATTCTTATATTGGATGATGTATCTGAAAAACAAGTTATAAGATTTGGTTTAAATTCTTATATTAGAGGGTGTATTTGGAGACAAATGACATAGAAGAGAGTGTTGCTCCCTTCACCACCACCAAATGTTTCATGCATCATTTCATACCTAATTTGCTCTTCCAATAAAACGGATGTCAACATCAGTTTCACCTTTAATGGATGTCAACATCAGACGGATGTCAACATCTTCAACGGATGTCAACATCTTCAACGGATGTCAACATCTTCAACGGATGTCAACATCTTCAACGGATGTCAACATCTTCAACGGATGTCAACATCTTCAACGGATGTCAACATCTTCAACGGATGCCAACATCTTCAACGGATGCCAACATCTTCAACGGATGCCAACATCTTCAACGGATGCCAACATCTTCAACGGATGCCAACATCTTCAACGGATGCCAACATCCGTTTCACCTTCAACGGATGCCAACATCCGTTCCCACCTTCAACGGATGCCAACATCCGTTCCCACCTTCAACGGATGCCAACATCCGTTCCCACCTTCAACGGATGCCAACATCCGTTCCCACCTTCAACGAATGCCAACATCCGTTCCCACCTTCAACGGATGCCAACATCCGTTTCACCTTCAACGGATGTCAACATCCGTTTCACCTTCAACGGATGCCAACATCCGTTTCACCTTCAACGGATGTCAAACATGCATTTCACCTTTAATATGAAAATTATTATAATAATTAATTAAATAATAATATATAAATTAAATTAATAATTATTATTTTATTAAATAAAATAAAATTAATTTATATATAATTATCTAATAAATTTAAAATAAAATTAAATAATATTTATGTATTAATTTAAAATATAATAAATTAATAAACTAAAAAAAACCTTAACGGATGTGGCACATCCGTTTAACTAATAATATAAAAAATATTATAATAATTAATTAAATAATAATATATAAATTAAATTAATAATTATTATTTTATTAAATAAAATAAAATTAATTTATATGTAATTATATAATATATTTAAAAGAAAATTAAATAAGATTTATATATTAATTTAAAATATAATAAATTAATAAACTAAAAACTAAAAAAAAAACTTAAACGGATGTAGCCACATCACGTGACATATCCGTTGAAGTATTTTTTTCTTTAACGAAAGTTGATATCCGTTGAAGAAAAAGTTAATATCCGGTGAAGAAAAAATGTGGAAGTGTAGAATATCTTAAAATATAAAAGATAGTTTTAAAATTAAAAAAAAAATATAGTGATGCAGGAAACAAGCAACGTGGAGTAGTGTGTGGAATAACTCCATAAAAGATAGTTTATCTGTTATACGAATTTTCTCATAAGTTAATTTTTAGGAGTAATAACATTGATGATCAAAACCGTTTTTTCCCATCAATATATAATTAAGAAAAAAATAACTCAATTCCAACTCATCTTAAAAATATAATATGTGATGAGACAACAATAAAAACAACAATTATATACGTAACAATAACTTACTCATTTTGTTATGCCAAATTAATAGCAAATATGTATAAAATATAAAAAATTTAAATTTAACCCATTTTAATTTTATTCCAGGATTAAATTTAATTAACATTTATGTTTAATTTTCTTATAATTACAAGAAATTTTTTAAATAATGACTAATTTTAATGAGTAAAAATATGTTTAGAGATAATTTTTTAATTAGAAACTAATTTTTTTAGTAGTTAAAATTGTTCGCAACATGATGAAGTTTTGATGATGTCCAAATCAAGTCAAGATATATCAAAATTTATGAAGATCCTTTGAAGACTTGTTTTTGTTATAAAAAGCTTTTGTAATAATTATAGTTTAAGGTTTAGAACTTAGATTTGTAATAGGTTTTGATTCTTGTACTTTCATACTTTGTATTTGTTGTTCAGAATAAAAAACACACGGTTTTAATCGATTAAATCAAGTATTAATCGATTAAAACGTTGCAGGTGCTGAAAACTCAACTGGCATGGAAATAATTGATTAATACCTATTTTAATCGATTAGTTAATCGATTAATCCTTAAAATAATCGATTAAAGATGACCGTTGAAGTTTTCTGACTTTTGAAAACTAGCTGTTGCACTCGTTTTAATCGATTAACAAAGATATTAATCGATTAAAAGCGTTAAATGGCTGGAAACGAAGAACGGAAGAGTATTTGCGTGAGTCTATAAATAGACTCTCATTTTCCATTAATAGCAACTCTTCCCTTGTGCTCTAGTACTCAGAAAATCATTGAGATTTGTGTTCTTGTTCGGCTTGTGAAACTCGTGTCTGTGGAGCTGGTGGAGTGCTGCTGCGATGACGGAGGAAATAGTCGGTTCATCCTTGGTGTGTCTAAGGAGGTGTTCGGAAGAAGAAGTTCATTCTTCGTGAAGTATTCGGAGGAGGTGTTCATCCTTTGTGAAGACTCAAAGGAGGTGTAGGTTCATCTCTTGTGGTAACAAGATAAGTGATTTCTAAACTTTTACAAATTGTTTCTTTGTGATTGTAATTTGTAATTGTTTTGTGAGTGTAAATTGTTTATCTTGTTTTGAGATAAGAGACTGGACGTAAGATTAGCAAGATCCGAAACAGGATAAAATCATCTGTGTAAATTTCTCTCAACCTTACTCTCTTTATTTGTTTTTATTATTTGCTTGGTAAGTTTAATAGAGAAAATTAAAAGGCACATGTTCATATTAAAAACTCTCACTAGTGCAGCCGCTCTGACAAATGTTAGTAATAAATTTAAAAATCAATTCATAATAGAAATTATTTATTATTAATTATAAATTTTAATTCATAATATAAAAAACTGTTTTAATTACCAATCATTTTTAGTTTATAAATTAATATTTAAATCGGTTACTACAGTAATTAATTATTTTAATCACTAAAATTTGTTACTATTTTAAAATTTTCTTTCTTTTTACATCATCATTCAATAAGTAAAATAATATTATTATCCTTTATAATACTTACTTTCTAAATTAATTTCATCTTGTGTTGGATGGTTTAAAAGTAAAAATTTGGGATATAGAAATTAATGGATAGTGTTTCGGTGTACATTTTCCTGTGTGTCTCTGTTGCTCCTGGATGTCTGGGATACTTGCATTTCTTCAACTGTTGTCCTTCGTATTCGCCAAAGGAGGGGGAGGTACCTGCAAAGATACTCCGACGTTCAAGTCAGATATGAGTTATGGAGCTGAAGCTCAGAAGAGAGTAATTGGATACTGCTCTGAAGTATTATTCAGGATCTCTAGAGCATAAAGAGAACGTACCTGGACTTGGGTCCTGTCACTGTATTTATAAGCAAAATAACAATAACCACCTTACCTAAAAGTGTGGTTAGTGGCTTTGACTGATATTTTAACTGTCTAAAATATCTAAGATATTTATGTTATTACATAAATATCCTTACTGCATAACATGCCCCCCAAGTCCGAGTTAACCGTTCCGTTTTATGAACGTGGTAACTCTAGGACTTATGAGTTTGATGGAGGCTGTCTTCGCTGTAATTAGAAAGCGTGTGCAAGTAAGGAATTTGATGGAAAAAAAGGAGGCGAAGACGAACGGCAAAAACCAAAAGGTTGAACAAATTTGAGGCCGAACGGCCAACTTCTTGAGCGCTCGTTAACATGAATGTCGAGCGATGTTTGAACGCTCGCTGATACGGATTAGCGAGCGATTATGGAACGCTCGTTGAAACGGAATGTCGAGCGATGTTTGGACGCTCGTTGACGTGCATTTGATTGTCGAGCGTTGAGGTCGACCGATTGACTGAGTGGACGATCGTTGACCTTTGATTGTCGATCGTTGAGGTCGAACGCTGACTGAGTGGACGCTCGTTGACATTTGATTGTCGAGCGTTGAGGTCGAACGCTGACTGACTGGACGCTCGCTGACAATTGAATGTCGAGCGTTGAAGCCGAACGACTGACTGAGTGGACGTTCGTTGATAATCGAATGTCGAGCGTTGAGGCCGAACGACTGACCGAGTGGACGCTCGTTGATAATTGTTTGTCGAGCGTTGAGGCCGAACGACTGACTGAGTGGACGCTCGTTGATAATTGTTTGTCGAGCGTTGAGGCCGAACGCTGACTGAGTGGGCGCTCGTTAACCATTGAATGTCGAGCGTTGAGTGTGTCCCTTTGTTCGATGCACCTGGGTGTTCTAGGGCGAACATCGGCCAGCGGGAATGTATCCCTTTATGCACGTGTTGCTCGATGCAGCTGGGTGTTCTAGGGCGAACATCGGCCAGCGGGAGTGTATCCCTTTATGCACGTGTTGCTCGATGCAGCTGGGTGTTCTAGGGCGAACATCGGCCAGCGGGAGTGTATCCCTTTATGCACGTGTTGCTCGATGCAGCTGGGTGTTCTAGGGCGAACATCGGCCAGCGGGAGTGTATCCCTTTATGCATGTTTTGTTCTTGGGCGAACATCTGCTGGGTTTAGAAGTGCTTCAGGATGATCGGCTTTCAAGTGTCCGCTTTTATGTACAAGATATGTTTATCTGCATTGTAAGAAATAATATTAAGCATATAGGTGAGACCGTTTGGTCAAGTTGCAAACCTGGTGGCTGGACGCTTGAGGCCGAGCGTCAAAGAGATGAAGTGACCGAATGCTTCCTGCGGAATTTGGCGAACGCTAATGAAGTGATTGGCCGAATGTGGGAGCGCTCGTATTGAAGAATGGTCGAGCGGTAGAGACCGAACGTGAGGATGAGCGGTTGAAACCGAACGGCCCAGTGTTTGAACGTTCGTACACCTACTGATTGTCGAGCATTTGATTCCGAAGGGAGGTGACGAACGGTCTGCTTATTGAACGGTCGTCCACATTGAGTGTCGAGCGTTCGGATATAAAGACGAGGACGAGCGGCTGCTGTTTGAACGCTCGTCCACATTGAGTGTCGAGCATTCGTTTCCGCAGGGTGAGGACGAACGTCCGGCTGTTTGGACGCTCGTACACATGAGTTGTCGAGCGGTCTAGTCGAGCGCAAGGGACTGAATGTCGATGCTGAGAGGAGAGACGAACGCTCCAGGCTGAACGTCAATGTCGTACGCGAGGCTGAGCTAGGGACGTTCCAGGACGAACGATATTGAGCGGGTGGCCGACACTCCATTATCCGACGAACGTTATTGAGCGAACGTTGCGCATTCGAGTGGATGAACGCTTGGGATTCGAACGTTGTCGAGCGTTAAAGTCTGAGTGCGAGGACGAACGCTCGTCACACGGCTTGTCGAACGTTCGAATCCAAATGGTGAGGGCGAACGCTGAGGACCCGAGGTGACGAACGTTGGCGACCAAGTGGGCGAACGTTGAGGACGAAGTGGACGAGCGTCGATGATGGTTTGAACGTTCGTCCCGCTGTTTGTCGAGCGTGCGAGCAGGAACGTCGAGCCCGAATGTCGAGCGTGCGAGCAGGAACGTCGAGGCCGAACGTCGAGCGTGCGAGCAGGAACGTCGAGGCCGAATGTCGAGCGTGCGAGCAGGAACGTCGAGGCCGAACGTCGAGCGTGTGAGCAGGAACATCGAGGCCGAACGTCGAGCGTAGGAGCAGGAACGTCGAGGCCGAATGTTGAGCGTAGGAGCAGGAACGTCGAGGCCGAACGTCGAGCGTAGGAGCAGGAACGTCGAGGCCGAACGTCGAGGGTAGGAGCAGGAACGTCGATAAGAAAGGCCGTACGGTCCATGGCGAACTGGTGAACGTCGAAGGGACGAACGTTTGGGAACCTAGTGGACAAACATCGGTGACCGAGTGGACGAACGTCGGGATTTGTTTGAACGTTCGTCCCATTGCTTGCCGAACGACCTAAACCGAGTGGAGTGTCGAGCGATGTTTGGACGGTCGTTGACATGAGTTGGCGAGCGCTTCTTGAACGCTCGTTGAAATGGATGGACGAGCGCTCGTTGAAATGGATTGACGAACGCTCGTTCACATATTGATTGTCGAGTGTTCGTCTACGTAGGCGAGGCCGAGCGATCTACTGTTTGAACGCTCGTCAACATTGATTGTCGAGCGTTGGAATCCAATGGTCGAGGCCGAACGGCCGATTGCTTGAACGCTTGTTCACAGTGATTTTTCGAGCGCTCAAGTGGGATGTAAGGCCGACTGTTTTGATGCCCGTACATAGTGACTGTCGAGCGTCCTCGAAGTCGAAAGTCGAGGTCGAACGTCGGAGTATTTGAGGAATAGAAGTTGGGTTGGATGACGTGGAGGCCAAACTGAATGATGCGTGGGTGGAGCGAGTCTTGCGGAAGACGTGGAGAATGGGTCTCCCTAGAATCCCTTCTGCCCAAAAAACCCTAGAATCAGCCCTATTGCGGAGCGGCTGATCCTGAGGCTGCCGCGATCCGAGGTGATCGAAGACAATGGAGTCCCCAGGCTTGGGATGAACTGGCGGCTTTGCAGTGGCATTCTGATGGCGACGGCCCTGATGTGGTTGTCGCTTGAGCCGCACCTGACGGAGTTTGGACATGACGGAGGTGCCACCGCTGCGATACCGGAGAGGATAAGAGCGCGACAGTGACTCTTGAATCACGACGGTGATGCGTGGTCTGGACAGAGTCCGGTTTGGGGTTTTTCTGTTCTCAGTCTCGATTCTGATCTTGGGGTTCTCGATTTCTGATGGCGAGGGCAGTGACGCTGTGATTGGAAGGGACGGCGGCGACATGGAGTTTTGGGTTGCGATTTGGGAATTTAGGGTTCCCGTTGTTCTGCGATTTTTGGTGTAACTGGGAATTTGGAAAATTAGGAATTGTGGTTTTGATCTTCGCAGTGGCGACGATGAAGGCATGGAAATGGTGATGACGACATAGGTGCATGATTGCTGATGGAAGATGAGTTTGGTGGCCTTTGTTACGAGACCCGCATGAGGGGTTCACAGATTTGGGATTTCCAAGTGGTTATGGAAAAAATAGCTGATGATTAAAGGGTGAGGGAGTAAGGATGGTCTTTACGTAGTGAAGGCGGAAATGAATGAGTTCTGATTTGCACCGTTTCCTCTTTGCAGATATGAATGAAGGTCTCCGAGGAAAATGATGAACGAGCTTGTGAAACTCGTGATCTGGGTTTGGTTTGATTGCGCGCTTTGGGATCTGAGGAGTGGCGTCAATGGAGGTGCTGGTTTGGGTTGTTTCTGTTGAGATGCATCAGTTTGGTGGTCTCCACCACTGTCGTAGGATCAGCGTTTTCGTAGAGATGCTCGTGGGGGAGCCAATGGCTCACGGAGGAGAATCCTGGAGTGATGCGGCAGCTTCATCTTGATGGAGTAGCTTATCCGAAAAAATGATTCGTGGAGGCCGAGGCTCCCTTGTGGCTTCTTTGGGATTGCACTCGGCCCCACGGTGGGCGCCAAAATGTTTCGGTGTACATTTTCCTGTGTGTCTCTGTTGCTCCTGGATGTCTGGGATGCTTGCATTTCTTCAACTGTTGTCCTTCGTATTCGCCAAAGGAGGGGGAGGTACCTGCAAAGATACTCCGACGTTCAAGTCAGATATGAGTTATGGAGCTGAAGCTCAGAAGAGAGTAATTGGATACTGCTCTGAAGTATTATTCAGGATCTCTAGAGCATAAAGAGAACGTACCTGGACTTGGGTCCTGTCACTGTATTTATAAGCAAAATAACAATAACCACCTTACCTAAAAGTGTGGTTAGTGACTTTGACTGATATTTTAACTGTCTAAAATATCTAAGATATTTATGTTATTACATAAATATCCTTACTACATAACAGATAGTATTATGTACAAGGTCACAATTTTCATTTATGTATATGTTGGAGTATTTAATGAATTACACATGATGCTGTTGCGAGGTGATATGAATTCGACACCATGTTCCTTTGTCGGGAGTTACTATTCTTGAGTTAAGGGAAAATTATTTGAGTTTATTTTCTTGCATTAAAGATAGACTCTAAGTATATTATTACAAAAAATGGTTATCATAAAACACTTATATTTATTGAATGGATATTCATAGATTTTTTTTTCTTCATTGGTCAATTTAAGTATATATGGTAGAAAGTACGTTTTCCTGAAACCATAAACGTGAAACAGAACAAAAAAGTAAAATAAAAAGCATAGAAAAAGCCAGTCAACATTTTTGCTACTTTTCACATGTATTATTATTATATTGAAAGGAAATAAAATGACAGAAATAAATAAATAAATAATTATTTACAATTGTAGTCATAAAAACGTTAAGGAATTTAATGATTCCACAATATAATAACTGCATTAGCATGTTTAAAAAATTCTATAATATCAAGAGTCGTGACAAACTGAAACCGCATATTGAAACCTGAATTTGACAAGGTTCTATAATTCTAATCAATCACTTAAGTATATCAATTATTTTGACTAATGCGCCAATCAGACACCATAAATTAAAAGCAGGTGGGTTCTGCTTCTTTGTTTTTTTGTTCATAATTACATTTTTCAATACTTATTATTATTAATTATTTATTTTAATATTCCTTGGACACTGTAATTTATTTTATTATTATTATTAAGATAATAAACTTAAATCTACCTTAATTTTATAAATTATTAATTTAATAAAGTGTAATTTGTAATCTTGTGGGTTCCAAAATGTTTTCGAAAGTGAAGTCGAGAACTACTTTTCTACATTTAGTTATTGGTTTTCCTTCGTTATCTTCTATTATTTGTGAAAGTGGAGTAGATGTAAAATTCACCCCAACACTCAAGTTAGTCACAGAATATAATCGGTTATCATTATTAATTTCACAATAAATACAATCACCTACCTCCTTATTTTACTTTTGTATTTATAGGTTTGTGTTTTTGATTAAGGTTGGCCAAGACCCAATAGTTCATAAGTATGTTTTCACTAGTGCAAAAACAACGTATAACGTCATGCGTTTAACATCGAACCACTAAATAGTCAACGTTAAAAATGACTGGTGACATTTTATAAATGCAATTATTAAACGTCGTTTATAATTGTAATTCGACGTAAAAAGATATAAAACGTCGAATGTCCTAGCGTTAGACCTTAAAAGGTTAGTGAATTCAATAAAAATTTGAGCGGGAGACTGAAAATTCATTCACTTTATCTTAGCGCGCGAGACCCTCTTCTCTTCTCAAACTTTTCTCGAACGAAGTTTGACGACCATCACATGTAATCTTTCTTTCATTTGATACAAATGCATGTTAATTAACTACTTCATGTATGATTTTCGTTTGTTTTAACCGATTATTTTCGTGTTCTTGTCCTTCATAGATGCATTCTTCTTTCTCTCTCATGGGTGACGACACTTTATTCCGATGAACCCACCTTTTGAAGGTTAGTTTTTGTTTTCGTTTTGAAGAACTTGTTTGTTGAACTTGTTTGTTGAACTTGTTTGTTGTTTTTTTCTAACTTGTTTATGGTTGTTGTTTGGTTGAACTTGTTTGTCGTTATTGTTTGGTTGAACTTGCTTGTTGTTGTTTGATTGGACTTGTTTGTTGTTGGTTATTGTTGTTTGTTGTTGATCAAAGTTCATCTTTTATAAAATACCAAAAACTTGAAATTTGTTGTTTTTCTGTTTTTCAGATCTCGTAGAGTTGTTAAAAATGATCACAATTAATTAAAAAAAATAAAAAAAAATTGATTAACATCGAATATTGACAAAATTCGACGTCGTATATTGACAAAATTCGACGTTAATTTAACGTCTCCTGATATGACGTCGTTCGCGAATTCGCCGTTAAAAGCCCAAAATATTCGATGTTGTACACGATTTTTGTACTAGTGTTTGTCCTTTTAATCATGTTGTATTTATGAAGAATAATTTACTTTGCACTCACTAATTGGTCAAGTCTAGGACAAAGACCAACCGATTGTATGATATGTTAAAAATAAACAAAACAGAAGTGTATTCTGTTACTGTGTGTGCTTTGTGTATAAATAGACTTTGTATCATTCTTTTACCGTTAATAAAATTTTGAAGAGTTATACAGTTTACTTGAGAGCATTTGCAACCTTTTGATTGGTCTGATTCTGAGTGTGGTGGTCCTCTGCCGTGTGTGGTGGTGGCTGGCTGTTGAAGAGGGTTGAACCCTAGCAGAGCTTCGAGTGCTCCTCTCTCTCTCTCTGATTCTCGAATTCTCTTTCTACATTTTGCTTTCTCTCACTAACACGTGCACACCTTATGTTTTAAGGGAAATAATATCTGAGTATGGGCTTTTACTTTTCTGCCCTTTTATTCTAATATGTTATCAAGAGCATAGGTTGCTGTCCTGAGGTGTGTGGAAAGTGAGTACTGTATTATGGAGGTGTGTGTATCCAGAACTGCAGAAAAGGAGGTTTCTTTGACTGGGTATAGATCAAAGATTCAGAAAGAGTGTAGCAAGAAAGGATGGCTGGAATAGGATGGATTCAGGGGTCACTACCCGTGTTTGATGGCAAGCATTTTGTAGATTGGCGGATCAAGATGTGGGCTGTGTTTGGTTTTCAAGATGTGTTGGAAATCATTGAAGAAGGAGTGCCTGTGTTGAGTGAAAAGGCAACCCAAGAATAGAAGAAAGAACACAAGATGCTGGAGAAACTGGACAGCAAGGCCAGGTTCTTGATGTATCAATGTGTAAGTCAGAAAATTTTCAACAAAATCTCTAATGCAGCCACTACAAAGGAGATTTGGGGAATGCTGATGAAAACCTACGGTGATGGAGACAGAAATGCAAAGGTTAAACTGCAAGCTTTAAGGAGGAAATTTGAAACTCTGATCATGGAGGAAAGTGAAACCGTGGCTGAGTATTTTGATAAGGTCCAGGAGTTGGTGAATAAAATGAGAGCTTGTGGTGAAAAGGTAATAGATGAGTACATAGTAGATAAAGTTCTGAGAACCCTAACTCCCAGATTTGACTATGTGGTGACTACTATTGAAGAAACCCGGAGAAGAGAGAATATTGACAGTGAGGAGTTGCTGCATTCACTAGAGGCTCATGAGTTACGTCTCAATGAACGCAGGCAATGTCAGGAGTAGGCCCTACAGGCCAGATCACAATGGAGAGGTAAAAAAGGTTTCAAGAAAGGTGAAAAAGGAGGAAAGAAAGGAAAAGATTCTCTGGATCAGCAAGGAGAAGAGTTCACTGAATCTGGAAAAGAGAAGAAAACAAAGAATGCTGATGGAGAATGGAAATTTGATAACAAAAAGGTGAAATGCTATAACTGCCAGAAGCTGGGTCACTATGCAAAGGAGTGCTGGAAAGGTGAAGGGGCCAAGAATAAACCTAAGAGGGCTAATCTGGTCCAAGAAGAATCAGATTCAGAGGCAGTAATTTTGATGGCCTATGATGATGAGAAGCAACCAGAAAGCACTGTGTGGTATCTTGACTCTGGCTGCTCAACTCACATGACTGGGAGAAAAGACTAGTTTGTGAGAGTGTAGAGAGTGAAGAATAAAAAGATCAAATTTGCTTATAATAGCAGTTTGGAGGCAGAATGCTCTGGCAGAGTAGCTTTGAGGGGTGAAGATGGTAGAAAAGTGGTCATTGAAGAGGTACTGTATGTACCTGGGTTAAAGACTAATTTACTTAGTCTTGGACAACTACTTCAAAAGGGCTATGTGATGAAGATGGAAAACAATGGCCTGAGCATCTTCAACCAAGAGGGAAAAGAGGTGATACAGGCTGAACTTTCGCAGAACAGAACGTTTAAATTGGTGATAGAGGCAGTAAACCATCACTGTTTTACTACAACAAAAGAGGAAAATGAGTGGCTGTGGCATCTCAGATTTGGACATCTGAATTTTAAAGATCTATCAATGCTAAGTCAGAAGAATTTGGTGACTGGCTTATCAAAGGTGGACATTCCAAGAACTGTTTGCAGGGAATGTGTCCAATGCAAGCAGACCCGTGGCAGTTTTCAAAGGTTTTTACCCCAGAAATCTGCAGAGAAAATAGGAGTGGTGTACTCAGATGTTTGTGGCCCTATGCAAGTAGAGACACTTGGTGGCAGCAGGTACTTTCTACTATTTTTAGATGACTGGACCAGAAAATGTTGGGTTTATCTCTTAAAGAGAAAAGGGGAAGTGCTGCAACATTTTCAGTAGTTCAAAAATATGGTTGAAAGGCATAGTGGGAACAAATTGAAGACACTGAGAACAGATGGAGGAGGAGAATATATCTCCACTGATTTCAGAGATTATTGTGAAAAAGAAGGAATTGTTCATGAGGTTACTCCTCCCTACACGCCTCAACACAATGGGACAGTAGAGAGGAAAAATAGAACAATTCTAAACATGGTAAGGTGCATGTTGAAAAGCAAGGGGCTACCTAGTTTCTTATGGGGTGAGGCTGTGTTGACAACCACTTATGTATTAAATTTGTCTCCAACAAAGAGACTTAATGATGTCACACCAGAGGAAGCTTGGTCAGGAGTGAAGCCAGATGTGAAGCATCTGAAAGTGTTTGGGTCCCTATGCTACAAGCATGTTCCAGAACAATTGAGGAAAAAGCTGGATGATAGAGGAATTCCATTAGTGATGATTGGGTATCATGTTACAGGAGGATACAAATTGTATGATCCTGTAACAGGTACTGCTTCAGTCAGCAGGGATGTGAAAGTTGATGAAACTGGAGAATGGTAGTGGGAAGTTAAAGAAAAAGAGAACCCAACCATTGAGTTGGAGAGTGAACCTGCAGCAAAATCAGAAGCATGCAGGAGGGAGGAGAGTGTTAGGAGGTCTTCTCGGGTTACTCAATTGCCAACCCATTTGAGAGACTATGACCTAGCATATGATGCAACAATCTCATTAGAAGGCAACTTTGTTCACTTTGCCTTAATAGCAGAAGCTGAACCTGTTAATTTTGAGCAGGCAGTGAAGGATGAGAGATGGAACAGGGCTATGCAAGAGGAAATTGGGTCAATTGTGAAAAATCAGACTTGGGAACTGACTGAATTACCTCCTAACAAGAGACCCATAGCTCTAAAATGGATTTATAAGTCTAAAATAAATCCACAAGGGGTTGTGACTAGATACAAAGCCAGATTGGTGGCAAAAGGGTTTCTGCAGAAAGCTGGAATTGATTACGGAGAGGTGTTTGCACTTGTGGCCAGATTGGAGACAGTAAGATTGGTTGTTTCAATGGTTGTACAGAACAACTGGGCTTTACATCAATTGGATGTAAAGTCTGCCTTTTTAAATGGAGACCTGGAAGAGGAAGTCTATGTGGTTCAACCTCAAGGTTTTGAAGTCAAGAGGCACATTGACAAGGTATACAAGTTAAAGAAAGCCTTATATGGGCTTAAGCAAGCTCCAAGGGCTTGGAACCAGAAGATAGATGGATTCATGGGAAGCATTGGCTTTGAAAAATGTGTGTCTGAACATGGAGTATATGTTCAGTGTTATGAGAAGAATGACAGGAAGGATATGGTAATTGTGTGCCTGTATGTAGATGATATGTTGGTTACGGGCAGCAGTGATGAGAGAATTAACAAGTTCAAAGCCCAGATGCTACAGGAGTTTGAGATGAGTGACTTGGGTAAACTTAGTTACTTTCTTGGGATTGAGTTCACTACAACTGATACAGGTATGATGATGCATCAGTCTAGATACATTATAGACATGTTAACTAAGTTTAACATGGAGCAATGCAACTCTGCCATTAGTCCAGCAGAGGTTGGCATAAAACTCGAGAAAGATCCTGAAGAAGAAGCTGTTGACCCTACTGAGTATAGAAGAATGGTTGGGAGCCTAAGGTACTTGTGCAATACAAGACCTGATATTAGCTACAGTGTGGGTTTGGTCAACAGATTTATGCAAAATCCCAGAGTGTCTCATCTGAATGTTGTAAAGCGGATCCTAAGGTATCTAAAAGCTACCACTGAGTATGGAATTCGACTGCCTAAGTATGGATCAGGAGGAGAGGTAAGAGTAATTGCTTACTCTGACTCTGATTGGTGTGGGGACAAGCGTGACAGGAAGAGTACAGCAGGATATGTGTTCTACTCTGATGGGGCACCTATCTCCTGGAGCTCTACTAAGGAACCTGTTGTAGCTTTGTCTTCATGTGAAGCAGAGTACATTGCGGCATGTGAAGCCACTTGTCAAGCAGCCTGGCTTAACTCACTGATGAAGGAGCTGAAGATTGAAGGGATAGGGAAGGTCAGACTGCTTGTTGACAACAAGTCAGCCATTGACCTGACTAAGCATCCTACATCACATGGTAGGAGCAAACACATTGAGACACAATTTCATTTTATCAGAGAGCAAGTCAGCAAAAAGAAACTAGAGGTGGTGTTCTGCAGATCTGAAGACCATATTGCAGACATTCTCACCAAAGCACTGAAAGGGGAACGCTTTCTAAAACTTAGAAAGCAGATCAGAGTTGAAAAATTGGAACTTTCACCGATCAATCGGTGAAAAGGGTTGAAAATTTTGGTTTTCTTCAGAATCATGTTATCTTTACCGTTTTGTTTAGGAGGAGTGTTAAAAATAAACAAAACAGAAGTGTATTTTGTTACTGTGTGTGCTTTGTGTATAAATAGACTTTGTATCATTCTTTTACCGTTAATAAAATTTTGAAGAGTTGTACAGTTTACCTGAGAGCATTTGCAACCTTTTGATCGGTCTGATTCTGAGTGTGGTGGTCCTCTGCCGTGTGTGGTGGTGGCTGGCTGTTGAAGAGGGTTGAACCCTAGCAGAGCTTCGAGTGCTCTTCTCTCTCTCTCTCTGATTCTCGACTTCTCTTTCTACATTTTGCTTTCTCTCACTAACACGTGCACACCTTACGTTTTAAGGGAAATAATATCTGAGTATGGGTTTTACTTTTCTGCCCTTTTATTCTAATATGATATAGGATCTCTCAAGCTTGTTTAGGAAGATCGACCAATTATATGGTACAATAGTTTTATCATATATTTAAGTCAATGTGAAATTACCGTACATTTATCAAGTCATGCATTCATGAACACCTCATGTAAAAATTTAAGAGATAAAAGAAGTCTAATAATAAATGACATGTTCAAATTTTAATAGATATTTATAATTTTGATATCATATTAAATCAATGACTTTAAACATATGAGTCAATAAGAGAGTTACATCTTTATGTGTAAAATAGTGAGTATAAGTTTTAGAGTGTTTATATAAAAGAAATATGATATGTATTTATAGGGTTTAGGATCCTATGTTATTTATGTGATTTAAATAGAGAATATGTTTCTTAGATACATGCTATTAAAAGACATTTAAAGACTATTTAAAGATATAATAAAACTGTCGAGATTTTAGTAATGGATCTTTGTTGAGTCATGCCACTTGACATATTTGGGTTAGGTATATGCATAAGCTCCTCTAGTCTCAAAAATTTGATTTAGCATTAGTGATGCTCTTGATCGTCCTTACGGTCAAGTTATGCCAACTTATAAAGTTTTCAGGTGGATTGGCTATTCAGTCGAGCTTGTAGGTGGATTAGTCATTCAACCAAGCACTTATATCGTTTGACCATTCGGTCAAGCTCTTATATCGTTTGACCATTCGGTCGAGCTCTTAAATCGTTTGACAATTCAATTGAACTTGTAGGTGTTTTGGCCATTTGACCGAACTCATATATCGTTTGGCTATTCAACCAAGCTTGCATGTAAATTGATCATTTGGCTATACTTGCTTGTAAATTGGTCTTTCGAAAGCCATTGTGTAAGAATAAAATTTCCATCTTATGTTGTTGACTTTAAGCAAGCTTAATGCTAGATAGTCGGCTTGGACAGGTTCAATTAGGTGTTGCCAACTTTGAGCAACTTTTATTAGTTGATGATGGTTTGGATATATCCTTGATGTTCATTTTTTGCTAAATTGATGATGACATTTTTAACTTGCTTTTATACTATATCTCTTTATCGTTGCTTCACTTTGAGCACCCTCTTCTAGTATTTTTCACATCATTCATTCTCAATCTTTCTCAAGCTTGTTCTTACGTTTTTGTCCTCTCTTGAAATTGCCTACTATAGACAGAAGTGAACGTGATTAAGGTTAAGACTGATCGACCAGGCTGACCTGTGTTCAAAGATTGGCCAAAAACTAATGAGCAAAAACTTGGAGATGTGCCAACTAAAAGGGATGAAAGAAAAATCTTCAAATAAATCTTCAAGTGAAAGCAGTCATGGTGAAGATTGATATGGATGGCCTTGTCGGCTTGTAACCAAAGATTGGTCAAAAACCTGATGAGTTCAATTCAAAATTCCAACAAGCAAAGGAAGAAAATGACTTTGACGCCAAAAAGACCAACAAGTTTGGGATTTCCAAGAAGAGGTGATCCAGGTATTGTAATGTCAATTTGCTCTTGTTTTTGTGCTAGGATATTGGAATGTCGAGTTCTTCTTATTTTTGTACTCATATTTGAGATGCTGAGTTCCTCTTATTTTTGTACTTAGATGTTGGAATGTCGAGTTACTCTGTTTTCGGTCTAGTGCTTTGTTTGATTGACTTGGTGACTTGCCTCGCTTGGAGGGCTTTTTGCACTTTATTAGGAAATCTTTTCTCAGTATTAAGTAATTTGAGTATCAACTCCATTATCGGTGTCAACTTTGTGATCTTTTTTTATGTTACAATCTAGTAAATTGAGTGTTAACTCTAATTTTTTCTTATATTGCAATTATTTTCATTTTATATAATATAATTTGATTTTATATCTAATTAATCCTAATTTTATAATGAAAAAAAACAATTTTATAAAAATAAAAAGCTCTAAATTATCGTTTATTTTAAACTTAAATAAAATTTTCAGTTTAAAAAAAAGATAGTTAGAAGGTCAAAAGTTCATTATTTTTGCCAAGAGATAACCTACCTCTGATTTGGATGTATTAGGCCCGTGTGACTGACCAGAATATTAGAATGTGTTGTTGGTGGGGATTCATGTTTCTTTAGAAAAATGTCTATATAAGTATTGATGAAAAAGAAAGAACTGTGTTTATGAAATAAAATTTATAGAGATATTTTAATATTTATTGTTTTTAAGTTTTAAAACTGATTTTTTTGTCATGCTTTCTTCAATTTTTTTCATTAAAACTTTTGAATGTACATTTTAATAAAAATATTATATACTATTAAAATTTACAAATAAATAAAAGTAAAATTCTCCAAAAATTCAACAATCATATAAAAGAAAATCAGATTTAAGTTCAAGTTTCTTTTTTTGAGGAAAAAACTCATGTTAATAACTTTTTTTTTTCTTTTACATTACACGTTAATAACTTCAGTGAATTAAAGTTAGCTAATGTAATCGATTACCTTTTCTAATATATGTCAAGTGAAAGAAAGCTAATCTTTTTATTGATTATAAAATGATTCTACATTAATGGTTAAAAGTTTTTAGTGCGCTGTCATTATATAAATTTTTTTATTAAGAAATAAAAAGTGAAAAAGGAAAAGAAAAATATGAAGAAATCATACTAAATTCTTGCTAAAATTACATTGCATTTATACAGAAAAAAAGAACCATTTATGAAAAATAAACATGATTTCCTACACCAAAATCATTTTATATTTTGAATTTCATATACCATGAAAAAGGAAAATTCCTCCACACATTAAGAAGTTGATCATATTTGGAAAATGACATTTAATTTTTACAATTTTTCTTTGAAGGATTTATTATTAATCTTCTTTGACTTATTCCAACTAGATTTTTTTTAGTTTGAACTGATTCATCATTCTCCTCAATATTAGAATTTATCAGGAGTTGCAAAATGGGTCAAGTAGATTTGTTTAAGCCCGACTTGAAAAATAGGTATGGTTAGGTTGGCCTACCAATTGAAAATGGATTGAAAGGGTTGTCATCCGATTGTTTCAAATCTTGGTTGAACTGTATCAAACATTGGTTGAGCTGTATCAGACCTTGGTCAAACTGTACTCGACTTTGGCTGAGTTGTATCAGACCTCAATCGAGCTATCTGAGACTTGGACTTGACTGTTATACTGTGTTAATATAAAATGTCGTAGTGCGAGTTTCAATTTCTTTTAATGAAGTTGGACTAGTGTGTTGGGTTAACTAACGCAAGATTTATATGTCCAATGGTTAGATTTGACGAATCAAATTGATTTAGGATTTTGAGTTGGAAATATTATACGAGCCTACTTATTAGACAAGACTAACATACTCATCCGTCAAACTTAATTCTTTTTACCATCTTAGAATTTTCTTCCTCATCCAACATATCAGTCTAACTTAAAAATTATTTTTAATTACTCCACAAAAATAGTTTCTTTAAATATAAAAATACTATAAAATGTGTTTACTGCGTCTATAGGATAATCTCAATATACTTTATCAAGTATTTTCTATAAGATACATTTGCATTCTAATAGGTGTTATTTAAATTTGTTTTCTATGCATATCATATGTAACAATAAATATGTTACTTATTGAAATTATTTTAACAGTAATTTTACTCTCAGTAAATATATTACTCTTACATGTTACTAATTACAAACATCATGCAGTTTATTTACTCAAAGACACATTTAAAAAAGAAAACGTTAAAAAATATTCTGTATTCTGCAATCAATAAATTGTAAATATTGATTATGGACTAAACCAATCAGAAATTGTAAAATAATAAGGAGACGGTGTTCTGCATGTTTATTTGATCCACAATTACATTTCTAAATTATCATTCTGCAGAACACATATCACAGGGAACAATATTCCGTATACATGTGTTCAAACTTGCTTGATCTAACATTTGTATCTAAATTATTATGATTATGTTTTGATTTGCATATAGGTTACGGAAATGATATGGTTGATCCAGAAAAGCAAAACTGAGTGGACCAGCAATTTTGAGCAACCAATTCTTCACCTCATATATCTCCAATGTCATATCAGACCCCACATAGCAGGTTGTGCTGCTTCCGTAATATGAGTGATATTAATCAAACTTTCTTTCATCACCCTTCATCATTTTCCTCTTCAAAATTATTTACATCACATAATTTCAATTACTTAATATCTTTTCAACTTGAGTCCAATTCATAGTCTAATCAGATTTGTTTTCTTCTGTTCTGGTTTATTAACCTTTGACACCTAATTCAACTATCTTTGCTTTATCCGTTGCATTACTACCACAATTATTAGCTCTGCCTCAAACCATATCATCCAGCTGAATTATTGGAACATCCTTTGTTCTATGCATTCAATGGCTTCTTCCTTATGCAACATCTTCCTCGTACTTTGTTTGCTTAAGGTTCTGGCCTCCATAGGGCCATACCCAGTTGCAGTTCATTCAGCTGGTGATGCTCCAATTAATGTGACAAAGCACTTTTCCTTCTACAATTTCAGCTTCAGCAACAACCCCAGACTAGTCCATGATGTGAAGCTTCTTGGCAGTGCTAAGTTCTCAGATGAAAAGGGTTCTCTTCAAATCCCAGATGAGTCACAATACGCAGACATAAGACACCAAGCTGGTAGAGGGATCTATTCCTTCCCAATTCGCCTGCTAGATCCAACCACCAAGACCCCAGCTTCCTTTCAAACAACTTTCTCTTTTCAACTCAACAATTCCACTGCCTCTGAGCAAGCTGCATATGGGGGTAGTGGCCTCACTTTCATCATTGTCCCTGATGAGTTCACTGTGGGAAGGCCCGGGCCATGGCTTGGCATGCTCAATGATGCTTGTGAAAATGACTACAAGGCAGTGGCCGTGGAGTTTGACACAAGACAGAACCCAGAGTTTGGAGATCCTAATGACAACCATGTTGGCATCAACTTAGGTACCATAGTATCTTCCAAAGTTATCAATGTTTCTGACGTTGGTGTTTCCCTTAAGGATGGTTTTGTTCACCGCGCTTGGATCACCTATGATGGTCCTCAGAGGAGAATGGACATTCGTCTTGGAAGAGCCAATGAAGAGGATTATCCTTCCACGCCTATCTTCTCAGAATCTGTGGATCTCTCTCCTTATCTGAACGAGTACATGTTTGTGGGGTTCTCAGCTTCCACTGGTAACCATACACAAATCCACAACATACTCTCTTGGAACTTCACTTCTGTAAGCCAAGCTTTTCTGCGCTTCCCTTCATCTGAAACCTGCCAGGGTAAGATCTTACTTGAGAATAGTACAGCAGCACCAACTACTGAGAAGTCTTCTAAGAATGAACCACCAAGAAGCTTTTTGATTTTTATGGCATCTGTGGCATTGGCTCTGGCTCTTTTCCTTGGCTTTTACTTCATCAGCAGGCACAGGAGAAATGCTTCCAAGATAAAGACTTCAGTGGAGACAGAGATTCACTTGCCAAGGCCTCCAAACAAACCACGCCGCTTCACATTTTCTCAACTTTCATCTTCAACTCGGTCATTCAGTGAGATAGAGTTGCTTGGCAGTGATTCTAGAGGAGAATACTACAGAGGAAAGCTTTCTAATGGAAGCCAGGTGGCTGTGAAAAGGTTCTCAACTCAGTTTCTCCACACACATGGATCAGACAAGAAGCGTTTGCTGAAGGAAATCAAAGTCATTGGCCATGTTCGCCACCCGAATTTGCTTCCTGTCAGAGGGTGGTGTCAAGACAACCATGAAATCATGGTGGTCTATGACTTTGTTCCCAATGGCAGCCTAGACAAATGGTTATTTGGGGCTGGTGTTCTTCCATGGACTAGGAGATTCAAAGTTATTAAGGATGTAGCTGATGGCTTGAGCTTCCTCCACACTAAGCACCTAGCCCACAAGAACTTGAAATGCAGCAGTGTGTTTCTAGATGTCAACTTCAGAGCTGTTTTGGGTGATTTTGGCTTTGTGCTGTTGGGGGCAGAATCAAAACAGTTTGAGTCAGCAGTGTGCCATGGTGCAGACGTGTTTGAGTTTGGTGTCCTTGTGTTGGAAGTGATAGCTGGAAGGGTAAGGGATGAGAAAGAGGAGGGAAATCCAGAAGAGAGGAACCTATTGGATTATGCTTGGAACTTGCATCAGATTGATGAGAAAGTTAAGCTTGTGGACAGAAGGATGGGATCATTGATCAACTTGGAGCAGGCAATTCGTGTTCTCGAAATCGGGTTGCTTTGCACCTTAAATGAGAACAAAGGAAGACCCTCAATGGAGCAAGTGGTGGAGTTTTTTCTGAACATGGATAAGCCCATTCCTGAACTGCCAAGAACTCGCCCTGTTTCCTTGTTCCCCTATAATAGCGCCAACACAGGACTTTGCAATACATATTCTTGCACTTTTTAGGCAAGTCATGATCTTGGTGAATGATTATGTGGGAGATGTAAGAATAAATGTTGAAGGGACCATTCTTAAGCCTGCAACAATGGATTGGATTGATTTTCCAAATGCTGCAAGTGCTTAAAGTTTGTGTGTTTGTGACATGCTACATAAATAGTGTTGTATTTAGCCTGGGGTATTCAATTTCAGCATGCTTTGGCATTTCTCTACAAGATTCAAAGCTCGAGGTTAGGAGGATTTGTGCCTCCGTTTAGAGTCCATCTAGCTACATGGCAAGTGAAAGATGGTTGATAATGGTAAAAAGGGAAAACATAATCAATACTATTTTTATGAAGAAATGTTAAATTGTATGAATCAAAGCTCAAGTGTACTTTGTTTTACCCCGACCAGTTCTTTAGCCCCAAGGCCATTACTCTGATTATTTTGTTTTTGGTTTGTGCATGAAATTATGATTGGGCTATTGTGTTTTTATGTCAAGGTAACACTGAAAAAGGCAATGAGAATTCTTCTTCTTAGCCTTTTAGTGATGTCTGTCTATCATTTTTGTACAAATTACTACCAATAAAGGGCCTAATATTCAAATCACAATGCATTATGCTTGTATTGATAATTTTCCAACAAGATTGAAGGTACTTTTGTAACAACGAAAATATATTAATTTTAGTGGATAGTTGGTTGTTCCATATAGCATGTAAATCGCATGTAGTTTACAATATGTTTTTTTTCGGTTATGGAATTAAAGTTAGTTGTTTACTAAGTCACATTTGTCTTGAAAGTCTGAAGTCTTCACTTCGTCATTCGTCCTAGCAGACTGTTTGGTTGAACTTGGAGGTTACCTGCAAAAGATATTTCGATGTCAAAGTCAATAAAAGTTCGACAATTCTAACAATTAACGTGTATTAAATACAATCACCTACTTCTTTATCTGAAACTTGTATTTATAAATTTGGAATGAGCTTTAGATTAGCAATAGCCTAGTTACAGTCCAATTAATTATAATCATTATTTGTCTTAAACTGATTTGTGTTAGACCTAATTCTTTTGTAGGTTGATTGTTCGATCTTATCTTATCTACTCGGTCAATGTACAATTGTGAGGTCATACGATACATCTTCGATTTTTAATTGATATAATGATGATTTTATTTAGCTTTTTTATGGTCATATCTATAATATCTTATTGGTGAAGGAGTAGGGATTATGAAGGTGCAATGGAAATTGCTAAAGTAACGAAACAAATTGGAAATTTTTTAGATTAGTGAAACATCTTGCAATGATAAAAATGGGAGATGATTCCTTTTAAAATTATGTTTACACCAATTCAAGAATTACAATGAAACTCCAAATACTAAAGAATCAAGATGTTATGAAATAAGTTTGTACAGGGTGAGACTGCCAGCAGTCAATACAATAACTATATAAACACCAGTTAGCTACTTACAATGTAAACTTAAAAGGAAATAGAAAATAACAGTAACCTCTAGTCATTTAACCTCCAATTATTATTACGATTGCAAGTCTTCTATTAAATGTGCTTGTAGGGTTTCAAGTCGTCATTGTCACAAACTTTGATGGTGTAGTATATTCTAGGCTTAATTACCTACTTAGTTCCCATGTTAGGAGGTAATTTTCTGTTTAGTACCCGGTTTTAAAAATGTAGGCATTTGGTACTTATGTTTTGAAATTTGTATCAATTCAATCTTATCCAGTTAACGGCGTTATAATTGATGCGAGAAATTAAGGACGTTAATGAAGATGCATTCAAACATTTGATAGCTATTCCACCCAGGCTATCATTAACGTCCTTAATTTCTCGCATCAATTATAACGCCGTTAACTGGATAGGATTGAATTGATACAAATTTCAAAACATAGGTACCAAATGCCTACATTTTTAAAACCGGGTACTAAACAGAAAATTACCTCCTAACATGGGGACTAAGTAGGTAATTAAGCCTATATTCTAAAAGAGAATAGATTTGACGACACAAGGCACAAAACATTTGTGATATTTATAATCCTTTATCCATCATAGAGTTACAAAATTGTGGGAACATGGTACCAAACTTTCCACAAAACTCCTCTAATAATCGATTGCAAAACGGACCATATTTTTGGGCAATATTTTTGAACGTGAATATCTCATATTATACTCGTATTCCTATAAATTAGGAGTTGAACATGGGGAATTGCCAACATTCTTTTACTTGGTCCATTTATCCCATTATCAACCAAAACAAGAAGCTAAATATATGAACCATGGTGATAGGTCCTCTGAATTTAACTATTATCTCCCATATATTACAATATATCAAGTCTCTCATCAAAGACCCTGTCTAGTCTAGTCTAAATTAAATGAAATTTTTTAAAGTAAACAAATATGTGCACAACAAATGAGAAAATTTTAATGATTGTCACGACATGGAACCAAGTCCCATTTGCACTATACATGATGCTTAAAATTCTTTGGTGGCACGCCTTTAGTAAAAGGGTCGACAATCATCAATTTAATACTAACGTGTTCAATGATCACTTTCTTTTCTTTAACATGTTCTCTTATAGTTAGATATTTAATTTCAATGTCCTTCAACTTCTACTTCTATTATTCTTAGCTATGAATACCGCAACAAAGTTATTACAATATAACTTCAATGGCCAGCAATTTAGTCCACAACTCTAAGTCCAAATAAAAACTCTTCAACCAAACATTATGTGAGGTAGTCTCAAAACAAGAAATGAACTCAATCTCTATAGTGGAAGTAGCAATCAAGGTTTGCTTTTTGCTACTCCAAGATACAACTCCACAAGTTAGCATAAAAAAAATAATCAAATGTATATTTTCTAGTATCAATGCAACCAACAAAATCTGAATCAAAATAGCCTATCACCTCCAAATTATTAGTTCGTCTATAGATGAGCATGATATCCTTTGTTCCTTTATTACTCTAATATCTTCCCTAAAATTCCAATTGCGGATGCAATGTCAGGTGCAAACTTGAGCATACATCATACTTCTGACAATTAAAGCATATGAAATATTTTTCATATGATCCCTTTCAAGATTAATTTTTGCGCTAACCTAATTCAAGCTTATCACCCTTCACAATAGGAGCTACACTCGATGAATAATTTTTCATATTAAACCTCTCTAAATAACCTTGATGATATAGGTCTTTTGAGACAAACACTAAATACCTTGAGATCTTTCTCTAGGGATCTTAATGTCTATGACATAAGATGCCTCACCTATATCTTTTATATCAAAGTTCTTTAAGAGAAACTATTTCACCTCATATAACATTCCATTATCATTATTTGCAAGAAAAATGTCATCCACATATAGAACAAGAAAGCAATGTTTGCTATTATTAACCTTTTGGTATATTCATTGATCCATGATGTTTTCTTCAAAACCAAATGAAGAAATAACTTCATGAATTTTAAATAGCATTAACGTGAAGCTTGTTTTAAATCATAGATGGATTTATTAAGCTTACAAACTAAATGCTCTCCACCACTAGAGGAGAATCCTTTAAGTTGTTTCATGTAAAACTTTTCCTCTAAGACAATATTAAGGAAGGTCATTTTCATATCCATATGATGTAACTAAAAATTAAAATGAGCTACTAATGCCATGATTACACATAAAGAATATTTTTGAGATACAAGAGAGAAAGTTTCCTTGTAATTGATTCCTTTGAGTGAACCGTTTGACAACAAGTCTTGTTTTATGTTTCTCAATATTACCTTGTTCAGCCTTTCTAAGTTTTAAAGACTCATATATGCATCCAATGAAAATTACACCATTAGATAACTCAACAAGATCCCATACTTGATTAGATGTCATTGAATCCATCTCATCTTTCATAGCATTATACAACAAATTCAAGTTATTAGAACTTTGTCTTGTGAGAACGTTTTAGGATCATTTTTTGCTCCAACGTTATAATTTGATTCTTGTAGATAAACCTCATAATCATTAGCAGTTCTTGATCTTTTGATTCTTGTAGATATTCTTAGTGTTGCTTCACTATCTTGATGAGAAACTTGTTGTTCAATTGGTTCTCCAACATTTATATTTTGTTCCTCATCAACTTGATCTACATTATCATCTTCAACAACTTGTGGAACTCGAATAATTGGTTGTCTAATATGCTCTTGAACTCGAAGAGCATTGTTGACCTACTTGTTTTAATCCCAGCAAGTGCACAAGATCAATTGTAGTACAACAAGTATCGTATCCACAACGACTTATGTGAATATTCAAGTAATCTAAACATGTATGATTTGCTATAATTGTTTCAATGGTGATGTTGTGAATTGTTGAAATGTGGCTCTAAAAAGAGGGGGGCGAGGGGTGAATAGAGTCTGGAAATAAATTCAAAATCTACGTGCACAAATATACAAAGACAAGCGAACTAACCATTAAAAGTAAAAGTGTAAGGAAAGAGAAAATGGACACAAGAGATTTATATGGGTTCACCTCCATACGAGGCCATGTCTACACTCTTAAGCAATCTACTTAAGAAATTTTATAATCAACACCTTTGACTAGAAATGAGTATCACCCTCTTAAGGTACACAAATACAAACTTCTTTAGGCTACCCCAAGTATCGATCTCTCAAGGTATCATGTCTCAATCTTCTCATGTGAACAATAACTCTCAATTATAATGAATAATTAGAAAACACTCTCACAACAAGAGTGTACAATATAGCTCACAGGTTATAGCTTCACTAAGTGAACGATATATTGTTTGCTCTCAACCTAATTCATTAACTATTAATGACATGACAATTTCTCAACACTTTTATCTTTTTCAATTCTCTTTGTTAATCTTCTCATAAGTCTTTGCATTCTTTATATAGTTGCTACATTTGATAGTCGTTGACAATTCAAATTACAACTTTTATCACAATCTTTTTGATATAAAATGATTTAATCAATTTTTTAATTTGATTTTTTAACTTAAATCTTCAACGTCATTTTTCAAGACTTCAATTATAAATATGTTGATGTTCTTCAAGTTCACAATTATTGTGTTAAGGAAACTTTGTGCAATATGTTTCTACATTTGAATTGTTAGAGCATTACTATTTTATATTGAATTAAATAATTTGTTCATAAATATTTTCTAATACTCATTTGATTTGAATGTTTGATTAAAATACTTTCTTCTTTTTAGAATGTAATTATCACAAGATAACTTTCTTGAATGTTATAGCTGATATCATCAATTCTTTGTTTCAAATACTTAGATCATATCAATTCATATTATAATTTAGAAAATAAAGCATTAAAGATAAGAAAGTGGCTTGTAATTCACTCTTCTGATTAAACCATCAAATACCTTAGTGGTCTAATGCTTTGTGTTATTTAGGAACCAAAACTATAACACCCTGATTATGTAGCAATCTTGTGTTTGGTCATAATGACGAGTGAGAAAGAATATTGTGTTTAGTGTGGTATTTACACCTAATTTAGGAAAGTTTTTGGAAAATGAAATACTTGGGTAAGAAGATGCATTAACGTTTATCCTTTATTTAAAATCTTTGAAGATAGAAGGAAATTTTCGGTGCAGGCTAAGGTGTGTGGTTGAAGGGGTATGTAGGATCTTCACGTGGTGCAGTTCTTGCATGTGGGGTTTGTTGCAATTGTGTCGGTACTTTTTCAAGTATTGGTCCAAAATCTACGTCACGTTTGGAACGCTGAACCTTGCAGGCTTTGCCAGGGTTTGCAGTTTGGCAGCAGTGTTTGCAGGGTTTGCGGCTGGAGGTAGTTTAATGCGTGGTTTGGGCTTTTACGTGGCTGGAGAGCGGCTTTGTTCAGGTTTTATTTCATGGGCCAGCTATTGCGATGGTCTTTTTGGAACACCAAGGTCTGCAGCAAATACGTTTGAGGGTTTGGAGAAGTATAACTTCTTTTGAGGTTTTATAATTTTTGGGGCTGGTTTCAGGATTATTATGATTGGGGAAACTATCTTCCTCTCAATCTTTCAAATGTATGAACAGTTATATTTGTCCATCTTTAATAAAGCGTGTAACATTCCTTTATCATAATTATTATTTTTATAAAAGAGATAGGATTTCTGTACTAATTTTTGAAGAAGTTTGGAAGAGTGTAAAATCATTTGTATGGACGTGTTTTATTGACAAAAAAGATAAACCGTTTACACATTTAATTTTTTTTTGTAATAGACTTTATGTGATTTTGAAACATTTGGATTAATGGAAAACTATTTTACTTGGTAAAGGTTTTGGGAATTTGTTTTTCCTCTCTTAAAAGACATATAAAAGGTTTTGACTATTGACACTTTAAAATTTATCTTGTGACATTATGTGTGTTTTTTCTTGGACGTCTCAATCAAGCTCACAAAAATTCAATATTGGAGTATTGAACCTTTTTTAGAGTATTGACAATTGAAAATGATTTTTTCAATAGTACATTGACATTTGTCTTTAGATGATTATACTAAGAATAAGTCTCGAGGTTTGTATACATGTGTATTGGTTTGACATTGATTTATTATCTGATTTACTTAATAAAATTTTGGTGAAAATGTCAGGATTTACGTTTATTTTTTACGTGAAGTATGAAAAATTGTCTCTATTTTGTTCAAATTAAAAATGAGTAGTCATTATCTATTTAATTGTAGACAATTACAACAAGATGATAATGATACTTATGGTGAGAAACAAATAGTGGTGAAATCTTTGGTGGAGCCTAAAGGGCAACATACTATTCAGTCACAGTTATATTTGTGTTGTGAATAAATCTTCTCTTAGTAAGAATCTAGATGTTAGTCTTTGGAGGATGTTAATGGAGTCTGATTTTTTACTTGATATGCCTTTTTTGGAGTATGTCACTTGCATTACTTTATCGAGTTTATGTTATGTGTCAATTACCGTTCTAAATTTTCCAACAAGTGCCATGGTTCGATTGTAGTACAATAAGGTCGTATCCACATGAATTTGGTTTGATAAAACAATAACTTATGATCTATTCAAGTTTGTCAATAAAACAATGATAAAAGTTTGACATATTTAAACAATTTTATTAAATAATGAAAATAAGTTATGCTAATTAAGATACTGGAACTGAACTTGGTTACTCTTCCTCCATTGCACTGCTTTAACTTACTATAAATTATATTTTTTATTTTAGTGTTCTAAAAGTTATCTATAAGGTCATTCTAAATTTATCCTTGGCATTTAGAACATAAGGTTATTAGACCCAATGTGATTCCTCACCCTTTTTTATAACTTATTTACTCTTCATTATGTAATTAAAGGCAAAATGCGTTGTTTTACTAAAATTCACATCAAATTCAAACAAGATAAGTGTCTAAATGATATGCAATTATAAGTAAACTTGACACTAATCGGTTTACCATGATACATTCACCACATAGTAGTTTTGAAACATTCTTAATTCTTTGATGTGTAAGGAAATTCATTTTATAGAGGAATTGAAATTAGCTACTAAATAGATGTTTGATGAGAGAAAAGATTTTAATATTGAAGATCATGATGAGTCTGTTTAAACTATAAGAAAACCAGACAGTGGTCAACCAAATAAAGTTAATATTAAATCCTCCAAAACAAGGACTTCGAAAAAGTAAGTTTTTTAAAAACTTTTTCATATTTTTACTTAGTATATCAAAAATAGATTTTTTTTGCCTGTCATAATATAATTTTATTATGAATTTGATAGGGTACCTGTTTTTTCTTTAATTAAATTTTCATGTACCTGTTTTTTCTTTAATTAAATTTTCATGTAATGATAATAATGTTTAACATAAACATATGTTTTATAGTTGTGTAATTAATTGGTTTATATTAAAATGTGAAAATATATTATAGATTAAATTTAAATTTTTTATCATAATTTTTGTTATGTATGCATATAAAATTGAAATAATGTAATTGACCTATTTAGTTTAAATTTAAGTTATATTTTTGTATTTTCATATTGTGGACTATTTTGCCTTTTAGTATGTAGTCAGAGTAATTAGTCTTCAATCTTTCCAAAATTAAGAAACTTTTATATTTTTAAATAAAAGTTAAATATATTTTTAGTTACTTTGTTGCGAAAATGAAATTCGTCCTTGTCTCAAATTTTAGTATATTTTAATTCTGAAACTTAAAAAATGAATGAATATAATTCTTTTAATTCAATTACATTATTTTTTATTGGCTTATTATACGGAAAGTTGATATTAAAGCGAGAACTTGTTAAACAGTGTTGTCAAACAGTATAAACAATTCAAATGTTAGTTTGAAACATGTTTAACACATAAAGTAAAATTAAAATAGTTGGATTAAAATGACTATATTAATTATTTAAAATAAGTTTGAAGACTAAAATATATCAAAATTTAAATAAAAATACAAAATTCTAATTTTACATCAAAAGTTCATAAATTAAAAATATACTTAACCCTTTAAATATTATTTACAATACAACTAAAAAATAAATTACACTCATTGTTTTATCTGAATTTATCAAACTCCAACACACTCTTTATTGATTTCAACAAATGAAACTAAAAAGAAATTTACAAGACAAACATATGAAGAGGACATTGTTATATCATCATCTGCTGCTGATAGAACAAACTTGATCCATGACAGGTTCCTCAGCCTTGTATATATATATATATATTCTCCCTATTGATCTTTCACAGCAAACATGACCAAAACAAAGAGTAATGGATAGCTTATTGTTGTGAGCACCCAATTCACTACCAACTGGGACATCAAACACACATTGTGTTCATCTACTTGCCATGCAACAGCAATCCCTGCACTTTGTATTCCTTTAAACAAACCACTGTACCTGTATACATATTTACATAACTCATTTACTACCTCTTTTAATTCAACAACTAAGGCACATAGAAGAATTAAGCACTGTTTAATGATGAACTTTTTATTCAACTCACAAGTTATTAACATCACTTTCAATTCAAAATCTCAAAATTTTAAGTTAAAAATAATGTCGATTCTTATGTTAATTAAACTCAAATTATATATATATATATATATATATATATATATATATATATATATGATTTTTTTAATGAGTATTCTCTCTAAAGAAAACCCATCAGATGATAACCTGATGCAGAACCTCTGCTCAATAATTTGACTAAAATAGTGTATATTAATGATGATCATCAATCCATGAACTAGCTCCTAGAATTTATTCAAGTGTCAAACAAAGTTCTAGAAAGCATATTTGGTAAGTCTATAATTGCATTTGTTGTGAAACACTATTATCGGATATGTGAATGTTCAGTTATCAGAAGCTATGTTTAGAGATTTAGCATGATAGGAGTAAAATATGTATAGGGATTACACTAATATACTCTTGTATTAAACGATGTTAATAACTTTATTAACACAATTCTCAATAATATTTCATGGGAATTACGTTATTAATCTACCCGCAGACACTACTATAATTAGTCTGAACTAATTTACCTGCTGAGGATCTCAGAATCATCAGCCAGGGCTCCAATAACCCAATAGACCAAGCTCTGGAACATGGCATCTAGCAATCCAAAACTAAAGTACAAGACAAAAGGTTCAGCAAATCCTGAGTGCTTAAAATCCAACTTTTCTGGCAAAACATTGGAGTTGTACCTAAGCTGATTAGCAAGTGCACCACCCCAAATTGCAGTCCCAAGAACACCAACCACCACAACTCCCAGCAACCCTCTCACCCTTCTCCTCTCAAAGCTGAAATCCAGCAGATAACCAATTCCAACAGAACCCAGCATCTGAGCCCCCCAATAGAACACACTGCTGAACCCTCTAGTCCTCAAATTAAACAGTGCTCCATTCACATCATTGAACTGGTAAGGGTAAAAGAAGTTGCTGGACCAAGCTGCGGGAACCATAAGAAGAACCTTCCAATTGGAAAACAACTTGCGAATTTCCACACACTCGGTGGACACATTGGAGTACACCATGCTGGTGCACCTACTCCCATCATCACGAACCACTTTGCTTGCAGGCAAGATGGCCAACGACAAGAGGGTCCCCACTGACATAAAGCACATGAAACCTATGTAGGTTCCATCATTCACAGAAGCAGCCTCACTACGATGGTAGTTCAAGATGAAAGGAATCATGCCACCAATTACTCCACCCATGTTGAAGATGCTCCAGAAAATAGATATGTAAGTGCCTTTCATCGGTAACAGTTGTGATAATCAGTATCTTCAGAATATTAGTCAAAAAATCAATATAAAACATTTTACTTTTTATTTCGTAACTGGTAACATAAACATGTTTTCTGACATTTTCCTAAGATAGACGACGACAGATTCTCCTATTTATAGATCTGATGTAATGAAACTAGCATCTTAAGGAGTGTTTGAATCATCCTTTGAAGCACTTCAAGCATACATTCTCACTTTTTAAGGCAGTAAACACAAAAGCAGCTGTCATACCATATCAAGAAATAAATTTTAAGTCTAATCCAATCCTACAAGATCAATTATTTACAAAGTTTCAAACACATATAATTGAGTCAAACCATAAAGCGAAGATTTCTTTCTACCTTTTCTATTGGTTGGAGGGTAAGATGTCATGATTGCACCTTGTGCTGCCCACAAGAGGCCTGCTCCTACACCAAGGAGAGCACCGGAAAGAATGGCAAAGGCTTGGTGGTGGTGATGGTTGTAGTAGAGTAAGGAGGATGTGTAGAGGACGTAGGTGGAACATCCTGCGAGAAGGGTAAGGTGAGGTCCTAGGATGTTGTAGATGGCGCCGCCAAGGGTGCCAAACAAGGAAAAAGTGGTGTAGAGGGCAGTGAGGGAGTTGTTGGAGGCAGTGTGGTTCAGTTGGCCTCCACCACCCATTCCTGAGAGAGCGTTGAACATGCCCGGGCAGCAAAAGCAGACAACACCAACGAGGATCACTTGAACTAGTGGCGAGTTGTACCTTAAAAAGGGTAATCGTGAACTTTTACAGGTTTCAGATTGTTGGACTTGGTTGCTTGATTCTTCATCTCCATTGGAAACCATTAAGAAATGAGTTGAATTTGGTGCCTCAGTGTGCAGTGTTATGTGTAAGTGTGTGAGAAAGATAATGGAGTTTTAGACACATGCTGATATATATACAAAGGAAATAGAGTATAAGGTGTAACTAAACAATGTAACTCAAATTATGTAAGTTGTTCTACTCCTACTAATTTCAATGTTTGATTAAAGACTTCTATTACAACTTAGTAGACTTTCTTTGTCGATCTATAACCATTATGTAAGTTATTACAACATAGAATGTGGTCTTTTTATATTTATGATGGTTCAAAAACTGATATAAATCTTTTTTTAACGGATATAAAAAAGTCTTATTCGAATTAGTGTTTGTAATTCTAGTTTAGAAGGAAACAAGAATACTAAGAATAGAATTAACAGAAGATAGAAAAACATAAAGTAATGTCATCAGAAACTTGATAAATTAAATCAACATCAGTACCTTATTCCCTTCTCTAAAAGCATTCCATTGCATGCATTATCTTCCTTACAAAGTTTGCAAAAGGAATAAAAAACTCGATATCTGTCACGGAATCTAATTCTATAACAGTAAGATTGTAACCTCAATTAATACCCAACCCAAATGTTGAAGAATATAATCAATAACTCTACTTTGGAAAATTGGAAAATTTGATTGACCATGCCCCTAACCTACAGAAGAATGTGTACCGCATATTCCCTCTTTCCTCTGCATTTCTTAACTTCACATATTTATCCAATGAAATGTGAACAGATTATCATCTATTTGTGAAAATTTTCTTCTTACTATTTAAATATAAGATAAGAAATATAACTGATTTCAAGAAGAGTATTGGTATACTTTATAATATACCTTTTCGAAGTCTTATTTGACTCTGTAAAACAGTCTTGTGCCATCTAAATATAAATATAGTAATATTATTTGAATGTCATGTTGGTAACATAATAGCTAAACTTAAATATGAAGATTAATTTAATGAATTTTTCAGTCTGTAATTAAGAATGCCTAACACATACACACTTACAAATTCTAGGCGAATCTTATATTGGGTAAAAGTGATTAAAGTGAACAGTAAATAAATAAAAAAAATCATAAATATATTATCTTAAAAGTTTTGAGTGAAAATAAGTTTTATTTTTTTACATTAATTTTGTCCCTAATATATTGATGTCAAATATTCTTTTTTATTATACATATATTAAAATAAATTATTTAATATAATAATAATTTTTTATCTCAAAAAACTAGAACATCTATTTTTTCTTTAAGGTACATTTTAATTAACATGTCTCTAGAATTAGTTTTTGACCTTAAAATCTTATTTATGAATTTATTTTCTGCCATTTACTTTTTCTTTGTTTCAATTGAAGAAATTAAAATAATTCTCTTGTCATTTTGTCTTTATTTTAAAAAATATATAATTAAAAACTGACATACCAGTTTTCTAATTATAATATTATATTTTTAAATTAGGATAAAGTATCCTTTGTTTTTTTCTTTTTAATTTTTCCAAAGTTCAAGTTTCGTCTTCCATTTTTTTCAAAAGTATTATACTTTTGTCCACAGACATGTTTTACAACTATTTATCATTGTCATCAAATCTTAACTATAGTAATTTTGAAGACTAAAAAAAAATTCTGAATTAAAAGAAAATATTAGGGTAATTTTTTCATCGAACGAAAACCAAATTTAATTTTTTTAGAGAAACAAAACCATGTTTTATCTTTTTAAATCATTAATAATTTTTGGTAGTATTATATTTTATTCTCAAAGCTGGTTCACCAGCGAAAGTTGTTGTAATGAGTAATCCTGCTCTAACTGTTGTGGTGTTGCTTCCTCTGCTCATCCTCTCAGCACCATTGCTGTGCAATCTTTAGAACCCAATTGTTCGAAGAAATACCCTTGACATAAAAATGCTATCTTTCGCAATAACCATACCTGTTGTTCCAGTAATCACCATTAACAAATGGAAGCAGAGACATCTGCAAAGGCTAAGGCAAAGGGTTTCAGCTTCTATTCACCATGACAGCCTCAGAGTCCTCGAATGGGACAAGCTTTGCGATGTAGTCGCTTCCTTCGCCACCACTTCTTTGGGTCGTCAGGCCCTCAAGGTCCCTTTTTTCAGCCTTTTTTCCTATGTTTGGTTGGGTTGAGTTGAGTCCATTGAAATTTATGCAAATGGATGAATGAAATAATATTATATTTAATTGGTTGGAGTTCAAGACCGAGTATTCGTTTAATTTCTTATGCCTGTTGAGCTTTTTGGAAAAAGTTTGATATTGAATGAATTTGGTTTTGATTAGAATTGATTTTAGAGGGAAGAAGCAAGGGAATAGAAAAAGCTCAATATACGATCTCTGATTAAACACAAAAGCTACTTAAAGTTACTTCAACTCAAAATCAATTTTGGATTCATTAACAATTCTTCAACATGGGACTGATTTTGTGAACATTTACTTAAAATTACGATAGCTGATATTTTCATCGTGATTTTGAATGACTCAACATGAAACCAAACATTTAAAGTTGGGATAGAATTCATTTTGCTCAAATAGATTATGCATGTGAAATGTGTGTTAAATTAACCTCAAGAACGTATTTAACGTTGAAATGTGAGCACGGTGTAAAAATAATAATTGCTGGTGTAAAACAAATAGGCTATCTAAACTAAATAATGAAATTACAACTTTTTCCTATTTTATTCCAAATTTTCCCATTCAATTACATTCCACTTTCCGTTATGTTTATGTTTAAAGGGGGTCCGAGGTCTCTGCTCCACTTGCTTGCTCTCTTCCTGTGTAAAATGATTCAGATCTCCTTCCCTGATCGGTTCATCGGAGTGACCTCGGCGGAGTGACCTGCAAGGAAACACTCTGACACTCAAGTTAGTGGGGGTGTCTTCCAAGGTCTCCTATCAAATTAGAAAAAATCAAATGTACCTGGTCATTAGTGCTGTATTTATAGGCTTTGTAATCATCCGGCCCATTGGACGTCATTTAATGCCCTTTAATGCAATAAATCTTGTGCCTAATCATTCGCTAACGTCTTTATATCCGGCATAATGGGCCTGATATTACCCATTAATTAGCTATAAATGCCTTTCGCACGATATAGGGGTTACTCACCTTTAATACACATTAATGCCATTAACTGCCTTCCGATCGGTTATTCACTGCTGCGTTGGTCACCTCCGGTGGATCGCCCTCAACGCCCAGTACCGATCGTCCACCTTATATAGTACACGTTAGATATGTAAACATGTCTTATTCCATATTATGATGTCGTGTGTTCATGTGACAGGACCAGCTATGGTCTCTGAATCAAACTTTCGAAGAAAGTCTTGCCCTTCTCGAGGAAACCAATGCTGCTGTTGAAATGCACAGGCATGGCACTCTCAGATTGCACTTGGGGCACCTTGATGCTATGCTGGTCAGTAACCAATGTGTATAAATTGGTTCCTTTTATAGTTATTATATTTAATATTTGCAATTAAACACAAAACAGTTCTTCATATTTCTGTTTTCTTTTCTGCCAAGTTGCTAATCAAGGTTCCTGTAGGTCAAAACCGCCATTCAACATGCCCGGAGAAGTACACCAGTGAGTGGCAGTGAGGCACGGGCCATTGTCACTCTTCTGCAGTGTGCTGAAATTTTGCAGGGTGATCTCAAGGCTGCAATTAAGGAAGACAAAGATTGGCATGGTCGTTTCATGCCTCTTACAGAACTGGTAAATTGAGATTTTGAACGTGTCATTCATGTATAATTAATGTTTCTGGCTTTTTTCACTCACCTAAACATGCTTGCAGATATTGGAATTTGTCATCAATCGGTCCTTAATTAAAGTGATAGAGCAAGTTGTTGATGAAGATGGATCTATTAAGGACTCTGCGGTTTGTTTCATGTCTTCTTCAAGTTTCCCCTTTTGTAGTTCTGCATATTGTGACAGTGGTTAGCCACTCATTTTATTTGGTTTGAGGTGGCATAGATTTTCATAAAATTTTTTTAGCATTCTTTTGTAAACATTTTCAAAGAAGAGAATACTTTAGCTATGCATCTTTCTTTTCTTGTCATACAGCTGACTGTCAGTTTTACATTGTTCACTTTATGCAAAAGAATTTGTAACATAAACACATATTCTTCTTAGAGTCCAGCCCTTAAACATTCGCGACAACAAGTGCAAGTGATAGAGAGAAAGGTAACTCTTGTTTATTTTTACTATTTTTATTACTGTTGGTTCTGTACATACTGGCTCCACCAAAGATGTATATAGTTTAAAAGTTTTTAGTTGAGATTTAGATTTGAATGTTTGACAAAGAAATTAGTCAACAGAAAGATTTATTTATGGCTATCTCAGGTATTTAGATAAAAAATAGAATAGAGAAAAAAAATTAGCACTCTGTTATAGGTAAACTTACACTACTGGTCTATGTGGATGTCATGATTATTGTAGGAGTCGATGAAACAATAATTTGCTTTAAATGAAAATTTGGTGGCCTAATTTGAAATGAAAGATCAAGTAAAACTTCAGTATTTCCTAGGAGTAGAGGTTACTTTTCAAAAAATGGAATTCTCATCTCCCAAAAGAGAATTTGTACTTTATCTCCTCAAAGAAATAGGTAAGTTGGGATGTTAAACCTCAAAAGATGAAATATTACTTATGCAGTTAGTGTGGTAAACTAATTTATGCATGGTCCAAGAGAAAGACACATGCAAACAGTTGACAAAATTCTTCATTACTTGAAGTTAAACCTAAGAAAGGGAATACTCTTTAGGAAAAGACAACACTTTGACCCGAAGATATTTACTGATGCAGACTATGTAGGTTCTCTTATTGGCAAAAAAATCTACCTCTAGGTGTTGTAGATTTCTAGGAGAAGTTTGGTGACATGGGGAAGCAAAAAAATAGAATAGGGTATCCTGTTCTAGTGTAGAAGCTGAATTTGGATCCCATGCTCAAGGTGTGTATGAAGTACTCTAGATGAAGATCATATTAGATAACCTTAAAATAAATGTTGACATACCTATGCAATTGTGCTATGATAACAATTCAGCCATGAACATTGCTCACAATCAAGTACAACATTACAGGACCAAAAATATTGGAATTGATAAGCACTTCATCAACAAAGATAATCTTGACAGAGGTATGATGGTTACAACCCATGTTCCTATAGGACTAGATTTTAGTTAGCAAACATCTTTGCTATAGGACTCGCTCAGGCAGATTCTAATATCTTGTAGATAAGTTGGAAATTATCTATATTCATTTATCAACTTTAGGGGGAGTGTGGTATATATGGGATCAGTAGGATAAAAATATTCTAATATCTCTGTATAATAATATGAAAAAATATTCCTAGAATCTGCACATTCATTCCAACAAATTTTATTTATTTTTTTAAGAAAATGTGATTGTTGCATATAGAGTTGAGGATGTAACTAGCTGGATTGTATTAATAAAATATTTCTTCATTCCCTCCTACTATTTAAGTGTTTTTGAAAATTTCCTTAAATGATCCAAACCCAGTTTCAAGTCGACATTCAAGTCCTTAGAACTAACAATGGTAAGGAGTACCTCCATAATGCTCTCTGTTAGAGATATAAATGTAAACATTCAGTTACTCAGCTGGAAGTTAGTAAGTTATTTGTTTTTCTGTCTGGGGGTAAAGAAACCAGATCTCACGTGTTGTTATGAATTAAAGCACTATACTCCTGTTTCATAGTTGGAACACAATTTGGATTATTCATTGCCTTTTAACACTACAAGGCTGATTAAAAACACTGAAGGATGAATTTTAGGATTATGAAGACTGGATTTAGATCGTGTTTGCATAGAGTAACTATTAGGAGGCTTTGGTAGAGACTTAGATTCTGATTCATTAGATAGGGTATCCAAATTTTAGGTGAGAGAAAACAGAGAAAGGGTTAGCAGGAAGAGAATGGATAATAATTGCATTGAATGAGAAAGAAGATACAAGCTGAGCATATATAGGCTCAACAAGAGGCTGCAACAGTAACTAACTGATCATAGCACTAAAACAGATATCTAACTAACATCCAGTTAAATAACTGAATGTTTATATTTATATCTCTAATGCTCTCAAAGATAAAGAACTAACAGTCCACTCAAGGAAAAAGAAAACTAAAACTGAGGCAGAAATGTGCACACTTATGAGGCAAAACCTAGATTCTGATCAATATTCAGAACCTAAAAATAATCACTAGGTAACACATTTTCTCGGTTCTCCTTCAAATTTAATGTTGATGAATTGGACTTAATGATGAGTTCATAAATGGAAATCAATAAAATGAGCAAGAGTAAGCAATTCCAAGAAAAATAACATGACAAAATACTTACTCCCAAAAATAGTTTTTAGTTTTTTATTTCTGATTTTGTATATCTTGGGTTCGTAATTAAGTGATGCTTTTATTTTATTTTCTTGGTGTAATTAGTAGTTAGTAGAGTAGATGTTTACGGGCTAATCCAAGCAAATGCAAAATTTCGACCAAAGAAGAGAGGCGTGTACTTGGAGGTTCATGGTGTAAAGAGAAGGCAAGGAAAACGTGACTACTTGGAGAAATAATGACTACTTGGATCAAAGAAAGAATAGCCCAAGCGTCACACATACCTCTCTAATTTTCGGTGCAACCAAAGGGGAATTTGAATTTTTAAAATTCAAATTTCCCTCCATACATTTTCCTCCAAGGATTATTAGTTTAGGATTTGCACTTACATTTAGATTTGATTTGAAAGATAGCTTCTCCTATAAGTATCCATGTTTCTTCTCTTGTAAAACACTTTTGATATATTGAATTGAGAGAGAATTCTTGACAATAAGCGTGAAGGAAGTTCTTTGAGTTTTATCCTGATTCTTAGGAGTCAAGTGGTGATTCTTCACATGGAGCTTGTCTTGGAGAAGCATGAAGTCCTTTTCCTCTTCTACAAGTGGTGCTCCATTCTCCATCTCTTAAGTGTTCTCATCTTTTCTATTTGTTTTCTCATTTCCATTTCCACCATTATCTTGTTCATTCTTGTCATGTTGAAGTTCTTTTGTTCTTGCTCTACTCATAGATGCAAACTTTCACACGTACATAATTCTATGGATTAAATTCGTGTTTAGTGGTGGACATCTTTGAGTTACTTTGCTTTTCTTAAATCCTTAAACAAGGTTAAATAAATCAAGTTCTCATGCCATTTCTAGCTAATTCATAAGTAGATTCATATCACTTACATATTGCCTTAAGGAAAGGGGTGAGGTCATGCACCCAACACCCAATTGAAAATCGTGAGTATTTTGAGAGGGTTGTCACAAAAATATAGGGTTTTTTGTCACCACCTTGGATTGCACCTATACACCTATGGAATTATATGTGAAAATTGGAGTTGAAGAGAGTCCACCCCTGGACAAGCGATAATACTAAAGACTGGTTCAAAGACTTGTCAATCTAACATACACTTAGATTGTCATTGGTCAGTCTATTAGCACGGTAAGACCATACATGAATGGCCCAACAAGGCACACATGAGAGGGGTAAACCGTTTCTGACAATACCTTAATAAAGCACCGAGAAGAGGGCTCATATCAAGAACTCGACTGCTAACGTAGAAAAATTTTCTGATGCAAATTGGGCTGGGTCGGTGACTGACAGAAAGACAACTTGTGGGTACTGCTCATTTGTTTGGGAGAAACTAGTTACTTGAAGATGTAAGACACAATTTTTTGTTGCTAGGAGTATTGCAGAAGCTGTGTTCAGAGCTATGTCCCGTGGAATTTGTGAAGGAATATAGATACAAAGAATGCTTTAAGAGCTTAACGTCCATATACTAATTATACAATGAGTTTATTATGCAATAATAGAGCTGCCAGTAGCACTGCAAAAGGTTTTGTGCATCTTGATAGAATAAAACATGTGGAAATTGATTAGGAGAACGTTGAATTCAGATTTGGAGTTAATACTGATATAATATTGTTGAAAATTAAGGAAAGAAACCAGAATCAAGGTATTTTTGTATATGGAAATCAATCAAGATTAATACAGTCTGATTTATGCTGTTAATGCTGGATGTAATTAGAATGTCTTTCCTTCTTTATAGCTACAGCAGTTATATGAATAATTATTTTCCTGATTTTTAGGCCAAATTAGTGTACAGAATTATTCTCCTCTTCCAATTTATACCTCACCATTGAACCCGTTCTATATCTGTTAAATATATTCTCTTCTCCACATTGTTGTTATTTTGCAGTGAATTCTTTCGCACACTTAATATGTAATATGGTGTATTAGTATATCTATATTGTCAGACATGCAATATATGTATGTTTATTTTACTTTATAAGAGTTCATTTTATACATTCCATTATGATTATTTAATTCCTATGTTCAGGTAAAACAGCTAATAGAGAACATAATCAGGAGTGAAAGGAGTGAAACCTCAATTCTTGTAAGATTCACTTGACTCTACATGTATTTCTTTTCCGTATAATTGTTTCTTTCTGTGTTGATTTTGTAACAAATCAAACAGGAAATGAATAATGTAGATGGCAGGTGGTGCATAAAAGTTGATTCTAGACAAAAGACAAGTTTTAAGGGTCTATTATTGTCCAGGTGCACAAAATTTTATCAACATAACTTTGATCATTTATTGTTCATGAAATAATGTTTGTTAATAAAGCTAGTATGTACACGTAAATTCCATTCCTTAAGATAGTATTTGTTGGCAGTGGATCAGGAATTGGAAGTACTATAGAGCCACTTTCTGTTGTGCCTTTAAATGATGAGTTGCAGCGAGCAAGAAGTTCAGTGGAAAAGGCTGAAGCAGATGTGCTTTTGACATTAACCAAAAAGGTTATGAATGTCATATTATAAAGATTTTAATGGTCACGTTCTTTTCTTCTCATATGATGTCTTAATTTGTGTACAGATGCAGTTGGACGTTGAAGATATTGAAAAGATATTGAACAGTTTGGTTCAACTAGATGTGGTAAATACCTAGTGGTTTTTTTAAAGTGAAGTGGATCACTACTTTTCATTTTCTCTCTTTATAATCCACCATATGCACTTATTCACCTATGAGATTCATTTTGTTTATGTTACAAATATGATTTGATTACATTAAATAGGGAGATATATTTGATTACATTAAATAGGGAGATATGATATAATTTGATGGGAAATATCTTACCACATATTTTCCATTATTAGATATTGAATTTTGTTTATTATTATTGTACTTCTTCTTCGTTATAAATAAGAAAACTCGTGTATAAACAACACAAGGAATTCATTATATTTCTTATTGGTTTGTTTCTTCTTGCTGGAAGTTCTCGCGTTGACTAGAAAGAAATAAGGTAGATTCACATTATATTAGTAGGTGCAAACCTCACCTTACAAGTTGGTTTTGTAAGGTTGAGTTAAACTTAAAATCTACTTCTTAACAGTCCCTTAAGCCACAGGTCCTAGGATCTGAACTTGAATATGATATCATGTTAAGAAGTGGACTTTAAGCCTAAGTTAATGTCTAGTCACCCATTAATATCTAATTCTACGCACGAGATGTATATGTCTCGGTGTGAGGGGGGTGTGTTGGAAGTCCCATGTCAGCTAGAAATAAGGCAGATTCACAGTATATAAGTAAGTGCAAACCTTACCTGACAACCGATTATGAGATTGAGTTAGGTGACATTGTATTAGAGCGATACCATCTTCCGCCACTTCATTTGTTACTAATCCTTTCAACATAATATCAAAAGCCTAAAATGAAAGGAACTAAAATCCGAGCTTTACCTATGGGTCACCAGCTCTAGGATCCAATGTCCTACAAAACTAACTATTTACATAGACAAAGACAAAGACAACACGACCAAAAACAAGACTTAGGAGACTAGACAACTTCTGTGCAATTTTTTAAGCTTCAATTTTTTATACTAGGCTTAGTTTCCACATATGCTTTTAGGATTCCACAATATTTTTCTTTTGAACAAATTTTGTGTTTGTTCTGATCACTTTTTATTGCATCTGACATTAAGAGGTCCAATGGAGTTGACTATACTTATGACTGCCCTTAAAATTACTTATGACTATACTTAAAATAATAGTGTTAGTGTAAGTGTAAACTTAGAATTTACTGCCCCCATGGCTACCCCACTTAATTGCTTACAGACTAAAGAGCTTGCTTTGGTAGGTATATTTGATGACATGATAATCTTTCTTATTGTTGGAAAAGACAGTCATTAATGTGGATCCTATTATGCAGATTAATGCTCGTGCTACTTATGGACTTTCATTTGGAGGGTCAAGTCCGCATATATTTTTGCCAGACAGGAGCAGCGCTTCTACTACAGATGCCTTCTCAAGGAGGAATGAAAATTCCTATGGACCATTACCCAAAAAAAGGGAATGGAAGTTGTATCTTTTAAAAGCTTATCATCCTCTTTTGCTCCATAGGCATAGGGAGAATTTGCGGAAGACCAAAAAGGACGTCAATCTTGCTACATCAGTTAAGTCAAAGATGCCACATGTTAAGTTTAAAGAAAAGGGGCTGGGGGACTTGAGAGGAGATAAACACTACATACTAATTTATACTCTCTTGATAGACTTAGTGAAGACTACTATCTCCCTAGGATTATATGTGATGCAACTAACGCCTATGAACACTAAACGTGTTTAAACATGTGACACATGAAAAATATATTTCGTTAGTGCTTTATTGGGGGATGCATTTAAGAAAATGTATTTTGAAAAACAGAAAACCACTGTTTTGTTCATATTAATTTGTGTCCCCTATTTATCGTTTTATTGATGAATGGATGGGAGAGTGGTTTCTATTCCTTGGTCGGAAATCTTTGATAAAAGGCATTCGTGTTGATTGTCTGTAATATTGCACGCTTTTCAATCTAGGTAGGCTTAAAAAACAAGGTCTTCCTGATTGTTGCTTATATTGATCAATTACTTCCATTTACCTCTTATTTTCTTCCCAAGAGAAAATTTCAGGAAAATTTTTGACAAAAGGAATACATCATAAAGAGGAGAAATGTAACTTGGGGTTTTAGGAAATTGCCTTAGGGTTCTTCCACTGAAAACAATGTATATGATATTTTATTTTGTTTTTCTGGACATTTGATATGCTGTTTGAAACTTTGAATGTTTTTATTTTATGTGCTTATCATGCATTTGGTGATTACTCATGATAAAGTACTTCTGCTAGTCAGGATGGCACAGACAATGCCCTACCAGTAGCAGTTGATTTTTTGGTGTCTAAGAAAACTCGTGTTATAGTTATAACTGGTCCTAATACTGGTGGTAAAACCATATGTTTGAAGACTGTAGGATTGGCTGCTATGATGGCAAAATCAGGTATGTTCATTTAATTTAAATTATTGAGAGCCTATTGATATTTAACCTTTGGTTTCTTGACATGGTTTGGTTTTTTTGCTGGACATGAATATCCTGTGACATCTTCCTCAAACCTGGACATGATAATTTGGAGGGGGAGTGAATCATTTGATTTGTGATCTAATTTCAATTAATTCACTGTCTTCTCATTCATGAAATATACATCATAATAACTTACAACCTCTTATATTTTAAAAGGAATAAGTTAACTATTTATGTACTAGGTGTATTTTAAGAAATTTGTAGTTATAGCTTGCTAACATATTCCTTCTAAAAGAATAAGTGTATGCTAGCAAACTCTATACGCCCACCTGTTTTTTAGGAGTATTCTTGATATAAACTCATGACCTACTATTCACCAAGGTACAACTTTACCATTGCAATAGGAAGCAGATGCTCACAAAGATGTTGTTGAGTTTAATGTTGGCAACATGGGAATGGCTAATATTTATTCCCAAGGTTGAGGGGGAGTATTAGAAATCAACCCCTAATAAATTATAGGAGAATCACTATTGTAGTTCTTCAGAGAGAGAGAAAGGAAACAGAAAAAGGTTGTCTTTCAACTTGTCTTAGTCTCAGACCTAGTTGTCAATGTCTCAGAAAAGGGCTACCTACGGAGGGTTCTGATCAGTGGAAAGTTCTGACTAACAGGAAGTTGAGTGAAGTGTCACCAAGTAAAAAGTTGTCAGGACATCACCTCTTAGAGACGAGGCTCTAATAGGAAGTTCGGTATTATGTGGTGCTTAAGTCTCACATCGAGTAGTATGGAATGTTTGGTAAAATATTTAAGTGTTTGGTTCTTCCCCTTTAATAGTTAGGGTAAGTTCCTCAAGTATTGGTGTACTTATCAGTATACCATTGTTATTCATGAATACGTTATGTAGGATTAATTTGTGAAATCATATATTTGAATCAAATAAGTGTTGTGTTTGTTCTGTTTAAATATTTGAATTTTATGCTCAGAATCTGCAATGTTGCAGGTCTCTATGTTCTTGCTTCAGAATCTGCAAAAATTCCTTGGTTTGATTCTGTTTTTGCTGACATTGGTGATGAGCAGTCCTTATCACAATCTTTGTCTACGTTCTCTGGCCATTTAAAGCAGATAAGTGTAAGTAATAATGTTTTAATTATGTATAACTTAAATGCTGAAGACCCTTTCGTTATGTTTTTCAATTTCTGTTATTGCTTATATATTTCATACCTCTATGCATAATAACAGAGCTATGATTAAATTGATTGACTTAAAAACATTTCAGTTTAGTGTTATCAGTAAATTTTGAATGTTGATATTTTCAGGTTATGGTAACGAGTGACAATTTTCCTTAATTATTTTCAAAATTTGAAAGAAAATCTTATTTCGCCTTCTAATTTTATCTTGCAGCATATTAAATTACAGGCAACGAGCCAATCGCTAGTGCTACTTGATGAGGCATGTATTTTTTGAGTTTAATTAACAGTTCGAATTGGTAATGTCATATACGTATGTGATGGATAGTACTTTGTTTGCAATTGTTAGGTTGGTGCAGGAACAAACCCTCTTGAAGGAGCAGCGCTAGGAATGTCATTGTTGGAATCTTTTGCTCATGATAGTTGTTTGTTAACTATGGCAACGACTCATCATGGTGAATTAAAAACTCTAAAATACAGGTAGTCATTACAAATGAGAACAGCTTAAAAATATTGATTTTGGATATACTACATAGAATTTTCTTCGCCTGTAAAATAGAGAAAGATAAACAAAGAAATAGAATCAAAATCATTGGAAACAAATTTTAGTCTAATTGGGATGTACCCATCTTTTCAAGGGTGCAAATACCTAAATTCGACTCATTGCCATTGCAACTTTACCCAACCAACAAATAAGAAATTTCACATCATTAAACAACTAAGGTCAATAATAATGAAATTCTTTTATTCTTTTTAAATGATTGGCACCATTATAATACTTGAACTATTGATGAAAATAAAGAATTATTTTATTGATAATCATTACACCAATTACATTCCCTTAATCTCTATCTAGAATAATCAAAACCTCTAATAAAGGAAATAAAAATGTGCTGAATTGAATAGGAATATTTTTTAAGATATGTTTTCCTAATTACTATGGTGATATTAAAAATACTTTCTCTCCTAATAGTCTTCTAGTTACAACACTTTCCCACAAGTTGGTAGATGAACATCAACCATGTCCAACTTGCCTAAAAGATCCTAGAATTTACACGGAAGAAGCCCTTTGCTGAAAATGTTTGTTATTTGCAATCTACAGGAACATGATTTGTAACTACTAGGCCCCTGTCAAGATTATCTTTGATGAAATGCTTGTCAATTTCAATATATTTGGTCTTATCATATTGGACTGAACTATGGACAATGCTCTTGGTTGACTTGTTATTCATAATACAATTACATAGGATGTCAATCCTTATTTTAAGGTCATCAAATATGATCTTCATTTGAAATCTTTCACACACCTTGAGCAAGGGCTTGAAATTCAGCTTTTGCATTAGAAGAATATAGTTTATCCTGCTTTGGAAGATGAATCCCTTATTTTTAATACACAACCTATATTCCAAGGAAATACTTAGATTTTCCTAGGTCTTTCATATTAAATTGGGCTGCCAATTTCTCCTTTAAAGCCAGTTTCTATGTTTCATTATCTTTTGCAATAATCATGTCATCAACATAGACCAATAGTAGTGTAAGTTTACATGTAATGGAGTGCTTTGTGAATATAGTATGAACTCCTTGGTTTTGTTTATATCATAAGGAAACCATTGCTTTTTGTGAATCTCCCAAATCATGCTCCTGGAGTTGTTCAAGATCGTGTAAGGAATTGTTTAGGTGGCACACTTTTTTCCTTCCACTGTAAGCTTCCGATTTGGGAGAGATTCCCAAGTCTTTTATGATGAAGCCATATTTGGGAATTTTCCCATGTTTTTTATGTTCCTTGTTGGCTTATGACATATGTTTTGTTTTGGACCTTGGATTCCAACAGATATAACACACTCTATATAGTGCACACTGCTCCTTATTCAAGAATTCAAATCTTATGTAAGCTTTTTGTGTAGAGATAAGACTATTGGTCAGGTGTGGGATATATAAAACATCCTTTAATACAATAGACTATCACCATTTGCAACTATAATAAGTTGTTATGTAGTCATTTTGACATATTATACATACACTATCACCATTTTGACTATAATAAGAAGTTGTGATTAGTTGCTCCTAAATCAAGAATCCAAACACCCTAAATCAACGGGTCAATAGTATTGAATATAATCTTACCTTTCATGGGTAGGGTATATGATATAAAGGACTTAGTCATTGATTCAACATTTTTTTCTCAAGTGGTTAATTTCCTCTTTAGAAGCCTTCGTACCAAATATTGAAAATTACAAGACAAAGAGATAATAAAAATCCAACCCTTATCGATTTGATTACTAAAAAAAAAAAAACTATTTTTCAAAAGAACCAAATTAGGATCAAATAAGACATCACCACCCCCTTGGTGTTCAAAAAGTCACAACCACTGTATCTATGGAGGCGGTGAGTGAGGCACACCACCAACCTTAACAATTGTTAAGAAGTGGACTTAAGCGTAATTGAACCCTACAAAACCAGACTTTAAGCGTAATTGAACCATACAAAACCGGCTTGTAAGGTAAGGTTTGCATCCACTTATATACTATAAACTTGCCTTATCTCTACTCGATGTGGGATTTCCAACACACCCCCCTCACGCCGAGGTATATACATCTTGAGCGTGAGACTAGACATTAATGGATAGTCCGATAGCGGCCTGATAATGGGTGGCACGATAGGCCCAACAAACAATAAATCTCGCTAGGATAAGCTCAAACTCATGGCTCTGATACCATGAAGTGAACTTTAAGCCTAATTGGACCCACTTATATAGTATAAACTTGTCTTATCTCTAGTCAATGTGGAATCTCCGGCAACATTGATGATGAACAACGACAATGACAGTTGATAACGAGGCAGAGGAATCAAAGCTCCCAAGATTGAGAGCTCTAATACCAACGTGAATTATGTAAGAAAGTAAAGAATTATTCTATTGATAACCATCACAATAATTACATTCTCACCGTCTCTATTTGTAATAAACAAAACCTTTAAAAAAGGAAATAAAAATATACTAAAATGAATAATAAGAATATTCTAAAGTTTTTCTTTTCCAGATTAATTACTATGAAGATATTGAGAATATTTTTTATGCTAATGATCTGCTAATTACATGAATAATTCACTGATAATTCTGAACTTCTGTACAAATGGATCAGATTTAATTTAAATCCATTGTTCGGATGTTTGTTTTCTATGCATCTTTTCTTCAATGCGTTTAAAATATATGATTCTTTTACTTGTATTCTCATGAAAAGTACAAAATCGTGATCTCTAGTTCTGCTTTGACATTTGACTTTTATTCATGAGCAGTGATGAAGCCTTTGAAAATGCATGTATGGAGTTTGATGAAGTGAATTTGAAGCCAACTTACAAGATTCTGTGGGGTGTTCCAGGTAAGCACTCTCTGACTCATGCATAATGAAAATGAATTCAAATTTGTTTATGCCTTTCACTTGTTTTCTAATATCCTGTTGTATGTTTGGATTCATCTCCTTTGTGTGTATGTTTGTGTTACGATCCTCTGTCAGAAAAGAAAAGAATAGGACCAAACATACACCAAATATTCCTTGTATTATTCAGTATGCCACAAACTCTGTCAGAACAAAACGAGATGCTATGTTTGGATTCATCTCCTTTTTGTGTATGTTTGTGTTACTTTTCCCTTTTTCTTCTTCTAACTCTCTAGAAAGGAATGTCTTCCAACATCTCATCAACCTCCAGAATAGATTCTCCCATCTTTTCTTACAACATTGATTATATTGAGAAGATGGACAGCTCTAACTATTCCAGTTGGTATTCGACACCGGGTTATGGTTAAGTGGGTTGAGCTACAAATCTCGTCTTACTATCACTACTGAATTCATTCCTACATAAAATCGTGAATTGCTTTTGTTACATGGAGCATGAGTTGCTTTTGCATTCAACAACCCCACTTTGTTTGGGTATAAGGACAAGATGTTCATGAACACTATAAAGGTCTTACAGACAAGTACTCGTGTACATTACCACTTTGTAAAGTGTGAATAGGGACACCAAATTGATGGTTGATTTCATTAAAAAGGGATTGATAAGTAGAAAATAATTTTGAACATCTTTAATTGAATATAATCACATGCAACGGGAACAGTCTTCTATAGAAGTAACAATATCTTGACTTTAATATAGAATCAATCTAATAAATCCTAATATCCACCGCTACTATATTTACAAGATTCTAGCAGGATGAAATAAAGCTTGAAGTGGTCATCAATTAAAACATGAGTGGTTCTTACAGTTCAGAACGACTTACATCTGGCTCAGAGATTCAACTGATGGTTTTTAAACTAAAGTTTTAATTGATTATGGATCAAATGATCACCACTTCGTAATACTCAGGATGGTTTGCACCTAGTACTGCACTTCAATTGTCAGTTTGCTAATGATTTGGAAGGCTGGACCATACCGGCTGATGGACCAGTTTCTGGTTTAAATTTTATGTTCTAAACAGGAAGTTGCATATTCAATGGACCATTTGAAATGTGGTAAGATGTAGTAGACACTTAATGTGTATAACTCGAAAAGAGATTTTCATTGTAGGGCGCTCAAATGCAATAAATATAGCTGAGAGGTTGGGACTACCATCTGTTGTTGTAGATACTGCTCGTAAGTTATATGGTTCTGCTAGTGCAGAGATAGATGAGGTATGAGTACTCTGAGATATATCTTAATTATATTTATTATTTGGAAATGGTTGTGTATGATATTCTAAGAGCATGATGTTTATTTATATTATTGTTTTAAATTCAAGTAATGAATTGCCTCCATATATTTACCACATTATTAATTCTAATTTTTTTACCTTGTATTTGGATAAGAAATTTCCCAATTTTTAAGATATTCAAATAGATTGAATTTGAATTGATCTCCCTTCAAATTGTTTCATTTTAAAAATGTTTTGTTTGGATAACTCAATTCAATTTCCTGAATATTAATTGCCTTCTTTGAATAGAGTATTTCAAGTACCACCAAATACAAAAATTATTTATATATCAAATAATTGTTAAAAATTAAAATATATCAAAATTGATTATCTTTTGCAGTCAATTTTAGTTGATGTTATTTTTTGGTCAAACTTCGTCAAGGTTTATTTTACTGATAGTCGTAAAACTTTTCCTTGATTAATATTAACCAATATTGTTTTCAGTTTATGTCGAATACAATTTAGGCTGAAATCAGTCAAAATTATTTTTTGCAAAGTTGATGATGATTGGGGTTTTGTGTCAACTTTTTTATCAATGTCAAGTGGAAAATTTCTCCAATCAACATTGGTAAAAAAGAAATCCTAATTAATGTTTGCTGAAAACTTTCTAGTTAACATTAGGGAAAAAAAATAACAAACTATTGATAACAAAATAACATATTTGTTGATAAAAAAATCACTGCAAACATTAACCAAAAAAAATAATCACAATAGACATTTGTTAAGAAGTAAGGTGAGATTTTCACCTACTTATTTACTATGAAATCGTCTTATCTCTAGTCGATGTGAGATTTCACCTACTTTTGCTAAAATAGGTTTTAACCCATAGCTCTGATACCATGTTAAGAAGTGGACTTTAAACCTAATTCAACTCTACAAAATCAGATTGTAAAGTGAGGTTTGAATCTATTTATATAATATGAAATCTCTTTATCTCTAGTCGATGTGAGACTTCTAACAATATCAATTGAAAAAAAATTAATTCACAACCACAATAAGTTAGTCTCTCTAATATTAGCCAAGGAAAACTCTAACTAATGTCAAGCAAGAAATAATAATGGTTTATAAAAAAAACGTTCTAACAACTTAAATCATAAAACAACTCCTAGTAACCTCAATAAGAAAAACCCAGGTCGACATCAACCAAAAAGTAGTTATCTCGACAATCTCTCAATCTTAGTCAAATGGATGATGTCCAAAACCAAAATTGGGCTGAGGGGATAATTCGAAGAGTAAAGTGGAATTTGAAATTATATAACTTTAAACAATCCAATTACTTTAATGGAAATTCAATTTCTTTTGAATTCCTTACCCAGACAGCGTATTTTACCATAAAGCATTTCAAATTCTTTAAAAAAATGAATTACCCTATTAATTGCCTATTCAAACACGCTATTAATGTATTGCAAATATTATAGTTGTTTTAACGTAGTTTATTTTTCATCTAGGTAATAACTGATATGGAAAGGTTGAAACAAAATTACCAAGAGCTGATGGATGAAGCGCGTAATTATCTGATGTGAGACTCTTTGCTTTAAAAAATATTAAATTCATTGCATGCTTTATCCCCGTATTTGTATTTCATGCAATATTTAAAAGAGAGGTCATTTCCTGATTACAACATGGGCACTTATTTCTGTATCGGAGTAAGCTCATTCAATTGTTAATGCATTCAAGGAAAAATGGATCAGGCTATCGTATTTACATCTTGCTTTAGTTGTGGACTGTTATTCTTTTTCTTTAGTTATTATCAGAATTGTCAATGGTTGTAATAAGGCTTCCATCTCTCTGTTTTAATAATTGGGGAGAATTTGTTAGACTAACCACCTGTAGGTTTTGTTAACCTGGGTTCTCTTCTATGCAATGGATGGAAATGTTGGTTAACGATGAAGGATTCATTTATTTGAGCATTGAACCAACCATATATTTAGTAACAGTAATTGTTAGTAATTAGTAATATATGCAAGAGTCTGTGTTATATATTAGTATTACTCGTAGATAATCCATTCAAAAAATTTTATTATGGAAATATAATTCTAGTAAACTTATTCAGATTCTTTAGTAGGGTCTTATCAGATTGCAAAAATGAGGAAAATGAGGATATCATCTTCCCATACTTGTATTATGACTAATTGTGCACAAACCATTTAGAATCGACTTAATTTTCTTTACTGATTCATTTCATGCCACTGGGTACTGCAGTTCTTTGCCTTAGCTTGTAATAATTAATTCTTGAAGATAATTATTAACATAATCATGAACAAGATCCACCATACCTTGTTCCTGATAATTATTAACAAGACCCATCTTTACGTTGGACTTGGAGCATATGTAAGTTTTTAATTGGTAATTTTCTTAGTGTTTTCTTTTTGTTTGTAACTGTAGGCACTCCAGAGGACTTTACAATAGTCTATTGAACACCAGAAGGAAGATTGTGAAACATAGTACTGATATACAATTAAAGAAGATGAGAGATGTATCTGAGGCTGCGGCAATGGCAAGATCCATCCTTCACAAGAAAGTGAGGGAGTTGGATGTATCAGCTAAGCAACCTCCACAGAACATTAAAACTATTAGCAGCTCTCATTTATCAGCAACCAACAAAAGCCAAACTGCAGCAAATAACAGAGAATCTGTTGTTGCTGATAGAAATACAGCTGCCGTAAAAGTTTTTAGTCAATCATCATCAGGTTCAGGTATGTGCAAAGATAATGAAACATTAGGGGTATAGAAGGAAACCTAACTGCAATGAGTTAATATATTTAATTTCTTGCATCTGAATTAAGAGTACTGCTCTAGTTTATTTTTACCTGCTGATAGCACACGGTAAAGTTATGCTGTCTAGTCTTAGAGTGAGGATTAGAATCATAGAAATATTGATGCAAATGTCATTCACCTTATTGATCTTGCAGATAAATCTAAGCCTCCCAAGGTTGGTGATAGTGTTCATATCTCTTCCCTTGGGAAAAAAGTGACGGTTTTAGAAGTAGATTCATCCAAAGGAGAAATTGTAGTTCAAGCTGGAATCATGAAGTTGAAGCTGAAACTAACTGACGTTCAGAGATCATAGAAGTAGGGAAACCATGACCAATGTCATAAATGAGTAAGTCTTTTCTGTTTGCATAGGATCATATGGTGTGTCTTTTTCTATCTGCATAGTAATAATAACCACCCTGCACCACATGAAAGTCCATATATTAATAGAAATTATGCAGCATCAAGTTTCGAGAATTAAAAGTTGATTTTTTATAATTTTTATTTTAGAAATCAGCACATTTTGTTGTGCAACTAAGTATAGACGGGGCCTTGGGCCTTACTCCATCCCTTGATTAGAGGTGGGTAAGGAGACCAGTCTGGCCCACTTAAGAACCAGTGGATCCCATGTTTTAAATGAACCAGATAAGTCTGATCTTTGAAATAAATGGCCTTCATTTGTTTTTGTATTGGATCGCCACAAAAGCCCCTTGATAAACAGACTAGTCCATAGACTCAATGATAATCCGAAAAAATGAAAAATATATCAATTTAAAAGAAATTTGTTTATTTTTTCTTTCCTTTGTTAGGATAAAATATATCAAACTAATATCTACTACATTAAAATCTATCAAGTCAAACTAAAATCTACTAAACTCAACAAAATTTCCTTTTTTAGTTTATTACTTATGTAATATTTTCATCTAAAATGCTGCAATATCAAGTCCACGGGTTTAACAGACCGAGCCTGTAAACTGATTATAATTATGCTGATTTCCAAAAACGAGTTTGTTATCTGTAAAGTCTGCACACTTAAGTATGGGTTCAAAAATTTGGATCTATATAGCCACCCTTTTCTGTGATGAACCAGCAATCCCGAATGTTTTTGCTATTAACCGAAGAAACATGAATAGTTTTGTATTGCATCTCTAGTGTGGTATCTCACATGAGAATCCTTTACACAAGTGCATCCATCTTGTACTAAATGTTAACTTTTAACTTATTAGAAGAATATATATGTAAGAAGAGAACACTAGACAATTTGATCATAGACTGCGACACCCAAACGGTTTTATTATTTTTATTTTTCATCTTTAACAACCCTTACCCTCTAGAAGTCCAAAATATATGTTTAACTTATTTGTATGCCCTTGAAAAGGGAAAATGTGCATTGAAAGTGCTATCATACGATGTGGCGTTGGAGGAAAAAAAGGTGGGGGGATTTTCAATATCAGAAACTTCAGTTCCTAGATTTAGCCGGATGTGTCAAACAATACAGTTTTGCAATGTCATCAGCTGTGCAAATAGTTGGCGTGCTAATTATGCAAGGTACATTTTCTTGATGATGCATACAAAATTCTATTGACTGATCTGCAATTTAAGCAACTTAAACTGTTTATGGTTTTGTCTCGTTGTCAGACTGTGAAATAAAGAAGAAAACAAGCTATTCAGTTGAAGTTGTGAACATCACATGGTGCTTGCTTGGTGGAAAGAACAGTGACAGGTATTCATAGAAAACAAAAAGGTTACGGTATTCTACCCTTTATTTCTTTTCACTTTATATTGAAATGAGCCCTCTTATTTTGTTAGGTGCGATTTATTTTTGGTACTGCTGATCGTATTATCTATAGAAATGAACCCCTTTGTTTTGTATTGTCTATTTTAGGCCTTTTTTGACACTGATGGAGATGGAATGTCCCTACTCTCTTGAAGAAGATTCTACCGGATTCCAATTATGTGATTGGATTCCTTTAACTGAAAAAACACCTTCCACGCCCTCCTTACAAAATCAATTTCTGAAAGGGGATCATGGCGTGACTGTAGAAACGCTTTTTTATCTGCTATAGTACAATGGCGATAACCAAGTCAGAATCTAGGATCTTGTACAAATCATCTCGATTCCCCAACCACTAGCCCCACCCTTGTGGCTTAGAAAGATTGAGTGTGGTAAAAACACAAGGTTGATGTACAAAACTAGTTTTCTTTTTTCCAACACAGTTTTGTGTAGGGTGTTTGTTTCTGCATCAAAATGTATGAAATGCAGTTTTTTTCATAAGCAACCTAGTGAAGTTTCTTTTTGTTCTTTTTAAGAAATAGAAGTGATTTTACCTTCTCAAATGCATGTCCAAACACATGTAATTATTGTAGTTTATTGCCCCCATCTACTGATTTAGTTTTAATTTCTTTTTGTGGTACTGTCAGGGAATAAACGGAGTAATTTTGTTGCTATTGCAAGTTGCAACTAGGCATGAGATACAGTAGCTTACTGGATCCGAGCTTTAAAAATATTTTCTTAAGAAAATGGCCAAGTTGGAAAACAATTACCTACTTGACTTTAACATAAAATAAAGTTGATCAAATTAAAAATGCAAAAGATTTTGAATTCAAAACTTCCACCAAGTTGGTGGAACTTCCTTCATCAAGCACTAATGGGTAGCTGAAAGGAAATCACCAACTAAGAAGGAGAAATTGATATACTATGCTTCTGTTCATGCAACTGCTAATGCCATGTGTTGCTTGGTATTTACGATTTTGTGGTTATAAAGCTTCAAATTTTACTGTCATTTTTCATTTGGGCATACAAGACTGTAATCAGAATTTTTGTTTTCACAAAGCTCAAGAGTCTTTCGTTTGAGTTGTGTTTTAGTTTGTAACAGAGTCACGACAATACCTTTTTCCACAAGATAATTAGTTAGTGGAATTAACTTTATGTTTTGAATTTGCATTGTGTTTTGACTTGGCTTCCTAAAAAATATTGCACATAACGAGGTATTCCAGCTTTACATCACACGCCACTAATGGAATTTGCTTTTGTACTAGTCCTTGTACTTTCTGCCATTGTTTATTTCTGCTGCATCATACACCACTACTGTTATCTTGCACAGATTCAATTAAATTTTCAAGCTGTTACCCATAGACCATAATTTTGAACATTTTACATGAGGCAATAGACATTAGTTTAAATTCTCAAGCTGAAAAATTTGTTGATTATTCTAAATTATACAACATTACCTGCAACAGTAGCAGGCATCAACTTCCCACAATAGGTAGTGACATATAAATATACATTCATTAAAATAACTAAATGCTTTAGCATCATACCATTCACTATAGCGTACTTTCTCTCTGTTTTAGTCTTGTATGTTCCTTGGATTACTGGTATGAAAAACTAGAGTGGTACTCAAGTTAAAATGTACTTGTGCTAGAAAAAGAAAACACATTAATTTTGCACAAGTTTAAGATTTTAGATGGATTGGACAATTCATAGAAGAGATTAAAATATTATCTTTTTAACTTAAAATTTCTAAAAAAAATAATGTAAATCGATCTGTTTATGCATAGTTTATTTTACTCATTTATATTTAATATAAAACGTCCATTGATTTTTTTTGCAATTAACAATTGTTGATGAATATAATCTTTTTATGTGTAAAGATGAATTGTTCACAACAAACCATTGTTGATGAATATACTCTTTCTATGTATAAAGAACTAACAACAATGATCAACACTAAGAAATTGAGTTACATAATTTTCCAAAAATGTGGAATACAAATTGGATTATTTTTCGTTAGGGCATTATATAGGGATGTCGTTAACAACTTTTTTTAATTATTGCAAAGGTATTTTCCAATTTAAGTATAATTTATTAAAAAAAAACAAGTAGATATTTTTATTATTGATCACAAATGTCCTATTTTATTGAATGAAAAAATTAAAGAGTTAAAAAAATTCAAATTAAGAGAGAAATAACGGGAATAAATTATTAAAAATCAAATATTTAAAATAACACCTATTTTTTTTTTAAATTTAACTGGAAGCAATAATTAAATTAGATAAAGAAAATATATTTGGAAAAAAATAAAAATAAAGAAAAAATTAATATAGAACAATTCTTTAAAGGTAGTTTAATTCAAGAATTAGATATTGATTTTATAAGTTAGAATTGAATTGTATAAAAAAATATATAAAATGGAGAAAAGCATCTATACCCACAATTAATTTAAATTAAAATATTTCTCTATTTTTAATTTTAATGCATTTTAAATCAAAATTGAAAACATTCTTATTTTCTCGTTTCACGCAAGAGAGAGACAGGGAACAGTCTACATTTTTTTTTCTAACATTATTCTTATTTAAATATTGTTAAAAGAAAGTATTAACGTTCTTCTTTACGTAATTCCATTAACTTTATATTCCGCCTTCTTAGTCTTAGGACGAAATTAACTCTCTATTTTGTATCAAACTACTATAATTTGCTTTAAAATTATTAAGCTAATTTAGTTTTTAAAAAGTGTGATATTATATATAATTATTTGATTTTTTATTTCTAATATGCACACATCTCGGAAATGATTTTTGATGTTTTATTTTAGCATTCACAGAATATTCTCTTTGCATCTTCGTCTCTGTTGAACTTCTTTTCACCATCAAATGAAAAAAAAAATGTATTATTTTCTATGGAAACTTTTTAAAATAATAAAAAATGTTTTTTTTTATTAATAAACTTTTGTAATAGTTACTGCTAGATATTCTTTATAGTCGACGGTGATATCTCACATAAGTTTTATAAAAAAAAATAAAAAAATACTGAACCTAAACGGAATATCGTTATTTGCGTTTTTGGTGGTGTGCAACATGACAAAACAGAAAAGAAAAAAAAAACAAAATATCTTCTTTTCCGGTACCAATTACATCTAATAACATCACAAGTCACAAATAAAAACCCATATTTATGCCATAAGTCTAAGTCACTCAAGCCTTCGAATAAAATTTGACCTTCTTATATATTATATTATGAAATTGTTTAATTTTAATCCACGGATTATCTGTCTTTTATGTGGGAATGGATGGTCGATGACCACTTCATAGTAAGATAGAATAATATGTTTAAAAAATAATAAGTCTTTGTTAGAATTGTTTTGATCCCATATTAAAAATATATATTTTAAATCTAATTTAATATCACCAATCACTATTCAATTAACCATTTATAAGAGTTCTCAGATGAAGTTTACATGCCATCAAATATTTTGCAGAAGTTGCATTGTTACACATATCTTACTAGCCTACACGCTAACCCATTAACACAATCAACCAAAGTTTAATTAACCATGTACCAGTCTATAACCACAAACAGAAAAATCAACCTACTTTAACACCTAATTATCCCTTCCAATTTCAACATCAACATGGTGTTTGTTCAATTGAAAAACTTGAGCAATGTGAGTGTCAGCAACCCCAGCACATCCACACTCAAATGTAACATCCAAGAAGTAGAGCATGAAAACAAGAGCAAAGGAAGTGCAGAACACTGGAATTGGTCCAAAGAGCCACATGAACAGAGGGAATGAGAAGTAAAAGGCACGCAAGCCAAGGGACCAGAAATAGCTGCCTCTGTTCACAGTGGTCGCAACATACTCAGCTGTGAGCATTTGGTGCCTCACATTTGAAGTCACTTTCTTGAAGGGCACGTTGATAAGGATACTTGCATGGCTATAGTACCTTATGGACTGAACATTCAGCAGAAATGCCAACAAGAAACACACCAATATGGAAAAGAACTTTATGGACAAACCAAGGTCGCTCCTGTCCCCAAAAACCTCAGACACCACGGTTTTCTTCTCATGCCCACTGCTCATCAACACAGCAATCAGGGAACTCAACATTATAGCTGTGGAAGCCAAAAGGGTCGATGCCATTATGTTGTTCCTCAATGATTGCACTGCTAGAACCCCATTCTTCGATACATCCTTCACACAGTATCATTCAAAATCAATTAATTTTAAAGCAAAATTATTGATTTTTACAGTAATTACTTTAAAAAATTATAGCAAAAGACTTTCTATCCTTGACCTATACCTCAAATAAGAAGAAGCAGGTTTGTGTGACTTGAAATCAAATGCACAGATAAAGCTGATGCTGTGTAAAACAAGGTCTAACTAAGACATGCAATGAGTAATATATACGTTCCCAAAACATGCGATGAGATTCAAGGTATATCAGTTTGAACCCAGAAACATAATTTTTGAAATTACGCAAAACCCAAGAATCAAAATCGAAACTTTTGAGCACCCACTGCACATACCTCCATCATGGCCTGGACCCAGATACGGCGATTGATTGCATTGACACCAATGACTGTTTTGGTGGGATGTTTCATGACTCGGTAGAAGAGCCAGAAATGATACACCGACATCATTAGTAGGCCACCAGGGACTAGTATGAAATCCAGATCCTTCTTTTCCATTGAATGACAATGTGTTAACGAATCTATTAACAAACCAAAGGGAAATGGCACACAGTAGAGATACAGAACAGAAAATGGATTTGGAGATTGAATGGTGAGGAAGATGAAAAAGTGATTATGGAAGATTGAAGAAAGAGAGGGGAAGTTGTACACGGGTATTGCCGTGAATGTATGGAAAGAAAATAATGAAATTTGGTATATATAGAACTATCAAACACATGGAGGAGTTATATGTCATGCACACCCACGCACCCAATCAAACACATGCCATTCCATTTTGACTCCCTATTTTCTAAAGTCATAATTGAATTCGGGTATAAATGAATTCAGGTAATGTCTGTATAATAAATATATATATTACTTAATAAACAATTTCAAAGTCATTAATCTATACACAATAATAAAAGTTTCATTATAATAAATAACTTTTGGGAAAATAAGTTGTTATTTAATTAAGTTGTTACTTAATAATAACATTTAAATTATTGTTTAACTTTAAATATATTTTGAATTAAATATTTATTTAGTTTTTAAATTTTATAATACAATTTAATTAAAAATAAATAGATATAATTTTTCTAATTCAATTACCTTAAATTTGTTCAACATGACATTGTATCTCAGATTGTCAGATTAAATTATTTATATCATTTTATACATTTTAGTCAAATATCAATACAAAATGTCATTTAACATTAAAATAAAAATTAATATCATCATGTTAGGTATGAAAATTTTAAACAAAAATAAATTTCAATTTTACATTTAAAAATTAAAATATATTTAACCAGTATATTTGTATATCTATACACTTAATATATATTTTTATCACACGAAATAAAATTTAATATCTCTTATTCAAGTACTATCTTTTCATTATTATTTTTTTCATTAATTTTACTTAACATGGGTTAATTTTTGTAAAATGATTTTTTTCTTGCTTTTATCAATAAGCCAAGACTATTATTACTTGACAATGAGTAATGATAAAGTAATATATTTTTACATTCATTTATTCATAGTATAAGAATTAAATGATTATAAAAAGATGAATTTTTATATTTTTTTTAAGAAAAAAAATAAAGGAATATAATATAAAATAAATATAGAAAAAATTATGTATGGAAATATCATTTGACATTTACAATAGTGATCCTGGCATGAGACATCTTTCTTCCACCTCCAACTGGCTGTCAAATTTCTAATATATATATTGAATGTTAATGATAGCTTGTTGAATTGTTTTGTATTTGTTCTTCCTCTTTTTATGGTAATGTGAAAGCTTGTTGTGACGACATAGGAATGCCATAGCCAATCCACTAACTTTCCCCACAAAACACTAATCTTATTAATCACTCTTTATATTCTCTAAAATTTTCTGTTTAACAACATTTATGCTATTTATTCTTTTCAAAATCAAATGTTACTCTTTACTTAATAATTAATATTGTCTTAAATTTGTTAATAGTTACAGATGTTTTGAGCACGTAACCATAGTAATGGTTACAAGTCAGTTTCACTTTAATTACTTTACTTTTCACTTAAAACGATGACTGAATAATCATTTCTGAGTGATTTAAGTTAATTATTTATTACATTTCTTTTAATGTATTTAATGTGTTATTATATTTTGTTCTCTTTCCTCATCACTATTTTCACTCAATGTATTAATTAAACCAACGATATAATCAGGAAAAAGAATTATTTTATATTTGGAATTTAAAAAATGACGAGTAAAAATTAACATTTTTTGTTGAAAAATGGACAACTAACAAAAATAAGAAAAGGAATATGTATTGTCTTAAATATTTAGAGAAAAATTTATTGTATTCTAACGAATCCTTCTCTCTTTTTTATCAATACGTCTCTCTTTTTTAGATGTGACTTTTTGACGTTTAACTAAACAAATAAAAAAAAAAGGTAACTTATACAATTTTAATAAACTGATTTATTTTTTCGTACAATATCTTTATCATTTTCACATTGTTTTACATTGAAAATATCACTGATAATAATGTATTTTCTCTCTTTATATAAAAACATCAATTATTTATTTCTTATAAAATAATTTATTTCCTCTCTATATAATAGAGTATTAACTTTTCTTTCTCCATCCAAATGCTTGTAATAGAGTATATGAAGTGTATTTTCTTTTATTTCAATGAAAATAAGTTTCTTTCTATAAAAAAAATATAATTGGTCAAACAATAGTTAATGTAGTTTTAAATTTAACAAACAATAAACAAATTTTGAATAAAAAAGCTAAGAATTAAAAAGGAATATTGAGAGTAACTAAAAGAATAATTGATATTTTGTTAGAATGACAGTTAATAGAAATCATTTTTTTAAATACTGCACTTAAAAATGATAGGGAATAATTCATTTACCCTTAAATCTTTAATATTTTAGCTTTTCAATTTTATTTTCGATCTCTTGATGTTGTCATTCTTGATATTTCTTAATTTTCTTTTCATATATATACCTCTACGTAAATGTAATATGTCTTTTTCTATGTGTAACATGAGCGAATGATTAAAGTTCATGGGTGAGAGCATTTCAAATTAAATATATCATTTGCTAGTTATATTAACTTTTTTTTTAAAATATACAATCATCTTAAAGCATAAAGAGTTTAAGCATGACGTGAGTTTTCTTTCAAATATTTCTTAGAGGCTAAAATTTGTTTATATATATATATATATATATATATATATATATATATATATATATATATATATATATATATACTAACGTTGTGTTTGTTTGTATGGAATGTTTTGTTCATGATTATTCGTGATGAGAGATTACATAGATTTTGAGTCTTCGTATCTTAACTCAATTTTACGTTGATTGAGAATGAAATGACCAAAATGTCCACAGAGACTTTATCCGATTCCAAGCTCTCACCACAAAACGCTACGAGCTATATCCGATTATCTAAGGACGTGTATTTGATTACGAGACAACGTATTGGATTCTACAGGAACTCTATTCGATTACAGTCCCTCTTATTTGGTTTCACAAAGGTGTATTTGAATTCACCTTGCGTTAGTTGATTCCAAACGCGACTTATTTAGTTCCAAAGTCCTTTATTCAGTTACACGAGCTTGGATTAGGTTTTTACAATAATTTTTACAATTATAGATATTATTAATAATTACCATTTTATATTACTTTTACTAATAAGAACATTATGATAATCTTTAATTTCTATCAATTAAATTATTTTTTTATTTATCATATTAGTCAAATCCTACACTAATGTTCATAAAGTTTACTTCCAAATCCAGTTCCACTCACCTCTAAATATCCTAAAAAATAACAATCCACTCACTCTCAAATCTCATCAAATGTATTTACTCTCTCCTCCAAATCTATCCTATAAAGCGAGCACATCTAATTAATAAATATATTTACTTTTAGAAACAAATACACTTCACCAAATTCAAGAAAAAAATATATTAACTTTTTTAAAACGAAATATTCCTTTTTACTTAACATCTTTAAATTGTTTAACAATTACATATCAACAAATAATCACCAAATATATAGATAAAAGTAGTATAAGCTTACAATTGTGATAATATTATTTATTTTTCATACTTATCTTATTCTATTTTAATAACATTGTTTCTCTAAAAGCAATGTAGTCTCGTGTAAAATTGCTATCATCTCTAAAAGCACTGTATACATACAAAAGACTAATTAATGGAGTGAGTTTGAAGTTACTTTTGGAATTTGGATTTTGACTTTTGCATTTCTTCATTAAACGGCAAGATAGGGTTTTTGCTTAATCCAAATCCATAAAGTATTATATATGTTCCCATGAATAATTTATGTTAATGGATTTTTACTTAATTGAATGGTGGAGCTATTTAATTTGGTTACGTCTAATTTCTATTTTGTTAATGCTTATCTAACTGTGCTTTTATATGCCAAGAATGGCTCCCACACTGCATACTCATGTCATTTTATTTACATTTTCTAATTTTTTTCAAATTATTTAATAAACACACTTTATTAAAAAAAATTATCTTATCATACAAAATGATATAATAAATATGGTTAGAATCAATGACATTTGAATTACTAATATTTTAGAATTCAGTTGGAGATCTCAGCTTAATTAAAAATGAAATTAATTTATAATAAATAAGTGAAAATAAATTTTGGAAAAGGTTATTAACTCTTTAAATAAATATAATTTTTTCATATATATTAGTGTACTAAAACTAGAAATAACAACAAGATCGGGTATAGATAGTATTATCCGGTATTCCTATCCACACAAAAAAAATCATCCGCTACCCATTTAAAAAATGTTTGCGAGTATTTTAAAATTCGTGGATATTTTTAAATATTTAAAAAATTATATTTTATAAATTTTTAAAATAAAATTTAAATAAAATTACAAATAATATATATAATATAATATAAATTAAATTAAATATAAATTAAAATTTAATATAATTTAGTTTTAATTTTAATTAAATTTAACTTAATAAATATTAATTTAATTTTTTATTTTCTTTTTTGATAGCGGATACCCGGTATAAATAGTATAATGCTTACATCCGATCAATTTATAAGCAGTTATTAAAATATCTATTAGACATTATCCGTAGATAATAAATGTCCGTAGATACCAACTATATTATATCCGTAAATACTTCGTAAACACAACTTTTTTTGTCATCCATAAACTAGAACAATGTATGGTTAAAGAGAAAATTCATTTGGACTTTTTAAAATATGTAAAATTATTATTTAAGAAAGACTAGAATTTATCTTCAAAATCATAGTGTACAATTTTTATCAAATAAAACTATCTTATCATGCAAATGCCGTAATAAATATATTTTTATCAATATATATTATCTTCATGAACAAATAAAATGACAGAATTGTTTATAATATACGACGATCACGATAAGAAGACACCACGTAGAGAATTTTGTCTGAAGTAATGATTTTATATTCTTAAAATTATAATTGATGTGAATATGATAATTGAAAAATCAATTTTAGGCCTATTTACAAATACTTTTTCAGTTACTTTTTCATATTTTTCGAACACATTTAAAATTTTAAATTAAATAAATAAGTGAAACAGATAAAGAGAAATAACTTTTCAAGAAATAAAACATAGTAAAAAATCATTTTTATAATTTTCAAAAACTTCAAGAATATACATTTGTACTTTAATTTTTTATGTATGATTCTAATTTTTTTAATTTTAATTTTATTATTTTAACTAATTAAATTACTTTTTAACAACCTTTGGATGAATATGTTAAAATAATAATCTAACTAAAAGTTTAGACATTTTTAATGTGGAGATTAAATTTTCGAAAAATTAACACTGTATATCATAAATTAAAGAAAAAAAATTATAATTTTAATAATTTAAATGTATATTTGTATTAGTTAGGAAGTATATATTTTATAGGGTTAAATATGTTTTTAGTCCTTTAACTATCAAGCGATTTTGGGTTTAGTCCCTATTCGAAAGTTTTGTTCATTTTAGTCCTCTTAGTTTTGAAACTCTTATAATTAGTCCTTAAAATTGGACGACGTTAACTTTTTCACAAACGTGGCAAATTGCCAAGTTGCTTTTCTTTTTAGAAATTGATTGCCACGTTACTGCTGTCCATTCCAAGCTCGTGAACGTCCAACCCTTCGTCGCCGGTTACCGCTTCGGCTCCGTCACCGTCGCACACAATGGAAGTCCAGATAAAGAGCCAATTGCCCTGGGATGAAATAGCTGATTGAGAAAAGTAATAGAATTACCTGGTCCCATTGTGGGTGCAAGGGTTTGTGCTTGAGGAGGCGGCACAGATGCATATGATGATGAGGACAGATTCTAGGCAAGAGATGGATTACCCATGTTTAAAGGGTGCATTGTAGCTGAAGGTATTGGCTGAGCACCTTGCAGAGATGACATGGAAGGAAACTACAACCAAGGAACACCAATCTTACAGCATCAACCCAAACGAGCAATTAATTAGTGACTTAGCGTAATAGAAAGTCAGCATATCAAATTTCAACTTTCCAGTATTTCCAAAGCCAGGTGATTAGAGAAAAATATAGTAAACGAATATATACCACAATACTTGCCGATAAAAATAGTTTAGGATAAAGTTGCAAACTTAAAAATCGAATTGTAATAGTACCATCGCATTATTGTATGGATGGCATAGATGTGTAGATAACAAAGGAAAGATATCATAATTATTGATTTGATCTAAAGAAATCAATCGAAATCATATAAATTCGATTTGGTGTAATTAGGATCTGATTTAGTTTCATTCTTTTTTTAGATTAGATACCACCCCAAAATTGGGAACCGTAATCACAACGGCAGAGGAGGACTTCCTCGACCTCTCTCAGGCCTTCAGTGATTTCTCCGCATGTAGCAACGACATCTCCGGTGAGCTGTAGCGCCTTGCAACACTCCCATCATCGGAATGCGTGCAGAAGAACAATATATCTAGAGAAGTGGAGCTGAAGCCCTGCACGGGTTTCCTGCAGAGGGAGAGCTTCTCCACGGAGATTATTGAGAGCATTTTGCCAGAGGATCTCTAGCTGACGGTGAAGATTTGCATTGACGGCCTCCAATTGTAGTTGGTGGCGGTAAAGCGCTCCGCAGCGGAGAAGCTCCGGCTGCTAGCGAAGAACCGCGCCAACAACCGAATTTTGATTGCGGAGTCCGGCGCATTGCCTGTTCTTGTTCCTCTTCTCCGTTGTAGTGATCCTTGGACGCAGGAACATGCGGTAACCGCGCTGTTAAATCTATCTCTCCACGAGGACAATAAAATGCTGATAACCAATGCAGGAGCAGTGAAGTCGCTGATTTATGGGTTGAAAACGAGAACGGAAACTTCGAAGCAAAACGCGGCATGCGCGCTTTTGAGCCTGGTGTTGGTGGAAGAGAACAAAAGCTCCAACGGAGCCGAAGCGGTAACCGGCGACGAAGGGTTGGACGTTCATGAGGTTGGAATGGCCAAAGATAACGTGACAATCAATTTCTAGAAAGAAAAGCAACGTGACAGAGAGTAAAAAGGGAAGTTGGCTCGCCGTTTGCCACGTTTGTACAAAAGTTAACGTCGTCCAATTCTAAGGACTAATTATAAGAGTTTCAAAATTAAGAGGACTAAAATGAACAAAACTTTCGAATAGGACTAAATCCAAAATCGTTTGATAGTTAAAGGACTAAAAATATATTTAACACTATTTTCTAATATTTATACTAAAATTACTATTTCACACATATATATATATATATTAATAATAATAATAATAATAAGTATTATTATGATCAAAATTCATTAGAAATATTAAAAATTCGTCGATAATAATTTTTTAATGGACTTTTGATAGATCAAAATTACCAGTAATAGAATCGTTGGTAAATTTATCGATGGAATTTTAAATTCGTCGATAATTAAAAATATTCATAATAAACAAAGAAAAAAACCATCAGTAAGATCTATCGGTAAATACCGTAATTTGGTTCATCTTTTTTCTTGTCTCTCCTTCTTCTTTTCTCTTTTAAGGTTCAATTTTTTTCTAGACTCAGGCGAGACCACAACCCTTACAAAGACCTACTACCGCATGGCCCTCCCACCGCATGAACCTCCCACGAGAACCACCGACATCTACACTAGTCATCACCGCGAACCTCGTTGACGCATGATGACCATTTCTAACACCAGGTTCCACCATGCGCCTTTATCATTAGCGTTTTCTTTGTTCGCAATGGGATGTTTGTCAGAGTCGTTGATCTGCTCTATCCTCCTCCAAGTCGCCGGTGCAACTATGTGTATCAGCCATAATCACACGTTTTGTTTCCATTTTTTGAAATTTGAATCTTCCAGTTGTTGCTTCTAAAAACGATAGGATGGTGATGAAATTTTTATTCTGTGTGAGTGAGTGTTTGAAAAATGGAGGATTAAGGATGAAGAATGAAAAATGAGGTGTTTATTGGAGATGGATGACATGTTTGAAAATTTTCTCAACAAACTTTGAATGAAGGATGAAGATATGGTGAACTGCAAAGTGGATATATGAGAGAAAATTTCACGCTCCGACAAAAGAAAAACTTATCGATAAATAAAATAATTATTATTATCAATGATTTTATAGACAGAAAAATACACCGATAAATTATCCACCAATAAAATTCATTAGTAATTGAAATTTCAAAATTCATTAATAAAAATGATTGATAATTTAAATCTATCGATAAATTTATTTTCGTCGATAGAATTTTATCAGTAATTTTAAAATTTTTTGTAATAATATATATATATATATATATTCAATTAATTAATTCATTTACACTTTGTATAATTAATTAAAATAAGTTTTTCCTTACATAAGATACCATTTTTCTACTCTCTTTTCATATAGCTTATTTTATGTTCTTAACTTTTGGTCAAAAGTTGGATTGTAGGTTGGCATATTTGTTTTAAAGTCTTAAATTTGCATAACTTTGGCTAAAGATGACAAGGTAATCAATTGAAGAAGAACAAAGACAACTACAAACAATATTAATCAAAATAAATGATAACCCTGAAAATAATAATTGTTTGCTAATTCATTTATTAAGTAATAATGAAGATTGAGTTAATGATGAAATTATATTAGAGTCACCAAAATAACCAAAACAATTAAAACAAGAAGAAAGAAAATATTTTTTGGTAATTATTTTAGTCGTGAATGTTAAAAAGTCAGAAAATAAATTAGGAAAGTTACTACACACAATATTAGACTAAAAACAACAGTGCTTATTGTCTGACAAAAAAAAGAGAGTAGAAACTTATTAAAATGAAATCCTTGCATTTGGTTATTCTTAGTAGTTTGTTTAAGAAGTTGAATTTATTTTTAGAAACAAAGATAGAAAATAAAAATAATGATATACCCTATTCTCTTTTAATAATATTTTCTTAAAAAGGGATCTGGTTGCCTAATACTTCCTAAAACGTTTAAAATATAATTTTTATCTCTATGAAATTTTAATTACAAGAGTAGTTCACTATATTAATATATTATTCAATTATTAATAAAAAATTGTTACCATGTTTATTATAATGATATGTATGTATTAAAATTAATTATGAAAGATATTAATATATTATATAAATATGTAGGTTGATGTTATTATTATTTACATATATGTAGCATCTTTTTCAAACCAATGCAATATGTGATTAATATATCTCTGATTCAAGATATTTATTTTAATTTATATTTATATAAAGAGAGGGAAAATATGATTAAAAAATAATTTAATATATGTATATATATATATATATTTAAAAGAGTATTTTAAAATTTAAATTAAAAAAGATAAAGTGTGTTTTCATTCAAATATTAAACTGTCTCAACTTAGTGCGTGTGTGGCTAATGTAGTTTTTGTGTCAAAATTCGATATAGTACATAAATTAATATTTAAAAAAACGATATAATAACAAACAAAATAGTTATATATCAAAATTTACCTTATTAATACCATAAAGTTTCATGGTAATTAAATAAATATGTAAATATGCATTATATACTATAATATAAAAAGCACGTTAAACAATATAAAAAATTGTATATAATAATTTTTGAAAGATTTTGGACAAATTAATATGCATGAGACAAATAAACAGTTTAAAATTGTTGAATTTTTATTGATTGATTAAATGCATGAAAAATATACTTTGACACATATAATTTTTTTTTATATTCATTTAATACTATACTTCCTTATTTTTTTACTTTCTTTTTTGAAAAGTTACAAAAATTCATTCTTTTAAGACTATTTTATCTTTTGTTAAGTGTATCAAATGGATGTATTACTCTTACTTTCTCTAAATGTATATTTTAGCTAAGTGTCTCACTTGTATAAGTGTTATTTTAAGAAAATAAATTTATCTATTGTATTTCTATATTCAAACATGAAGGTTTTGCTACCTGAATTGTCCTCATCAATGTCCTTTAAGATAACATTGAGAAAGACAAAAACAATTTTCTATAATTAAATAATTCTTTATTTATAATAATTATTAAATTTCATGTTTTTAAATGAATATATTACTTTAAAATAAATTAAGAAAAGTGAGAGCCATTTTATTAAAAATAAGAAAATTTGGGCTTCATAAATATAAATTTGTTCCTGCTTCTTTTTCGTGGCGTCAAATCTTAATGAAATCGTAAAAAGAGGTATGAGTTAGCAAGAAGAGATTAATCATGATAATTCTTATAGATGACCCATATATTCCATGAATGAAGAAAATGAATAAATTTACATTGAATCTCACTTCTCCTATGTATTTTTCTAAGAACAAATGTGTATGTCTATTTTAACATTAAAGACTGTGAATATTATTTCACCAAAAGAAGTTTCCAAAAGATCTGTCACTTTCTATATGACCTGAAACTTTCCAAAAGAAGCTTTCTGGAATTTTTCAAATAAGATTTTTGAAATCTGATTTTTGAAACAAAATTTCTAAAATGCATGAAATGCTTTCTGGAACAAGCTTTCTCGAATAGAATTTTCAAAATGATTTTTCCATAACAACCGTGCATGAAAACACATAAAACATTGATGTGAGGTGCAGTGATGAAAAATGTTTTTTTTGTTGTTGTTATTGTAAGGTTGCAGTTAGTAATGTAGAGATGCAGGAAGCAATAGCCTGCAATAAAAATGTCTGGTAAGTATTGGACACGTTTTTTATTTAGGCAGTGGCATTTTTAATACGTAATTACCTTTTGCTGTCCATTTATTTTTTAATATACTTCATTTTATTTTTGTCAAAGTTTATTCCAATAATATTCTTAAATACTATTTTGGCTTCATTCAATATTTTAAAATTTTGTTATTTAAACAATTAATTTAGTGCATAGATTAGTTAAACGTGTGGATTGATAATTGAACCGCATGAACTGATTTATTTTAAACATATAAAACTTATATTAAAAGACATCGTTTGTTAAAATAGGTAAACCGATTTGACCCGACCCGATCCACCAAGGGTTGGTCACTTAGTGAACCAACCCAATCCGACTCATTTATTAGTAAGTTGAAAAAATTCGAATCTGACTCGACCCACTATGGATTGATGAGTTAAATGGGTTCACTCACTTAATATAAGTTTTTCCCCATCAACAATATAATAAAAATAATAATATTGAAACACAAAAATAATAAATAATTAAATTAATTAGATGAATTATTGAGTCAACCCGGCTCACCACGGGTTCTACCCAGGTGAGCCAGGTTGAAAACTAACCTACATAAAAAAATTACATTTTTTTCAAACCTAACCCAGCTCAAACCCGTGGTGGATCGGATTGGTTCGCGGGACTACGTTTAATAAATCAATCTCAGTACATTTACATTAAACCAAACATTAATTTAGCAGTAAAGGGAAATATATGTGAAAACCAACCCCAATTATTTTTGTACACATGGCATACCCAATAAAGTTTCGAATGTTTCTTCCTACACCTCAAGAATTTCAGCCTCACCTCCAACTTTTCTGATAATGCCATTTTTGTCCTTTGACCGATCAAGATTCTCTTTTCCCCTATTTTTAAAACGAAAACGTTTCTTTAACAACGTTTATTTGCCAACGATTTGACAACGCCACATGGCGGTTGTCGATTGGCTGAATTTGAAAAAGAAATATATACAATTGATCAGGCGAGGGTATTATCAGAAGGGAAATTTACGAATTTTCTTTCACGCTTTCCCTATTCTTCTTTCATTTGCAGTTACGTTCTCTCATCTCTCTCGTTCTCTCATCTCTTTCGTTCTCTCATCTCTCTCGTTCTCTCATATCTCTCGTGTTCAAACCCTAAAGCCTCACCTTCTACTGGATGGTTGGTATTGTGCCTTCTTGCTGTTATGGACGTCCGTCTTATGCAACATTGAAGCCGTCTTCAACGTCCTTGTCGAGCATTAGTATTGTGCCTTCTCGCTGTCGTGGTGTTTTTTGGTACTGCGCAAACCCTAACCATGTTCTCCAACATTGGCGTTTTCGTGTTGTGCGAACCCTAACCATCTTCTTGACCATTGTTGTTTTGTTTATCTTATAACTGCAGGTCCAATGGCAGCCCAAAAAGGAAATGTAAGATGAAATGTAATTTTTTTTTATAGATGATGTGTTATCCTTTGAGTTTTAGTTAATAATCATGTTTTGTTAATTTTGTGTAGTGGCGCCTTCGTACCTCGATGGATTCATCCACCATTGTTGAAATGAATCGCTTACTAGGAAACACTCATGTAGAGCGCATTAGGATGACTCCATTTAGGTGGTGTTTGCATATTCTAAGCCCTTTGGAGGTCAATTTGAAATTATTGAAGGTGATGATCTGCCGCTGAGCTGGGCACGATGTTAGTTTTAGAGTTAGTCAACAATTGGTCCCATTTACTGTTTTTGATGTGTTCATGAGTTTAGAAATAGGTGGTTTAGACATCCCTTTTGATGAATAAGTAGTGGATTGGTTGGTCAAATGTTTAATCCAAAAACCACTACTTTGAAGGAGCTGATTGACATGTTTAATGTGATTGTCCAGGATCAAAACATTAAGGTTGATGTAGTATGTATGTTATATATATATTAATGTGTTTGGTTGCATTTTATTTTCCTAGGAAGTTTGTCTATGTTTCTAACATGCCTTGTGCAGTGTTAGATGACTTAGACAATTTGTGTCTATACGATTGGGGCACCGGTGTATACAAACATATTGTACATAATTTAAATAAATGTATGAAGAAAATAATGTCGGGAGCTATCGCCCAGTCACTGAGTCTTAGTGGCAATGTGGCCGTGTTGCAGGCAACATGATTTTATAATTGTTTCACTCAATAGAATGGACAACATTGTACAATATGGGTCACTATTTATTTTGATATTGTAGGCTTTGGCAGTTGAAAGACTTTCTTTGCATGGTCATGCTTCTCACAGGAGGTTCCCGTGCATATTGCGATGGTTCCCGTATAACTCAAGGACAAAAAAAATTGAACATATCTTTCAGACCGGAGGTGTAAGTCTTTCAACCTTTGTTATATATTTTTTCGTAATTATTGATGGTCGTATTTCACTAATTTTGTTGTTTGTGTTTGGTATAGTTAAATCTCGAGTGATATGTAAGTAAGCAAGATCGTCAATTGCCCGAAATCCGTGCTATTTTTCACATGGATGACGGAGGGATGAGTGAAGGATCGTTTCCTGAACGATCCAAGGTTGAGGAAGCAGATGATGAAAGCTCCAATGACGACACTTGGGAAGCAGGTGCTGAGGAAAGAATGAGGAAAAACAATAAAAATATCATAACATTGAATGCCAAGATTGGAGTTCTTATGAGGGAGTTAATTGAAATTTATCAAACTCCAATCTTTAATGAAGAAGCTGCATGTGGTAATGATGAAGAAGGTGGTGGTGGAGGTCATGAAGCACCTGCAAGTGGAGGTGATGAAGAAGGTGATGGTGGATTTGATGAAGAAGCTGCTGGTGGAGCTGCTGAAGACCCTGCAGGTGCATTTAATGAACAACCAGGAGATGACGAACCTGCGCATGAAGATGAGAAAGTTTCAGCATCTCATCATCCAAGTGTTTGTATTGAAATTGATGATGATGGTGATGATGATGAAGGGGAGGTACCATTGGCGATCCCCCCTTTGCACAGTTTTGTTGGTGATCCAACCACTATTGTCGATGTTGACCAATTGTACTATGCAGTCAACGTAAGAGACACTGTACACAGGTAATTGATGAGAATTGTATTTATCATTGGTGAAAGGTGATTGTTTCTGATTGAATAATATTTATTTTTTAGGGTTGTATGTGAAATAATTGGTCAGACCTTGAGCACAACTTCATGTTACACTTTAGCACCAACCAAATACGTTGATAACACGATAACTATTATGTGACATTGCTTTATGTTTAATGTTGGTGGTTATGTTAATAATTTGTACAATTTTCATTGCGTAGGTGGTGTTATTTGCTACTACAATTGTACAAATTTGGTTTATGATTGCACAATTTCTGTTTAAAAATAAATTGCTTATTGTCATTTAATGTTGTATTGTTTAACTTGTTATTGTATTTCTTATTTGGTAGGCTGAAAATCTTCAACGATTTTTTTGCATCTTGTACAATAGACTGGAAGGGAGTATTGGACCTTTGTCTGTTGAATAAGCAAATATCTCATCCCAACCAAACTTGTAAGTTGTTATAACCATTGTCTTTAAATATTTGGTGTTGTCATTAATGTACGTTGTGAGAACTACTATATGTTGTGCTTGTATTGTTTCAGACATGATTGTGGAGTTATAATGTTAAAAGCAATGAAAATTTGGGATGGAGAGGACAAATAGAATGGGAAAATCATGCCTCAATATACGAATGTAAGTATCATTATGATTGTTAGAAATATTTGATGATTGTGTTAATTTCTAAAGTGCAAAATGTTGATTTCAGAAGGAGTTGCTTGGAATTAGAAAGAAATATGTATGTGAGTGGATCCTCGACAACGAGAACATTAGAAGAATGGAAGCGCTAGCGGAATATGGAATGTTGTAGGATTGTTTCCATTTGTAGAAAATTTGTTTGTATTTAGAGGAAGATGGATTTTTTCCAATAAGATTGTTATATGTACATATTGTAACAAACAATGATATATATGTACAGATTGTAACAAACAATGATATATATGTACAGATTGTTATTGCAATAAGATGATAGCTTTCATGATTACTTTGTGTAATGTCATTTTATTTACGTTGTGTGTGTTTTGATGACAAAGGAATGCGCAATATTAATAAGTCTTTTAAATTAATCCAATGGTTTACCAAGTTCAGTGAACTCCTGAAACATGTGGAGGAAAAAACCACATAGGTAATCAATTACAACTGGCTGGTAAACGATTACACGAGTAAAATTTGTCTTTTGTACACACACTTCAACTACAGGAGCCACCTATGGTAACCTGGGTGACCATGGTCAAAATTTGTAAGTTTCTTACATAAGTCCAGTGGTTTTCACTTGATTTTGTTGTTCAAATGTGAGTTGAGGCTGGGAAGTAATGTTTGGGCACCCCATGATGGAGGAAACGAACAATGTTTATGAGATGAGTGATAACAGTTGAAAAACTGTTATTTTCATGCTTAAAATTGATATTAAAAGCAACCTTTAGACTTAGAAACTAGCTTGAAATCAATGCTTTTATCTATATTTTCAGAAATAAGAGAGCTGGACAGGTTTATGCTTGATTTAAGTGTTTTTGTGCAGGTTTTAAGGTGAATTTGGTGAAAGAAGTGAAGAAGGAGAGAGATGACATTAGAAAAGACAAGAAAGAGTGCAAAAAGAGAAGTCGAAGGCACCGCTCAGCGGCATTTTACCGCTGAGCGGCACTCAGGAGGTTGCGAGAGTCACGCTGAGGGGCAAAATGGCCGCTGAGGGGAAGAAAAGAAGACGCGCAACCACCGCTGAGCGGTATTTACCGCTGAGCGGCACTTTTTGGGCTTGGGCTTTTGTAATCTTTTGTAACTCTAGAATAGTATATAAGGACTTGCACGTCCTAGGGTTAGGGATCTTTGGCAGAAACGAGGCAAACACTCTCTCTTCCACCCCTTTGAAGGAGGATCTTGGATGCTCTGGCTACCTCTTCACCTTTATTGGGTTTATTCTTTCATTCTTTCATTATTGTTCATCTAGGTTCACCATGAATATGGTGAACTAAACCTTGTATGTTTGTTGGGGAATCAATGTAATCTCTTGAAGCTCTCATATATGGAATTTATGCTTGCATCTTAATTTAAGACTTATGCTTTCTTTCATCATTAGTTAGGGTTTTTCCTCTTTGCTCAATGCTTGCATTGTTTAACTCATTCTATTGCATGATTATTGGTTTTGTCGATACGGACACGTACGGGGAAGTCTAGATCCGGGGAATTTCTCCCAATATTATACTGACAATATTCTATTGGTTGCCTTTAAGCTCCTGCACTCATGAACTAATCATTAGGAATGCTAGGAATTGTATGAACTATTTGATTAGGGAGAAGCCATCTAGAATGGTACATTAGAGAGTGGCATTAACAATGATGATTTGAATGTGGAATTTCTAAAATGTATGAGAGTGGATGAGATGAAATTGACCCCCAACAACATATTCATTCATATAATCCATTGAAAGTGTTTATCTTTTGTCTTTGCCATTGATCAATTCATGCATACATGTTTAGTTTTCGTCTTGCATAATATAATCCAATTATTTCGTTTGTAAGTCTTAGCTAATCAACAAACCACACAACTAAACTAGGCCGTGAGTCCTTTGGGAAGAACGATACTTGGTCTTACCAAGTTTATTACTTGAACGATTCGGTCATACTTGCCGATTGTGAAACAAGTTTGTGACATCATATTTTGGTGCTTACAAATTTGTCCATCAAGTTTTTGGCGCCGTTGCCGGGGACTCTGGTTTAACTGGTTAATTTGTGTGATTATTGATTATCTTTGACTTATTTTTTTATTTTTAATTTAAATTTCGAATTTTTTTTTATTTATTTTTTTTTTCTGTTTATATTTTACAGTTTGTATCTTATTTGATTTGATTTTATTTTTTTTTATTTGATTAGATTAGATTTTATTTGATTTGACTAGATTATATTTGATTTGATTTTATTTGATTTGATTAGATTAGATTTTATTTTATTTTATTTTACCTTATTAGATTAGATTAGATTTGATTTTATTTTATTTTATTTTATTCTATCTTATTTTATTTTATCTTCTGAATCTTTTATCTTCTGAATATATATCTTCTCCTATATCTTTTTGTGCTAACAAATATTTTCTAGAGTTTTGTGCCTAATGTTTGCAGGATGCAATTCGGTCAAGAATTTAACTATATGGGCACTCAATTCTTCCAAGGTCAACAAAGGAAAGCAAGAGATCTCATCTTTCAGGCAAGGCATGGAGGAATCATTAGGTCATGCATGGGACAGATATAAAAGCCTATTAAGAAAGATTCCCACACATGGATTTGACGAAGTGGAAGTAGTCCTAATCTTCCTTGAAGGTCTTGGTTCACAAACCAAGATGATGCTTGACGCCTTAGCAGGAGGAAATATCAAATGGAAAACTTCAGAGGAAGCCGCAGAAATAATTGAAAACATGGCTACTAATGATAATGAGCTACACAGTGAGAGAGGAGCTCCTATGCAACAAAAAGGAGTTCTGCAGATGCAATCCAATGATGCCTTGCTAGCTCAGAACAAGATACTAACTCAACAATTGGAGAATCTCACAAAGATACTTGCACAACTACCCAAAGAGTTGAAGACTGCTGCACAGGTACAATCCCAGTTGTGCGAATTATGTGGAGGCGACCATATCAATGGTCAATGTGCCTTTTCAGTAGAAGCAATGGAGGATGTAAAATACATGACCAATCAACACCGTCAAGGGAACTACAATCAAGGGTGGAAACCACACCCAAGCATTGGTCAAGGGCAAACTGGGCAAGCTGGTCAATTTAATAAGCAGCAGCAGCAACCAACCTTATGGCAACAAATTTCTATACTTAATGAAAGATCAATAAGGTTGGAAGAAATTCTTCAGCAATTTATACAGAAAACTGAATCTTCTCAAAAGAGCACTGAAGCTGCTATTAAGAACTTGAAGATTCAAATGGGGCAGATTACCAAGCAGTTGGAAGAAAGGCCTGACACGGATTTTGGGGCTAATACTGAGGTTAACCCCAGGGGAGAGTGTCAAGAGCTAGTGAGTGTAAATGTTGAAAAAGTTGAGTTGGAAAAAGAAGAGAGAAAAGAGAGAGAAGAGAAAGAAGAAGAGAAAATTTGTGTGAAGATTGAGAAGGTGAGTAGAAAAAGAAAAGAAAAAAAGAAAGTGAGAGAAAAGAGAAAGAGGACGAGAGAAAAAAATAAAGAATCATATGAAAAATCTCGTCCCCATCCAAAGAAGTATCATAGGAAGAAGGAATTTGAGTGCTTTATGGAAATCTTCAAGAAATTGGAGATTAAACTTCCTATGATTGAGACACTGCAACAAGTTCCTGGTTTGATCAAATTTCTGAAGAAGTTCAGTAGAAAGAAGAAAAAGAAGAAGGAACTTGAGCTTTACTGGGTCAAGCTACTGACGTTAAAAGAGCGCTTGCTGGGAGGCAACCCAGTGATTTACAAACTTTTGACTTTTGATTTGGTTTTGTAATTTTTAATTTGTGGATATTATTTTGTGAATATTTTGTTGGATCCAGCATCTACTGAAGGATGCTAGGTGGTTAAGTATCTACTGAAGGATACTAAGTTTGTAACACCTACTGATGGGTGTTGGTGAGAAGATTTTGCACCTACTGATGGGTGCTGGTAAGTTTGAAACACCTACTGATGGGTGTTGGTGGATTTTGGGTCAGGCTCGTGACGTTAAACAAGCGCTACCTGGGAGGCAACCCAGTTGATTGATTGTTTTTTGTTTGTTTATTTTAGTTAGGGTTTGCATATGCATTTTTAAACATTGAATTGCAGGGAACCAATGAGGGGCATGTCTAGGAGGCACGTAGGTTAAGAAAAGAAGGAGAAGAGCACATCACGAAAGTGCCGCTGAGCGGCAACTTACCGCTGAGTGGTACTCTCGCAGAATGAGCTTTAGTTCCCCTTAGTGGAACCCGAGCCCATTAGGGTATTTTTATACCCTAAGCTGTGCAAATGCTTTTATTTTCAGACTCTTCTCTGCACACACACTCCTACATACCTTTTCAAAGGTTCTCTACAACTTTTCCCTCATCCCTCTTTAGAAAATCTCCCTTCCACTCACTTGCTCACTAGTTTTCCATCTAAGTTTGGGGTTGGGAGAGAGCATCATTGAAGGGGCTGATTTCTTCATTGTGGTTTACTAATGCTTAACAATGTATCTTTTGGTTTTGTGAATTATGTTTGATGCAGGGATGGCCTCCTCATCGAGCAAAAGGAATCAAGACTATAGGATCCAAGAAGCGGAAGATACAGAGGACAGCTCAGACTGATGAGGAGCTGAGATAGCATTTACTGATGAATGCTATCATATGATTATGCTTTTGTGGTTTAAGTTTTCTGAACTTATTTGTTTTCGGTTTTAGATTAGGGTTTGATGTACTCTCTTGAAAACCTGGTTTTGTGTGATGGTTTACTATTAACTGTGATTGTTTGATAAGTAATGCTTGATGATGCTTATTGATTGATTGATGTTGAGATGATGTGCACATTAAATGCTTATACAGGTGATTCACAAGCTTTGTGAACAAATGCAGGATATCATGATTGTGATTGTGAAATTAAGCAGGATGTGTATGTCAAATGTGAATGAGCTTATATGTGAGGTTTTGAGCTCCAGAGTTGTTATTGTTGAATGTTATTACTTTGAAAGCATGAATGATTTTGCCCAGGTTTTCTATGATTGAATCAATTGCTTGTTTTGCATCATATGATCAAGGCCGTGTTGTTGAAACCTTTTTTATTGGCCAAATACATAAAATTAGCCCACTAAAAGAGAACACTTTGTGTTCTATCCTTTGAACCCTTAGCCTTGAACATACACTGAAAACCCTTGATTGAAAATCTTTACCTTGAGTTAAGTAGAAGATCTTGTGTGGTATTGTTAAATGTTCAAGTTTGGGGTTGTTGGGAAAACATAAAAAGCATTGAGCTAAGAGCTAAAAAGTAAGAATATGCAAAGAAAAACGAAAAGAAAAGAAAAAGAAGTAAAGCTCAATGCAATTGCAATTGTAAAAGGCAAGTTGGGAATGAATAAGATGATTGTGTTGTTATGATTCTCTTAACTCAAGGATTTTGCGATCCAGAAAAAACCAATTTTCTTGTTAGCCCAGCCACATTATAAGCCATTGAAAAGTCCTTGTGATGATGCATGCTTGTGAATGTTTTTGATTGTGGTAAAATGAAAGGCAAAGTTCATTCATGTGACATTGTGATAGTAGAGTGAATGAGTGATTACCTCTTATACACGTGTGTGTTGAGTGAAACACTTTACCTAGTGAGGAAATATTCCATAAGCACATGAACATCCATGCTTAATTGATTGATCATTCATGAAAAATAGCATTTGTTGGAATTTAAATGACTTTGTGAACACTAAAGCATGTGCACATCTTGAATGAACTCTTGGTCATAAGGTTGGGTGAAGTTGTTACTTATCTTGAGAAAAAGGATTTTGAATGAGTGAACCATCATATGAATTGGTTGGAGATGGAGTTACATTTTGTTTGCTTGAGGACAAGCAAAGTTCTAAGTTTGGGGTTGTGATAACAGTTGAAAAACTGTTATTTTCATGCTTAAAATTGATATTAAAAGCAACCTTTAGACTTAGAAACTAGCTTGAAATCAATGCTTTTATCTATATTTTCAGAAATAAGAGAGCTGGACAGGTTTATGCTTGATTTAAGTGTTTTTGTGCAGGTTTTAAGGTGAATTTGGTGAAAGAAGTGAAGAAGGAGAGAGATGACATTAGAAAAGACAAGAAAGAGTGCAAAAAGAGAAGTCGAAGGCACCGCTCAGCGGCATTTTACCGCTGAGCGGCACTCAGGAGGTTGCGAGAGTCACGCTGAGGGGCAAAATGGCCGCTGAGGGGAAGAAAAGAAGACGCGCAACCACCGCTGAGCGGTATTTACCGCTGAGCGGCACTTTTTGGGCTTGGGCTTTTGTAATCTTTTGTAACTCTAGAATAGTATATAAGGACTTGCACGTCCTAGGGTTAGGGATCTTTGGCAGAAACGAGGCAAACACTCTCTCTTCCACCCCTTTGAAGGAGGATCTTGGATGCTCTGGCTACCTCTTCACCTTTATTGGGTTTATTCTTTCATTCTTTCATTATTGTTCATCTAGGTTCACCATGAATATGGTGAACTAAACCTTGTATGTTTGTTGGGGAATCAATGTAATCTCTTGAAGCTCTCATATATGGAATTTATGCTTGCATCTTAATTTAAGACTTATGCTTTCTTTCATCATTAGTTAGGGTTTTTCCTCTTTGCTCAATGCTTGCATTGTTTAACTCATTCTATTGCATGATTATTGGTTTTGTCGATACGGACACGTACGGGGAAGTCTAGATCCGGGGAATTTCTCCCAATATTATACTGACAATATTCTATTGGTTGCCTTTAAGCTCCTGCACTCATGAACTAATCATTAGGAATGCTAGGAATTGTATGAACTATTTGATTAGGGAGAAGCCATCTAGAATGGTACATTAGAGAGTGGCATTAACAATGATGATTTGAATGTGGAATTTCTAAAATGTATGAGAGTGGATGAGATGAAATTGACCCCCAACAACATATTCATTCATATAATCCATTGAAAGTGTTTATCTTTTGTCTTTGCCATTGATCAATTCATGCATACATGTTTAGTTTTCGTCTTGCATAATATAATCCAATTATTTCGTTTGTAAGTCTTAGCTAATCAACAAACCACACAACTAAACTAGGCCGTGAGTCCTTTGGGAAGAACGATACTTGGTCTTACCAAGTTTATTACTTGAACGATTCGGTCATACTTGCCGATTGTGAAACAAGTTTGTGACATCATATTTTGGTGCTTACAAATTTGTCCATCAATGAGCAACTTAGGTGAAGTCCTCAAACGTGTGCAGGGAAAAACACCCTGTAATCGTTTACAACTGGCTCGTAAATGATTACACACCTAAAATATAGGTTTTGTACATAAACTTCAACTGTAGGAGCCAACTGTGGTAACTTGGGGGACCATTGTCAAAATTTGTAACTTTCTTACATAAGTCCAGTGATTTTCACTTGATTTTGGTGTTTAAGTGTGCGTTGAGTGTGGGAAGTCATATTTGGGCACCCCATGATGAAGGAAAGGAACAATGTCTATGAGATGAGAAACTTAGGTGAAGTCCTCAAACATGTGCAGGCAAACGATTACACGAACAAAATCTTGGTTTTGTATAGAAACCTCAACTATAGGAGCCAACTGTGGTAACCTAGGTGACCATTGTCAAAATTTGTAACTTTCTTACATAAGTCCAGTGGTTTTCACTTGATGTTGTTGTTTAAGTGTGAGTAGGGGCTAAGAAGTCATGCTTGGGCACCCCATGATGGAGGAAAGGAACATTGTTTGTGAGATGATCAACTTAGGTGAAGTCTTAAAACTTGTGCAGGGAAAAACACCGTGGTAATCGTTTACAACTGGTTCATAAATGATTACGCGAACAAAATCTTGGTTTTGTACAGAAACTTCAATTGCAAGACCCAGCTGTGGTAACCTAGGTGACCATTGTCAAAATTTGTAACTTTCTTACACAAGTCCAGTGGTTTTCACTCGATTTTGTTGTTTAACTGTGAGTAGAGGCTAAGAAGTCATGTTTGGACATCCCATGATGGAGGAAAGGAACAATGTTTATGAGATGAGTAACTTTGGTGAAGTCCTCAAACTTGTTCAGGGAAGAACACCCTGGGAATCGTTTACAACAGGCTGGTAAACGATTACGTGATCAAAATGTTGGTTTTGTACAGAAACTTCAATTGTAAAAACCAGATGTGGTAACCTGGGTGACCATTGTCAAAAGTTGTAACTTTCTTACATAAGTCTAGTGGTTTTCACTTGTTTTTGTTGTTTAAGTGTGAGTAGAAGCTGGGAAGTCATGTTTGGACACCCATGATGGAGGAAAGGAACAATGTTTATGAGATGAGCAATTTAGGTGAAGTCCTCAAACTTGTGCAGGGAAAAACACCCTGGTAATCATTTACAAATGGCTAGTAAATGATTACACGAACAAAATCTTGATTTTGTACAAAAACCTCAACTGCAGGAGCCAACTGTGGTAACATGGGTGACCATTGTCAAAATTTGTAACTTTCTTACATAAGTTCAATGGTTTTCATTTGATGTTGTTGTTTAAGTGTGAGTAGAGGCTGGGAAGTCATGTTTGGGCACCCCATGATGGAGGAAAGGAACATTGTTTGTGAGATGATCAACTTAGGTGAAGTCCTTAAACTTGTGCAGGGAAAAACACCGTGGTAATCATTTACAACTGGTTCGTAAACGATTACACGAATAAAATCTTTATTTTGTACAGAAACTTCAACTACATGAGCCAGTTGTGGTAAGTTGGGTGACCATTGTCAAAATTTTAAATTTTTTGACATATATCCAATGGTTTTCACTCGATTTATTAAGATCACCATTACGCACGAGGTTATCTAATTTGGTATATTCATTTAAGTATTTATCATAAATAATTCGCAAAAGCTTTTTGTAAACATTGATGATGAAAACTTTAAATATTCATAAAGCACTTGAGTATTAAAAACATTACAATATTGAAGTAGCAACACAGTAATCAATGAATGTTCGTAATGAAAGTAATTAACTCTAAACAACCAATTCAAACTACAAGGTTCGTTTTCAAAGCCGCTACGCAAGTGCTGCAGTTGTTCCTCAATGTTCCCAACTCACGATTCCATCGTGTCAAATCTTGTCCCCATGGCCATGTCCATGTTTCCAAATCGCGTTTCGAAGGTGCCAAATCTTGTACCAACGAAGGTAGTTGTTCTATGCGGTTGATGACATCATTTAGTGTTGTAGAAGAACTGCCTTGTTAATTATTCTCATCTTGTCCGCCTTCACGCTGTTCATTGGGGGTGTTCTCTTTGGGAACCCACACTTCCTCATGATTTTGCACATAACCAAATGAGGCTATAACTTCATATCCCATCCTTTGTTTCAACTTAATTTCTGTAATAGGATCACTCTCAGTAGGGACTTGAAAGTGTTCCATGAAGATGGTAATCAAATGAGGATATGGCAGCTTGGCGTTGTCCTTTAATGCCCTTTTTATCCTATATCTGATTAGATGTCCCCAGTTAATCTCCATGGAATTGAAAAGGGCCCACAACAGCATAATATCCTCTTTGGATGCCTGACCAATATTGGTTGCACGAGGAATTAATGCTCGAGTAAGAACGTAATAAAGTCTCCTAGGTTGAACCTTCATTTGTCCTGCTAGTATTCTGCTATGTATGTCAGCATCATCTCTACACATGAGTTGCCTAGCACTTACAGAATCGTAATGCTCTTTCCACTCATCAACAAGACCTCCTTCATAACGAACACCAGTAGATGGGAGGGAAGTGAGCTGATGAAAAAGATTAGGGCTTACTCTGATTTTGACCCCTTTTACTTTGCTTCAAATAACACCGGTATTCGAAATGGACATGTTGCTGTAGAAGACCCTAACTAATTCTGGGTAGAAATGTCTTCTTAAAGACACAAATTCCGTGAGCCCAATGTCGACCAATAAACCGTAGAATTGAAAATTTCTTCCTTCAAAGTAACCATTATCGAGATATTTGCTTTCCAAGATTTCACAATTGAAAAAATGGTTAGCAAAGTTCTCATATTGTTCATCCGAAGAGAAAAGTTCATTGTTTGCTGGTGGTGGGGATGATGGCGGGGATTCTGCTGGACTGCGGCAGCGATAGCGACGACGTCCACCACGGGAAGAAGATGCCCTTTGTTTCTTGCTTGCGCGATCAGCCATTGCAGGATTCTTAAGGTTTTGAGAGGGAGAATAATGTTCGAAGGATACTTGAACAACTTCAACAGTAGGTAGTTAAGTACACGAAACCTAAACTGTGGGACGTGGGGAGAAAAACTTGAAGCGTGGGTAGTTATATGGACGCACCATGAGCTATAATCATTTACAGATTATTGGTAATCCATTACCAGAATGGTTTTTGGCCCAAACATTCAATTTAAAATAGTACCCGCTGTAATTAATGTAAAGCAAACATTTTCAGTAACAGTACATCAAAGGGGTTTTTCATAGTGGTCATCAAGCAATGGATTATCCTAAAATTCATGTATTCACTTAGACAACATTTACACAACAATGTCAATTTAATATACATATAATATACATAGAAGAAGAAGAAGAAGAAGGAAGTTATATACATCAAAGAATGTTATCGAAATTGTTATGTACAGCTGATAACAAAGACATAAATCCAAAAGGAGGCACTTCGAATTGTTGTGATAGTTGGTACGATTGGGATCCAAATTGAAAAACCTCATGACTTTGTACAACATCAGGTATTCTTGTCTCCTGAATCAACACAATTACATTTAGAATACATGTAACAAAATTACGTCATAAATGGAATAAACAACCAATTTAATTACTCACAGTTTCTTCTACGAATGGTGTTTAAGTATTTTTGGCTGAAGCAAATTTCCCTTTTTTGGTTCTTTTCGCAACGGTTGACTTGAACATGGTGGTGCGCGGTCGTTCTTTTCGCTTAACAGCTAAAGGGTTGCGGACAAGTACATCAACACTTGCACCTGCAGTGTCGGGTATTGTACCGCTCACTGAATTGTCATATCGTAGTTCACCTCCATCACTAATGATGTTATTTGTCATGGATGAATTGTATCCAAACCTTTTACCAAGGAAATCAAGTTCTTTTTCCAACTCATTAGAAGCAACTTCCGACTCACAAGCTACCTCATCTATTTCATAGAATCGTTTGCACAAAATTTGGTATCTTTGCATTGTCGGTTCATGATTGGAATTACTATACGCTGCTCTAATGAGTGTGTGCCTTCTACGAATATTTTTGCTCCACCGCCGTAGAACGTATTTGGAGGGCACACTGTAAACATCTTCCTGACTGAATACCAATAGGGAATGGCAACAAATGATGCCTCTAAACTCAAATAATATGCAAGAACATGTGGTATTCTTTGTGAGTGGATCAAATTGCACTTTATAAAATTTATCTACACATTTACCTTCCCACATGCGCTCCTCTTTTATTGTGTAAGCGTTCAATAAGTTTTCCTTTACGGTGTCTTTGATGAAACAATTCATCCTTGACCGAAGCTCTGTTTGCATTTCCTCAAACTTTGCATGTGTGTACTCTACTTGAAATTGTCTCTCGATCGGTGACTAAGAGCCACATGCAACCATGGTGTTGAGGGAGGAGAAGTCAGCTTGTATTTCTTTTTTGGGCCTTGACTCTGAGGGCATTGTCGTATTGAACCACAAATTGTTGAAGTATGGTACTAGAATTGATAAATCCATCAGAAAAAGCATTCATTCCCTCACTTCTTCGAGTTGTTGACATGCCTGCCCAGAAATGATTCCTCAAGTAACAAGGTACCTATTTTTGTCTCTCCTGATACAAATTACATGACCATTCATTCTCCTGCAATCCATGTTTGGTCAGTAGTTCTTCCCAACCATTCTCAAAGTTCGTTGGACAACCACATTCATACACAAGTGCGTTGAGATCGGTTTTGATAGCCACATAATTTTTATAGCCTTGAAATTTTTCTGGCAACTTCTTCATGATGTGCCATAAACACCACCTATGCCTTGTATTTGGAAAGACTTCTTCGATGGCATTCACTATTGCCCTACATTCCTTCAGTGCATTTGGAAAAAACTACTACCTAAATATCGTGCATCGCAACGTAGTCAAGGTTTTTCCAGCTGAAATTTGTCCTCCCACAATTGACCTGGTCAAGGATACACCAAAACCTGTCATTCGACTACCTTTGTGGGAAAAAAATGTGAATGTGGATGACATCCTTCGCAAATTCGTTCCTCCATTTCACCAACCATCAACATCCAAAGAACCAAAGAAGCATTAGTTTTTTTATGATATAATTTGATAAATATTTTCTAATGCAGGTGAAATTATAACTTCCCAAACATGACTTCCCACACTCAACGCACACTTAAACACCAAAATCAAGTTTAAACCATTGGACTTATGTAAGAAAGTTATAAATTTTGTCCATGGTCACCCAGATTACCACAACTGGCTCCTACAATACAAGTTTCCGTACATAACCCAGATTTCACTCGTGTAATCGTTTACGAGCCACTATTAAACGATTACCACTGTGTTTTTTGCAGTAGAACCTTCACCACTTGTGCTAAGTTCATCATCTCACAAACATTGTTTCATTCATCCATCACAAACATGACTACTCAATCAAATTGGCCAATTTATTCATTAATATTCCAAACAAAACCTCATTTTACAATGACAACAACGAAGGGAATAACATTTCAATTAACATTAACAATATTTAACGGAAGCAAAAATGCATCTTTTATAACATTGAACAAAATAGGTTACATTACACTCATTTGTTCATATATGTACAATGTTGTATGACTTTCTTTTAACAAATCAACACAAATATCACTCATTTTTTATTCTAAGCACTCCATTTCTAGTGTACAGAGTCCTAAGCACTCTGCCCTTGTAACGCCTTTGTGATCCGACCCTCACATACGTCTTCATAGGAGATTCGTTGGTGTACATGCCACTCGGGAAAACAAAGCCACTGTTCATGGAGGGTTCTGCACGAGGCATACTCTGTCCACCATCATCTTTATTTCTTCTTCTAGCCTTCTCTTCAGCCAACTGTGCCTCCAGAACAACAACCCTCCTTTTAAGTTCTTTAATTAGATATTTTTGGTCCTCTAAAGCACGCATAAAACTTTCTCTACATTTTCTTTTTTGTATCTTTATTGGTGTTGGTTGGTCATCCTTCTTTTTTGGTGTTGGTCGGTAATGCTTCTCATCCTTCTTATCATTGCTTGAAGCACCAACATAAACATCATCATGAACCTGAAATTTAGCAATATATATCATAGTATGAAAGTTTAGTGAATATATCATAACATACAAAAGTCAAACAAGAAACCACATACTACAACAGTTTCCATAACTTGTTTTATGAAGTTGTCTCCCACATTTTTATTCATCCAATGCAATATTCTAGGAAATTTCTCTATTGGACCTTCGGGGGGGAATGAAATGCTCACAAAACCATACCTAAAAAAGATGTTTATCTTAACATTTAGTCAAAAACAAAATGTAATCCACAACATAAAAAAATTGACATTTTAAATCAATAAATAAAAATTACCTGGAACATGTAAATGCAACCATCAACGTAAATGTTCCTTGTACCTTTGCCTTTCTTCAAAGCATTTGAAGCTTTGCACAAACTACGTAACAAATAACGATAAACTAGACTACCCCAACAATAATTACCCAGACTACTTAAATTGTCAACAATTTTAAATATTATGGGAAACACTCTTCCGCTACGTTTTGGAAATAATATCTCACATATCCCTGCCAATATGTACAAGCTACAAAAAGGAGAAGAAGGTATCTTTTTGTTATGTTTTCTCATCAAAAATTTGTATATCAAATTCAAATCTTTTGTTCCTTTACATATGTATTTCACACATGTACTATTTCCAATTTCGTCCTTTAAGTTAATATTTTCACCATCTGAACTCAACCCCAATCCTAAACAAAAATCATTTTCATTCATATTCACAACTTTATCTACAATTAAAAAACCACTACTGGAATCCACTCATTTAACCAATAACTCACTCAAAATATTCCTACCTAGTTTAACATTACCACTCAAATCTAAAAATCACCCAATGGAGTCTTCGTAATCAGTGACTGGTGCTCGTCTGTCAAACGTTCATTCAAAGTACAAATATACTTTGTTGAAAAAGAGTGACAAACAGTCAATTGAATCAACAAAAACAAAATAAGCAAAAGGGCAAATCCCAAAAGCGAAAATAACATAAATTTAAACACGACATGGAAAACCCAAAGCCAAACCGAAAACGCAATGAAGAAAATGGAGGGAGAACGCATTTACCTTGCTCGACGAACCATGGTATCGGACCTTGCCATTTCGCACAACACCCTAAACAAAGAAGACGACGTTCAACAAATCTTGTAGAGATAACGAAAATGGAGGGAGAGAGAAAATGAAGAGGGAGAACGATAAATCAAGAGAGAGAATGAGGGGAATAAGAGAGAACGTTGATTTTAGATGAAACAGGGTAAGGGGTATATTTCGAATCCCAAATTTCTGAAACCCTACTCAATTTCGACGTCACTTTTTAAAAATAAAAGTAAATTCAAAACGGACCAATGGGCTGGTGACACTTGGCGTTATCAAAATAGTGTTAAAAACTCATCAAAATAGCGGGATCCTTTTAAAAATGGAAGCCCTAATCTCTCTTCTCCCTTAATTCTTGTGCCTCTCTTCGCTCACTATAGTTTGGTGTGATTGGTGGTGCAATCCCTTTCTATGTGTCTTCGTCTTTAGTGATCCTCTTAGAGGTAAGTTTCATTCTCCTTTCCTCTATTTCATACTTGAAATCGATAATTGAAACTAATTATTTGTTATCAATTAGAAATACATAAAAATGTAGGAATTGTAAAATGTGAAAATGTAGGATGAGTTTAAGACTTCATCGACTTTCGAAAGTTAGTTAAGGTCTCACCTTAATTCAAAATTATACAAAGCTTTAATCGACTTTCAAAAGCTAGCAAAACCTTAATGGTGTTTTGAATTATGACAAAGTCTTAACTGGGTTTTGAAAGCTAGTTATGCCTTGCCAAATTACCCTTTTTTATATTATGTTGTTTTTATATTTTATGTGCATTTTAATGTTATATTTTTTGTATTTTTATATTCTATTTATTTAGAAAATTTGTTTTTTAAATAATTTGTTATGTATTTTATAAATTTAAGAATTTAATTTAGTTTTGTTATTTGTATTTATAATTTGTAATTTTATATTTGTTTACTTATTTAAAAATTTATGATTTTCTAATTTTATATTAGATTTATTTTTTATGTTTTTTGTTTTTATAATTTGTAATATTTTTTTATTTATTTAAATATTTTTACTATGTAATTTTATTTTAAATATAAATTATATTTTTTTTCTATTTTTTAAATATTTACAAATTTAATTTTTCTTTGTATTTTATTTTTAAACTTGAAGTTTATATTTGTTTATTTATTTAAGTAATGTTGATTATTTAATTTTTTATTACATATATTTTATATCTTGAAAAATTTTAATTTTCAAATATTTCATAAACGAAGTGAGTGAGGGTAATTGAATGAGTTCGAAGGATTGCATTCAAACTTGGATTTGTTGTAGTTATTATAAGATCTGAAACTACAATTGGTGAAGCCAGAAGAAAGATTGTGAAAGGAGTGGGAAGTACAAGAAGTATAAACCTGATATTCAGTCCAATGTATCAGGGACAAGAAAATGTGAGTATTTGTTTAGGTTAAAGGGCAAACCCTATTCTAATGGAGAAAGTTAAGTTTTAAAGGTAATTTGCGGCTATCACAACCATGAATTAGTTGAGACTTTGGTTGATCATTCCTTTGCTGGGAAGTTAAATGTTGTTGAGCAGTCAACACATGTTGACATGAGCAAGAGTCAAGTAAAGCCTTCGAATATTCTATTAACTCTCAAAGAACATAATGATGCTAATGTGACAACAATAAAGCAAATATATAACGCAAGGTACACAAACGATCCATTGCGATATGGTATGTTACAAGTGAATATTTTTGACAAGAAATGAATCCTAATTTTAAAATGACCGATCCTTTTAATCTAGTCCATATAATGTCTTTTTCAGGAACTAGAGGAAATGCATCTCAAGTACACCAATTAGTAGGTATGAGGGGATTAATGTTGGATAACAAAAATGTAGTTGTTGATAATGATATTAGATAGAGATAAATACATCAAATGGAGTAGATGTTTGGACGATTCTGATGTGGTAAGTGACCTGTTCTGGACACATTTCGATGTAGTGCACTTGTTGAATTCATTTAATATAGTTTTCTTGATGGATACTACGTACAAGACAAACAAATATTGTCTCCTCTTGCTCGAGATAATTGGCGTGATATCAACAAAGTTAACATTCACAACCGCCTTCGCGTTTTTATCAAGTGAACACCAAAATAATTTCACTTGGGTATTGGAAAGATTTAGAGGATTATTTATGACATTTGAGGGCAGTCCACGCGTTATTGTTACTAACTGAGACCTTACTTTGATGAATGTTATTGACAATATATTTCCTCAGACTTATCAGATGCTTTGTAGGTTTCACATTATGAAAAATGTCAAAGCCAAATGCAAAATGTTAATGGATACAGTTGAGACATTGGATGTGTTAATGGATGCATGTGAAAATGTGATTGACTGTGAGAAACAGTCCATGTTTAGTGCTTATGTTGATCATCTTTAGTATGTCTCTACTACATGGCCTTTATTTTCTTTAATACGCCCATCATACTTGGATCATTCCGTGTAAGACATATTTTGTTAAAACATGAACCAATAGAGTTATGCATATAGGAAACACTATAACAAACAGGTAATTATTATTCTTATTTTGTTAATAGGGTTGAGTCTCTGTGCTGAAGCCTGAAGAGATTATTGGGGACTAGTATGAGAGGCCTATGCTCACGTTGGGATGTTATTCATAACATAATTGTCCTAAAACATAACAATATCAATGCGTCGTTTAAAAAGAGTCTTAACCTTATGAGTCAAGCTTATAAAGGAATAAAATATAAAAGACATGTTGTATGAGGTTCGAGATATGCTTTAAGACTTATTGCTGATGAAGTTGAACGAGTGAATCATATAGGATTCGACAATGGACATTGTCAATGCGTTTTCAAATCCACTTACAGTCTACCATATGCTTATGAATGAGCACGATATATGAGTCTGGGATAGTTCCTTTAGGTGAAATTCATATGATGCGGACCTGATTGACCTTCATAAGCGTCAATACCTAATTTCGTCCGAGTAAATAAGATTTGACAAAAATAAATAAAAAAAAGAACAAAAGAATAAAAAAAAGAACAAAAGAATAAAAAAAAAATATTATTTGTTTTACTATTTGCACCCCCAAATTAATTTTTTATTCCTTAATTCAATGGCCCAAAATAATCCCACACTTTTTTACTTCCTCACCACCCCTTTTCTCTTATCATACCCTACTCTCCACATCACCATTCACCTCAGCCTCCATATCACATTCCACATCATCTACCTTTTTCATTTATTTTTTCCACCTCATTTCCTTATTAATTTTTATATACCAACTTTTCTAATTATTCCACTTACATTTTTTTAATCATATCTTCTCCACCAACATATTTTATTATTTCCTTAATCCATTTTCTCTGTCTACTTTTCCACCCCACTTTTATATTAATTTTTCTTACTAACTTTTATTTATTTCATCTACTTTTCTAAATCATATTTTATCCACCACCTTATCCACCAACTTATTTTATTATTTCTTTCATCCATTTTTCTCCATCCACTTTTCCACCCCACTTTTATATTAATTTCTCTTACTAACTTTTATTTATTTCATCTACTTTTCTAAATCATATTTTATCCACCACCTTATCCACCAACTTATTTTATTATTTCTTATATCCATTTTTCTCCATCCACTTTTCCATCCCACTTTTATATTAATTTCTCTTGCTAACTTTTATTTATTTCATCTACTTTCCTAAATTATATTTTATCCACCACCTTCTCCACCAACTTATTTTATTATTTCTTTTATCCATCTACTTTTCCACCCCACTTTTATATTAATTTCTCTTACTAACTTTTATTTATTCCATCTACTTTCCTAAATTATATTTTATCCACCACCTTCTCCACCAACTTATTTTATTATTTCTTTCATCCATTTTTCTCCATCTACCTTTCCACCCCACTTTTATATTAATTTCTCTTACTAACTTTTATTTATTCCATCACTTTTCTAAATTATATTTTATTTACCACCTTCTCCACTAACATATTTTATTATTTTCTCCATCTACTTTCTTTACCTTATTTCTCCACCCACTTTTTATATTATTTCTTTCACTTATTTTCCACACCAACTTTTACTATTTACTTTTTTTTATTATATTTCATTTTTCCACCCACTTATTATATTACTTTTCTTCATCAACTTTCTCCATCCATATCTCTATAAATACCCACATTCTCTTCACTCCATTTTTTACACACACAATTACACAATATCCATCTTTTCTCTCTCACACCAAACCTCTTCATTTCTATCCCAAAACTCTACTTCATTCTTCTCTCCCACACTACATATCTTTCCACACATTTCCTATCTCCCCTATTATCATTCTTCTACACATACCACACATGAAACATTTTAACACACCTCTTCTCCTCCATATCAACATCTACATCTCTTGAATCCTCTATTTTCACTCGCATCTTGATCGGACTATCATTGTCTTCTCATCCAGGTTCTTATCCCTTCACCTCTTCTTTTTGTTTTGAATTATCTTATTAAATTTGGTTTTATTGTTCCATATTTGTTTTTTCTGTTTTTTTATTCTAAATTTTCATTTATAAACGATTTTGTTTCTTATCTCTAAAAAATCAACAAAATATTATTTTAAAGATTAAGCACATGTGTGATCGCTCGCATCGTCCTTGTGCTAAAAACATTTTCTCTTTCTTTTATAAAAAAATACATACTAAAAAAATGTTTTAAAGGTTAAGCGCATGTGTGATCGCTCGCATCGTCCTTGTGCTAAAAACCCTTTTCCCATTCTTATATAAAAATACCAAAAATATAAAATCTTCAAAAACTAAAAACATCCACATTTTCAAACAACAAACAATCTCTCAGCCAGAACTACATGATCCTTGATTCTCCATCAAAAGTGGGGATACGTAGGAGCAAGGCTAGTCCTTGTCAGGTTCACTTCCCAAAAATCCAAAAACATTTCAAAACAAATTTTTGAACAATTTCAAAACAAACTTCTCAAACAGTTTCAAAAGAACTACGTAACCCTGATTTCTCATTCTGAATTAGAATACGTAGGCGCAAGGTCAATCCTTGTCGAGCCCAAAAAACTAAACAATATATTTTGTTTCTTTAGAGTTTTATTTTAGGGGATAGTTAAACATTTTGAAAACCACATCATATTCGCGTATTTAGTTAAAGGTACTGCCTTAGGGCAGACGTTGTAGGGTGCTAATACCTTCCCTACACGTAACAGACTCCCAAACCCAGAATCTGGTTTTTCCTAGACCATGCCTTATCCTTTTATGGTTTTTCCAGGATAAACTATGGTGGCGACTCCTAATCTCTTTTTCAAACCCGTCTTTTTTTGGATCGTCGTCCCGTTACCATCGCTCCTCGATATAATCCTCCATTTGTTTTATCATAACTCGATGCCCTTCTTCTGATTCTGCTAGCTTCCAACGCTCCTGGTTCATATCTGCCTCAAACGACATGGCCATTTCTTTCATTTGATGCCCCGCTTTTTCTACCTGAATTTGTGCTTCCCTTAGTCTTTTCAAGGCTTCTCGCTTATCTCCTTTGGCTTCTTCGTAGAGGTGTTTCCATTGTTTTCCCTCTTCCAACGCTGCATTCGTCTCCTTCACTCTCGTGGCTAGTTGTTTGTTTGCAGCTACAAGATCTTGCTTCAATCGGAATGTATAATCTCTTTTGGCCTTCTGGCTTTTAACAATTTCTTCATAGGCACATGCCTCTTCCTCTTTAGCATTCCTCATATCAACAAAATCGTTATGTGCAATTTGTAATTCTTTTCCCAACTTAGCATTCCTCTCTCTCAGTCTTTCCATCTTCGCCTTCAACCGCTTCATCTCTTCACTCTCTAGGTCTTGGGATGGCCCTTCATTAGTTGGTTGATCACTGATTGGCTTGAAAGGCAATTTGACTCCCTTTACTCTTTCTAGGATCTATGTATGATAACTAACTTTGTCGTCAACCACTCTTAACATTAGATCCTTTTCAGCTCGCACAACACTTTCCCAAGCACTTCTAACTTTCCTCAACATTTCAGTGCAGTGCCCGACCTCATAGTAGATGAAAAATGCCATGAGATAGTCTGGTGAAGGTATCCCTTTCTTGGGATGCCTGAATTGTCTTTGAACCAAAAGAGGGTTGTAATTGATGCAATATCAAGCACCTATGAGAGGTACATTAGGAAAGCTGCCACAATGCTGGATAGACTATTTAATCCCAAGCCAAGGAAGACGCCATTTTACTTTCCCTCCATTCAAGTTAGCAAAGAAATGGGCCCACTCATTTCCTCCTTTGTCTTTAAGCCCTTGGTGCGACAGATCTTCTGAAGGACACCTGAGATTGACTACGCCTTTAAGCACACGTGCAGTTATCCAAGCGTATAGTGCCGACAAACAACAAAGGATTTTCTTCCCCTTCCTTTCGTGACAGAAACTCATGGTTCCATAAACATCGGCAAGGACTGTCGTTACAGGATTCTCCGATCTCATTTTTCTCGCCACGAAGACATCTATTGCAGTGTAGTCCACAAAGTCTTCTATTTTGGGGAATAAAACAATGTCGTACACAGTGAGAGCTAGCACGTCCATGAAAGTCTCCCACTCTTCCTTATCAGCCAGATGCTGCAGGTACTGTTCAAGATATCCTTGTGTCAGTCCACGCATTTGATGCCTCGTTACCAACCTGTCTTCGAGTTCCTTGGGCTGTAATTTTATTATGACAACAATGGTAGAGATAGAGGCGTGATGCTCCAAGTGTTGATACGGCGTGGTACCTTCTAGAGGTAAACCCAAGATATGCTCAAACTCTTCTATAGTCGGCGCCAGTTGGAAGTCCTTAAAGGTGAAACATCTTAGCGGAGAATCGTAATACTGGGCAATGGCAGTGATAGCAGGCAACTGTACTTCCACTTCCATTAGACTCAACAGATTTCCATACTTCTTCTTGAAGGTTTCTCTCTTCATGGCCTTGAGTCTTCTGCCTAAGTTTATTAGCCCTGTTAGATTTCCCCCTTGAATCCTTAGGCGAGGATTCTTTCTTAAAATAGTAGAATTGGTCTGCTGTGTAGTACCGGATCTTGTATCAACTTCCATCTTATATGAGATCAAGTGATTTTAGGGGAAATCACAGGAATTCACTTGATCTCATATAAGATAGAAGTTGATACAAGATCCGGTACTACACAACAGACCAATTCTACTATTTTAAGAAAGAAACCACGCCTAAGGATTCAATGGGGAAATCTAACAGGGCTGATAAACTTAGGCAGAAGACTCAAGGCCATGAAGAGAGAAACCTTCAAGAAGAAGTATGGAAATCTGTTGAGTCTAATGGAAGTGGAAGTACAGTTGCCTGCTATCACAGCCCTTGCCTAGTATTACGATTCTCCGCTAAGATGTTTCACCTTTAAGGACTTCCAACTGGCGCCGACTATAGAAGAGTTTGAGCACATCCTGGGTTTACCATACCACGCCGTATCAGCACTTGGAGCATCACGCCTCTATCTCTACCATTGCTGTGATAATAAAATTACAGCCCAAGGAACTCGAAGACAGGTTGGTAACGAGGCATCAAATGCGTGGACTGACACAAGGATATCTTGAACAGTACCTGCATCATTTAGCTGATAAGGAAGAGTGGGAGACTTTCATGGACGTGCTAGCTCTCACTGTGTACGACATTGTTTTATTCCCCAAAATAGAAGGCTTTGTGGACTACACTATAATAGATGTCTTCGTGGCGAGAAAAATGAGATTGGAGAATCCTGTAACGACAGTCCTTGCCGATGTGTATGGGACCATGAGTTTCTGTCACGAAAGGAAGGGGAAGAAAATCCTTTGTTGTTTGCCAGCACTGTACGCTTGGATAACTGCATGTGTGTTTAAAGCCGTAGTCAATCTCAGGTGTCCTTCAGAAGATCTGTCGCACCAAGGGCTTAAAGACAAAGGAGGAAATGAGTGGGCCCATTTCTTTGCTAACTTGAATGGAGGGAAAGTAAAATGGCGTCTTCCTTGGCTTGGGATTAAACAGTCTATCTAGCATTGTGGCAGCTTTCCCAATGTACCTCTCATAGGTGCCCGATATTGCATCAATTACAACCCTCTTTTGGTTCAAAGACAATTCATGCATCCCAAGAAAGGGGCACCTTCACCAGACTATCTCACGACATTTTTCATCTACTATGAGGACGTGCACTGCACTAAAATGTTGAGGAAAGTTAGAAGTGCTAGGGAAAGTGTTGTGCGAGCTGAAAATGATCTAAGGTTAAGAGTGATGGACGAAAAAGTTAGTTATCATACATGGATCCTAGAAAGAGTAAAGGGAGTCAAATTGCCTTTCAAGCCAATCAGTGATCAACCAACTAATGAAGGGCCATCCCAAGACCTAGAGAGTGAAGAGATGAAGCGGTTGAAGGCAGAGATGGAAAGACTGAGAGAGAGGAATGCTAAGTTGGGAAAAGAATTACAAATTGCGCGTAAAGATTTTGTTGATATGAGGAATGCTAAAGAGGAAGAGGCACGTGCCTATGAAGAAATTGTTAAAAGCCAAAAGGCCGAAAGAGATTATACATTCCGATTGAAGCAAGATCTTGCGGCTGCAAACAAAGAACTAGCCACGAGAGTGAAGGAGAAGAATGCGACGTTGGAAGAGGGAAAACAATGGAAACACCTCTACGAAGAAGCCAAAGGAGATAAGCGAGAAGTACTGAAAAGACTAAGGGAAGCGCAAATTTAGGTAGAAAAAGCGGGGCATCAGATGAAAGAAATGGTCATGTCATTTGAGGCAGATATGAACCAAGAGCGTTGGAAGCTAGCAGAATCAGAAGAAGGGCATCGAGTCATGATAAAACAAATGGAGGATTATATCGAGGAGCAAGAGGAGCGATGGAGATCGATGGAGTTTGAAGAAAGGCATCAGGCCTTGGTGAAGCGAATGGAAGATCACATCGCAGAGCAAGAAGTGACTGTGAAACATTGGAAGGAAAATTTCTCCCAATTGGCAGCTTTGACAAATAGAGCAATTGAAGACATCCCAAGATGGTATTGGAAGCCGAAGCAAGTACTCACTTTTATAGTACGCAAGAAAAGATAAAACTTTTAATTAATCATTGTAAATGGTTGGTAGGCGAGATGAAATCCTTTATTGCTCAAGCTCGGGAATGATATATTTTGAGATCCCTGTATTTTGTTCGTTTAGGCGATGCATTGAACTGAGTGCTTTACATGAAAGATGTGGAACGTTTGTTTGGTACCAACTTGTGTTGATTTCCATAAGTAATGTCGTCACGATCCTGTGATTTCCACCTGTTACTAGCATGCATCATGTTTTTTTTATTTCATTCTCGTCTAATTTAAAAATAATAAAACAGTACAAGTAAGGAAAACAACGACCAATTTTCCGCGACATCCCTACAGGACTCGAGCCAATTCAAGAGTCATGAAAAGCTGGGAAAAATCTCAAGAATCCATCAAAGCTGATGTCAGCCAGTTGAAAGACCAGGTCGGCCAAATCTTGGCTGTCCTAGAATCCCTGAAGACTACTGAGAGTCTTCGTCTGCACTGGTTGGTGGGAATGCCCATTTTTATCCTCCGTTGTTCAACGCTGTGAGCCAATCGGTTCCTTTCCCGTTGTATGGGTTACCCCCGGGTTACACTCCTCCCGTAGGAGAGTACTTAGAAGGAGAGCATGCTTCATTCCCCTTTCCCACAACTGTTAATGTACCGCCAATCGGCACTCAGGGACCTGTCTCTGTGTCGGCTCCCATGGTGAGTACACGGATGAATGAAGCAAACGTAGTTGAAGGAACACGAGTAACTACAATGCCGCACATGATTGCTAATCATGACTCTACAGCAAGGGCCGCATTGCAAACCGCGGTGCATGGGGTAATTAGTGGCGTTGACGGAGCTAAAGGCAGACTGGAGATTCTGGAGGAAAGATTGAGTGTTATTGAAGGGGTGAAAAATTATGGGTTTGGAAATGTTGCAAGACTAAGCTTGGCTCCTGGTGTGAAAATACTGCATAAGTTCAAGGCGCCGGAGTTTGAGAAGTACAAGGGTAGTACATGCCCTAAAAGCCATCTGACCATGTATTGTAGAAAGATGGCTGTGTATGCCTATGATGACCAGCTACTCATCCACGTTTTCCAAGACAGTTTGGCTAGGGTGGCGTTAAACTGGAATACTCACTTAGAGCCATCTTGAATCCGTTGTTGGGCGGATCTAGCTGACGCCTTCGTCAAACAGTACGTATACAACACGCATGTTGCACCGGACCGTCTGCAGTTACAAAATATGGGGAAGAAAGACAATGAAACTTTCAAGGAATATGCCCAACGGTGGAGAGAATTAGTTGCGCAAGTTGAGCCGCCTTTGTTTGACAGAGAGATGGTGGAAATGTTTGTAAATACGCTCCAGCCACCGTTTTATGAACATATGGTGGGGAATGTGTCCGTCAATTTCGCTGACGTCATCATAATTGGCGAAAGGATAGAAATTGGGCTGAAAAACGGGAAAATTGCGTATGGCCCGCGGCTACAAACTACAAAAACACCGGTTTCAATCCGGGAAAGAAGAAGGAAAGGGAGGTGCATGCAGCCTCGATAATGCCAGTGTGGAGAGGTTAGGCTCCCACTCATAGTTATCGACCATACTTAGGCCAACCCCCCTATGCAGCTAACGCCTCGTTCGATCATCAAACTAGGCCTCAGCAACAACAAGGGTATTATCAACCACAGGTGTCCCAACTGAAGCGTGGAGGGCTGGGGCAAACGTGGGTCCGAGTCTGAATGTGGGTCAAAACACCAACCCAAGAAGGAATCAATTTGTTAATTTCACCCCTATCCCTATGACTTACACGGAGTTGTTACCTGAACTTGTAAAAAAGGGTCTGTTGCCATTTGTCCGATGAAGCCTGTACAGCCTCCGTACTCAAGGGGTTATGATGCAGATGCCAGGTGTAGTTACATTGGAGGAGGCATTGGTCACTCAATTGAGCTGTGTGTAGCTTTCAAGTATAAGATACAGGCTCTAATCGACTATGGATGGGTAAAGTTTCAAGAAGTAAGCCTAGCATCGAGGCTAATTCATTGTCCGGGCATGGGAGTACCTCAATAGTTCTAGAGAGGGTTCCGGATCATCTTCACAATCATCTTCCGTATTATTGACAGGGTGCTCAAAATTAGGAGTATCGACATTGTTATTTTCAAAACATTCATCGTCATGTATGCATAATTTAATTATTGGAAAAAGAATAAATAAACAGGAAGAATGACGAATAATGCCAAATGATGATAAAAACATAAACAAACACGACTTGATTATCACATTGAGCACAAAAACTAAACGTCAACCCGTAAGTCATGAATCCTAAAGCCCTGGGTAAAGCTATAAGATTAATTAAGACTATTACATTTTATTCAAATTAAGCATCACGGGTAAATCCAGGATTTCCCAATTGTTGAGTGGGACATCTGGGGAGCAGGCCCACTCACAAGGAGATCCTTCTCTCCCAGTACTATCACTAATTTATCTCCCATGACATATTTCAGCTTCTGGTGCAGTGTGGAAGGCACAACTCCTGTAGAATGGATCCATGGGCGACCCAACAGACAGTTATAGGCCGGGAGGATATCCATGACTTGGAATGTCACTTGAAAGACGCATGGACCGACTTGGACCGGTAGTTTCACTTCTCCCATCACTTCCCTCTTACTGCCATCGAACGCCCTCACAATCATAGAGCTTGGCTTCATATGCATTCCATCACAGGGTAGCTTCTCTAATGTCTCCTTTGGCATGACGTTCAAAGAGGAGCCATTGTCCACCAAGACACGCGCTATAACATGATCCAGGCATTTCACAGAGAAATGAAGAGCCTTGTTATGCCCTTTTCCCTCAGTAGGTATTTCCTCATCGGTAAAGGTGAGGTAATTATTAGCAACGATGTTGCCAACAATGCCCTCGAACTTGTTCAGAGAAATACCTTGCTCCACATGGGCCTCACTAAGTATCTTCATCAACAACTTTCTGTAAGATGAAAAATGCATGAGCAATTATAGTAAGGAGATCCGAGCGGGCATGCAGTTTAGTTGTTCCACCACCTTGTACTCACTCTGTTGTATGAACTTTAAAAATTCGCAAGCCTCTTCTTCGGATATTTCTTTGTTCTCTCCTTTGTCAGGGGTCTCTTCCGCCTGTACACCCTTCCCTTTCAAGAACTCCTCAGCTTTTGCAGCCATTGTTGCTTCCTTATTGTTGGCTCTTTCTCTTGTCAACTTTGGTGGCATAAAGATTCGACCACTTCTCGTCATTCCCCCAATGCCTGATATGTTTTCAATGGTTGGGTGTGCACCTTTTTCTTCCTCTAACGCAAATGCCCCATATCTCCAAGGGACAACTTTCTCATTTTTGTAAGGAAAGGGGGATGACACACGGATAACAAAAGACGGTTTTCCTTCAGTCACCGGTGCAGGGGTGGTCCTAGTGAAATGGATCACCAACGGTTTCGACAAAGTTACATCTGATTCCCCACCAGTTTGTGTAAACACTTCCTCCTCCTTATCTTCGTGGCATACTTCCATCAAACTTCTGTCAAGCAGGTCTTGTAGAATATCTTCTAATTCAACACACTCTTCAATAGAGTGCCTAGCATCTGGATGGAGTGCACACGCTGTACCCATATCATAATCACCTTCCACTAGACCCGCTTTTAACAACGCCTCGAAAATAAACCTCCTAGAACTCCGGATTGCACTCGCATCTCTTATCAACTCATGTTTTTCGGCTTCGATGGCATTCGTCGAGGTACTCCCATGCCCGGACAATGAATTAGCCTCGATGCTAGGCTTACTTCTTGAAACTTTACCCATCCATAGTCGATTAGAGCCTGTATCTTATACTTGAAAGCTACACACAGCTCAATTGAGTGACCAATGCCTCCTCCATGGTAACTACACCTGGCATCTGCATCATAACCCCTTGAGTACGGAGGCTGTACAGGCTTCATCGGACAAATGGCAACCAGACCCTTTTTTACAAGTTCAGGTAACAACTCCGTGTAAGTCATAGGGATAGGGGTGAAATTAACAAATTGATTCCTTCTTAGGTTGGTGTTTTGACCCACATTCAGACTCGGACCCACGTTTGGCCCAGCCCTCCACGCTTCAGTTGGGACACGCTGTGGTTGATAATACCCTTGTTGTTGCTGAGGCCTAGTTTGATGATCGAACGAGGCGTTAGCTGCATAGGGGGGTTGGCCTAAGTATGGTCGATAACTATGAGTGGGAGCCTGACCTCTCCACACAGGCATTATCGAGGCTGCATGCACCTCCCCTTCCTTCTTCTTTCCCGGATTGAAACCGATTTTTTTGTAGTTTGTAGCTGCGGGCGGGCCATACGCAATTTTCCCGTTTTTTAGCCCAATTTCTATCCTTTCGCCAATTATGATGACCTCAGCGAAATTGACGGACACATTCCCCACCATATGTTCATAAAACGGCGGCTGGAGCATATTTACAAACATTGTCACCATCTCTTTGTCAAACAAAGGCGACTCAACTTGCGCAGCTAATTCTCTCCACCGTTGGGCATATTCCTTGAAAGTTTCATTGTCTTTCTTCCCCATATTTTGTAATTACAGACGGTCCGGTGCAACATGCGTGTTGTATACGTACTGTTTCACGAAGGTGTCAGCTATATCCGCCCAACAACGAAGTCGAGACATAGAATTTTCAAATATATATATATATATATATATATATATATATATATATATATATATATAAACTAATAATAAATAAATAAAAACAGAAAGAAAGAAAGAGAAAGCGAAAAAAAAAATGTCTCATGTGTTTGTGCATTCATGCACCCTTATGACATTACATCATGCAGCTCAAAAGAAGCAAGGGAAATGGTTCTGAAAATCCTTAAGGAGAAAGAGGAGTTGTGGAAAAGGTTAATACGACTTTCGCTTCTAAGCCTTTTTCAATGTTTTGCTCGATATTTGCCAATGTTTCAAAAATTTGAATCCAGGTTATTCTTCTACGATAATGCCTCTGTAGGACAATCGCCGAGCCTAATGATCACTCTCATTCATTCATCCATAGGGTTGTTACACCCTCCACGAGGTTGTTACACCTCATTCACTTATCCATAGGGTTGTTACACCCTCCACGAGGTTGGTACACCTCATTCATTCATCCATAGGGTTAAACCCTCCACGAGGTTGTTACACCTCATTCACTTATCCATAGGGTTGTTACACCATTCACGAGGTTGTTAAATCTCATTCATTCATCCATAGGGTTGTTACACCTCATTCACTTATCCATAGGGTTGTTACACCCTCCACGAGGTTGTTACACCTCATTCATTCATCCATAGGGTTGTTCCACCCTCCACGAGGTTGTTACACCTCATTCACTTATCCATAGGGTTGTTACGCCCTTCACGAGGTTGTTACATCTCATTCATTCATCCATAGGGTTGTTACACCCTCCACGAGGTTATTACACCTCATTCACTTATCCATAAGGTTGTTACATCCTCCAAGAGGTTGTTACACCTCATTCACTTATCCATAGGGTTGTTACACCCTCCACGAGATTGGTACACCTCATTTATTTATCCATATGGTTGTTACACCTTTCACGAGGTTGTTACACATGCGCTTAACCTTTAAAACATTTTTTTAGTATGTATTTTTTTTATAAAAGAAAGAGAAAAGGTTTTTAGCACAAGACGATGCGAGCAATCACACATGTGCTTAACCTTTAAAATAATTTTTTGTTGATTTTTTAGTAAAAAACAAAATTGTTTATAAATGAAAATTTAGAATAAAAAATCAGTAAAAACAATTATGGAACAATAAAACCAAATTTAATAAGATAATTCATAAAAAAAAGAGGTGAAGGGATAAGAACCTGGATGAGAAGACAATGATAGTCCGATCAAGATGCGAGTGAAAATAGAGGATTCAAGAGATGTAGATGTTGATATGGAGGAGAAGAGGTGTGTTAAAATGTTTCATGTGTGGTGTGTGTAGAAGAATGATAATAGGGGAGATAAGAAATGTGTGGAAAGATATGTAGTGTGGGAGAGAAGAATGAAGTAGAGTTTTGTGTGTGTGTGTAAAAAATGGAGTGAAGAGAATGTGGGTATTTATAGAGATATGGATGGAGAAAGTTGATGAAGAAAAGTAATATAATAAGTGGGTGGAAAAATGACATATAATAAAAAAAAAGTAAATAGTAAAAGTTGGTGTGGAAAATAAGTGAAAGAAATAATATAAAAAATGGGTGGAGAAATGAGGTAAAGAAAGTAGATGGAGAAAATAATAAAATATGTTAGTGAAGAAGGTGGTAAATAAAATATAATTTAGAAAAGTGGATGGAGAAAAACGGATGAAAGAAATAATAAAATAAGTTGATGGATAAGGTAGTGGATAAAATATGATTTACAAAAGTAGATGGAATAAATAAAAGTTAGTTAGAGAAATTAATATAAAAGTGGGGTGGAAAAGTAGATAAAGAAAATGGATTAAGGAAATAATAAAATATGTTGGTGAAGAAGATATGATTAAAAAATATAAGTGAAATAATTAGAAAAAATTGGTATATAAAAATTAACAAGGAAATGAGGTGGAAAAAATAAATGAAAAAGGTAGATGATGTGGAATGTGATATGGAGGGTAAGGTGAATGGTGATGTGGAGAGTGGGGTATGATAAGAGAAAAGGGGTGGTGAGGAAGTAAAAAAGTGTAGGATTATTTTGGGCCATTGAATTAAGGAATAAAAAATTAATTTGGGGGTGCAAATAGTAAAAGAAATAATATTTTTTTCTTTTTATTCTTTTGTTCTTCTTTTATTTATTTTTGTGAAATCTTATTTACCCGGACGAAATTGGATATTGACAGCTCCTGCAGAATGGATCCATGGGTGACCCAACAGACAGCTATAGGCCGGGAGGATATCCATGACTTGGAATGTCACTTGAAAGACGCATGGACCGGTAGTTTCACTTCTCCCATCACTTCCCTCTTATTGTCGTTGAACGCCCTCACAATCATAGAGCTTGGCTTCATATGCATTCCATCACAGGGTAGCTTCTCTAATGTCGCCTTTGGCATGACGTTCACAAGGTAGCTTCTAGAATTATGCATTGATCGTGAGTTTGTTATGGTTCAAGAACGATTCAAGAAGTTTAACATTGGAGAAAATGTCAACATCAAGCAGAAGCTAGTACACACTACTCGTCCTGAAATAACATCTATGGTACCTCCTTCGCATGTTCAACATAACACAGTCAACACAAATCAATGGTCGGAGCATCAAGTTGTGGAAGATTCTTTGGATGTCACAATAGCATCTACTTATAACCGAACTGCCTTAACAAGCATTCAGGCAAATTTCGGTGAACTTGATTGTACTTAACTTGATTTATGCAGACGGCTTCACCTAAGGCAACTCAGGAAAAGAAAAGGAAGACCACTAAGGGTCTTCCTCACGTTCACAAGTTGCAGAAGCACAAGAGGAGAACATGGTGCTTAACTTTGATCATATTGCAACCACAATCACACAAACTTAATCAAATATGCATCAACCATTAAATTCAAAAAGTTATATGTTTATGCAACTACACAATTTAAAACAAAATTTAACTAAACATAGTTCATACACAATTACAAAAATCTAAAATAAATAAAGTAAACACTGAAAAGTCTCCATCTGCATCATCAATCACCAAGACCCATCTGGTCCAGCTCTCCACTGACTCTCTTGCTGTTGACTCAGTATCTTGGATCTGGTTCCTCCTCTTCTTCATCACCATCTCCTGCCTAAAGATCATCATCCTCCTCATAAGCACCCACCACATCTACACTCAGGCCATGGTAGGTGCGATGCAAACTAGCTACCGATCATCACACCATCATCAGGAAAATCTGGCATGGCAAAAGATAACTGGTGGATGCTCTCCATAATTGACACCTGGCCTTCCCTTATGATAGCACATCAATCCCGAATGTCCTCTGGCTAGAAAAATTTTGGTGCATGTAAGGACGAGGCACATCCACTAGAGGAGCACGAGGTACTCTAGTGCCTCATCATGGTGAAGGAGCATTTATTGCAGACTGCTCAGCCCTATTAATGCAATTTCTATCAAATAATTTCTTGTTAAGCCTTGATTGAAGCTGCAATCGGATTGCTGATTGAGATCGAATTCCTCCTTTCCTTACATAAGGCTATGATTAAAGTTGGGAATCCTAATTTACACATATCATTATCAACAATTGTGGCGATCTCTTGAGAAATGTAGGCACCAACATCCATATCAATACCAGTTATGATGCCATAAATTAAGTATGACCACTCCAAGTTAATATTAGTAGCATATGAAATCGTGTTGCCTTCACAGTTAGCGAATTTACACATGTTTCATGTATCACAACTAAGAAAGTACATGTCTAAGACTAGATCATGTACTTGAAATGGATGACATTCAAGTCAAAGAGGATTTATCTTTAGACGTCAAACATGTGCAAATTTTGGATCATCAAACTAAACAACTCAGAGGAAAGAGCGTCAACACGGTAAAAGTGTTGTGGAATGAGAGCACGCAAGAAATGACTTGGGAATTAGAAGAAGATATGAGGAAGACATACCCTTATTTATTCTCTTGATAACCACAATTTTCGAGGATGAAATTTTTTTTTGGATGGAGAGAATGTAAGACTTAAAATAAATACGATGAGATGTTTCAATATTTGTTACTTCGCAAGTAATGAAAAATTCAATTGGTAAAATATCCTTGTTGTAATTGTAGTGGTTCAATGCACAGAAAGGAGCTTGGTATAATATGTTTTTTCATAAAAACAAAATTCTGGTGTTGATTACTTAGTGAAGATGAAATGTTTGAATGTTTGAATGTAGTATACCATGGTGAAATCGTGAGAGGAAAAAAAAATTAGCGTGTAGGATTTTAATTACGGATTCTTCGGTGGTTGTTTTTGTTAAACAAATTGATAGCGGTTGATTTTACGTGTTTGTGTATATATTTTGGTGAATAAATCAACTCCTTCACAACTTTTACCTTGTTTTATCCTCAAGTTTAGTGTGTTTTATGTAGTATATGTCTGTTTTTACCTCTAATCTCTTTGTTTGAGTGTGTGAAATAAATGAATAAGAAGTCATTCTAGTGGAGGAAAACAAGGAAGAACTCAAGGAAACATGTTTTGGGACAATAAAAGATCAATTTGAAGCAAATACCCATGTTGGACGACTTTGGAATTGCACAAGAACTTGAATTTTAGAATGTGTTCAAAACTACTGTCGCTAGGCTGCGACTGAGCGCTTTTTTAGAAGATTTTCAGGGGAACAACTTCTGAGCAGGAAACTAATTCTGGAAAAGATGTTTAACCAGCTTTGCCAGATTCAACTTCTTGGTTCTTCAAAACATTTATATTAAGGATATTTTTTTTGTTAGTAGGATAGAGTAATCTTAAAAACCGGAGTTGGTACATCTTTGATCATAGAGCAGCCCTGGTCTGATCCAATAAATTGTGACTAGTTATATGTACTGACGCTTATGATGAGTTTGATTCGTCAAACATTTGTTTCTTCTCCGGTGACCAATTATAGTGATATTTTATTAGTGTACATGATGATGTTGAAGGTCCTGTTGGGATTTGATATAATAGTATTTGATGATTATCTAGTTTTATCATGTATAATCGGGGAAGATTATAATGGCTCGATCTCACAAAATTGACTCATAATGGATAGGTGTAACAGATTGTTCCTGTCATCTAATGTGATGATCATCTCACCTATCAGGAGATAGAAAGTATTCATCTCGAAGTGTCACCTCTCCGCAAGCTCTAAGATCAATCCATGATCGATGCAATCGTAGGATAAGTTCATTAAAGAACCCAACCTAGACATTATGATAAAAGAGTAATATCCTCATGATATAATCCAATTTTTTTTCACTTTTTTGTCATGAGAGATCACCTTGATCTCTCTTAGATCCTAACTAACAACAACAAAATATATAACAAAAAGAAATATAACCAATTAAGTACAAATTAATAGTTAAGTTATGTACTAACCTGGCCTTACTATATGGCAAATGCAATATGTTACGTATAATGTGTAAGAAGCTAGATATCCTGTGAACATATTAGGAATCCACCTTCTCCATCTTGTTGTTGAGCAAGATCCTCCTACTTAACATGCTCATGCTCAACATGCTCTTGCTCAAGATAGTCATCATGCTCTTCAATAATAAATTCCTCCTCAACGACATCAACATTTGTTTATTATATGCATGTTTTACGAATTGATGTTATAGGTCGTCTTTTGCTTTTATCCTATGATGAACTCTTACCATGATGAGTAGACATTCATCTAGTTCTAGCCATATTTGTCAACCAAATATTATATATATATATATATATATATATATATATATATATATATTATAATTAACTAAATATAATATAAACTTAATAAAAAAAATATCCTATTATTAAATTATATCAAATATTTGAAAATTTAAATTTCTCAAGATATAAAAACAATTTATAAAATATATGTAATAAAAAAATTACATAATCAACATTACTTAAATAAATAAACAAATATAAAATTCAAATTTAAAAAATAAAATACAAAAAAAATTAAATTCGTAGTTTTTAAAAAACAAAAAAAGATATATAAAATTTATATTACAAAATAAATATAAAATAAAATAACATAATAAAAAATATTTAAATAAATAAATATAATACTACAAATTATAAAACAAAAAACGTAACAAAATAAATTTAATATAAAATTACAAAATCATAAATTTTAAATAAATAAATATAAAATTATAAATTATAAATACAAATAACAAAACTAAATTAAATTCCTAAATTTATAAAATACATAACAAAATATTTAAAAACATATTTTTTATAAATAAATAAAATATAAAAATACAAAAATATAACATTAAATACACATAAAATATAAAAAACATAACAAAATAAAAAAAACAATTTAGAAACAAAAAATCTAGCAGAAGTTAAAAAAAATAAAAAGGTAATTCAGCAAACTTTAGAGCTGAGGAAGCCAAATACATTTAATGAGTCGAGGCCTTAACCGATTTTCAAAAGCCAAAAAAACCTTACCCTTGTTTTGAATTACTATACACTTCGAATTACTATTAACACTTCGGAGGTCTCATCCTACATTTTCACATTCTACCATCCCTACCTCCTACATTTTTACATTCTACAATCCCTACATTTTTAGATACTTCTAATTCATAACAAATAATTGGTTTCAATTATCGATTTCAAGCAAGAAACATGCATCAAACCATGAACAACATCAGAGAGTATAGGAGAATGAAACTTACCTTCAAGACGATCACTAATGACGAAGACACGCCGAAAGGGAAAGCATCACCAGCCACACCAAACCGCAATGAGGAAAGAGGCGAGAGCACAAACGAACCAAATGGGAGGCACGGGGAAGAAAACCAAAACTGGTAGGACCAACGGGGGAGGAGAGTAGATATGAGAGAGTGAGAGAGTGTGGTGCAGAAAGATTAGGGTTTCAATTTTAAAAACAGGGGAGAAGAGAATCTTGATTGTTCAAAGGACAAAAATAGCATTATCAGAAAAGTGGGAAGTGCAGGTCGAAGGTGCAGGAAAAAACGTTCCTTAAATTTTTATCTTTCGTTTCAGACGTTTTAAAATAATTAACATTTCTAACATAATTTCTTGAAGGATGAATCCGATTACGTCAACAAAGAATTGTCAGAATAAAATTTGATAAAAAAGAAAGAGTAAAACGAATAGTTGTTTCCATTAAATAAAGTCAGAAAGTGAAATTTTCAGAGTCTATATTTATAATAATTCTTAAAACTTACGGAATGAAACTGGTGATATATGTTGCAGAACTTATTCTGAAATCTATAATTTCCCTCGAGCCTTCCTGCCTTATGTTGAAAAACAAAACCAAATAAATGTAAGAGTCACTTGCCAAGACATGATAGTATTTCAATAAAAAAGAGACATGTCCAACCACTTTCGTTATCAGCTACAATCCCAGGAAGAGAAAATTTGTTCAATGTTATCACAAGGGAGAGAATTTGGCAAGTGATGTTGATGTTCCACAGGGAAAGCTGAGAGAATTGAAATTTCATCTAACAAGAAAACGAATATTAACTCTAATTTCCTTCAAGCAAAACATTCATTAGAGTTAGTGCTTACTATAACACCAAATCGATAAAATCATTAAGAAGATTTCATCTCTTCCTATACATATAGAAAATTGAAGTGAAAGAATGGAAGAAACTAGCTGCAGGCTCTAAAAGAAAAAGTTTCCCTCTGCAATTATGTATAGCAGCTAGAAATAATCTAGTATTTTACAAAGGCGAAAATTTACATATTTTCACAAGTTTCTTCTCTCACGGAAGAAACTTGTAACTAGTTACGATCACCGGTAAACTCAGAAATGCACTGAATCACACAGAGAACAAATACCCTATGTTAGAGAAATTAAAATTTAACCTAGAATTGTATGGCAAAACTTGTGACTGAACACAAACAAGTTGAAGAAACTGAGAAATCTCAATGAGAAACAACTGAAGGCCAAATATTTAATGTTCCAAAACTTTGATCCTGTCGAGATAGGAATTCATGCGATCAGAATCAGCAGAAGAGAAATGATCACCGATCATGAGTTTATACTGCTCAAATTTTGATTCCTCACACTTCAAGGCAGCATTTTTACAAGCCCTTATACTTCCTGAAGCACAATGTAACATTTCATATCAGGATTTATAATTATTTTACATGTTAAACATCATATCTTTAGGTTGAAATCACGAATACGGTCAATGGCTAGATGCAATCAAATTGATAAAAAATGTCTAAAAGATTTTCTGAGTTTCATTCATATTACTGTAAATATAGCGCATAAATTATTTAAATAGATTACTTATCCCTCCTAACCCGCACTTCGGCACACAGTCGATGTCACCTCAACAATTGCATATATCATCAAATTCCAAAGCTTCACTCCTCTAACATCCAAAATCTCAATTTTCTGTCATTAGTTATAATGCACGTCTTTTGTTTTCACATTTGGTAGTTTTGTTTTAATAACAAATGCCATCGCAGATTACAACCTCATAGCAAGATAGGGTCAATGTACTAGTTATGAAAATACGAAGGCATTCAATTGTTGTTGAAAAGGTTTTCTGACAAAAGCATTGCTGCACATAACAGTATTCGAAATCGAAATCTGGACCAATTTGTTTTTGGTATGATCCTGGAGGTATTGAAATCCTTCCAAAGGCCTAAACAATTTTTTTTTCTGATACACATGTAAACCTGAGGATCAAACTGAATAGCAACCAAAAAAGCAATAGCACAATGCAAAATTTCCGAATTTCACAATTTTCCTTTCCCGTGACATATAATCTAGCACACCCTTTTTTATTTTTGTCTATCGTTAAACACATTCCCAAAGGAATTAACGAAAAAACAATGAAAAACTATAAGAACCAACAAAGCAGGATTTTTTTTTGTTTACCAGACAAATTCAGCAAATTAAACACGACGGGGCAGTTTGCAATGTTTGTGACCATCGTAATGGCAGACCATACTTTCTGATACTCCTCCCTTGATACCCGAATTATACACACATTGGTAATTGAATTCACATACTTAACTGCAGACAAAAAACAAAAATCAAGTGTCAATACCATCAAAATCTGTATACTAGCATGAACTCAAACAAATTACTGCTTACCTTGGAACGATCCCAACGATGAAGCCAAACCACACTCTCCAAAATTCTCCAAAAGGCTCTCTTTCACAGCTTTGGAGACATTAAATTGTGTAATTATAACAGAATCATCGCCCACTTTGTCTCTATTAGGGTTGAGAAAAACTTCCATCACCATGTATCTGTTTTTGAACGCCACCATGATCCTTAGCGCTCAAGCAAATCGAAAATTCGAATTTCCAGAACAAAAATCACCGACAGAAGAAAGAAACAAAAACCCTAGAAGCTAATGTCCGATAAGGAAATACGGGTCGGGTCCTTTACTGGGCTCTGATTGATGAAGCCCAATAGTGCGTACACGTGTTAACCTGTGATAGGTTACGAAGTTTTCGCGGTGTGTCCTTGTTTATCACTCCACCTAATCCGCGTCGTTTTGAAATTTTGAAAATAATAGTGAGCCAGTGAGTGAGTGGCGCATTTAAAACACGAGAGTCGAAAAGATCCGTTGCGGGACACGTGCACAAACAAATACATTTTATTTTTATTTTTTAATTTCTTTCCACTGTCGTGTTTTCAAATTTTTTTAAGTCCACGTAGTTCAATAAATTTCTAATTTTTTAATTTCATATTTTAAAAGCTTCATAAATTACACTAAACTTTGGCTGAATTTCTTAAATATAAACTTTTAAAGTTTATAATGCTTCAATTCTAATTGAATCAATCCTCAACTATTTAAATCGAAAATTAAAATAAAATTTTCGAGGATAGAAAAGCTTAATTAATTTGACAAAAATTGGAGATGTAAATTTCATATAATTTAAATTAATATAAGTGTTAGTGTAAGAGTTTTTCAAAATAGGAAAAAGGATAAGGTTTAGTATTCTCATTGAAATGTATATATAAATAATTTTATTGTGATTATTATAAAAAATTAATAAAATAATTATGCATGGGAATTAAGATTAATAATTAATAATTAATAACTGGACGACACTAATAGCAGTATCTTCTATGGTCCAATACATTCACTCACATGACTAATTGAACATTTTTTTTTATAAAAAATAATTGGTGGGATGAGAAAGAACGTTGGAGTTAGATCCGATAGTTAATCCAGATTTGATGGAGATGGTGCCACCTGAAAGGACCCGACCCGAGAGTGACATGTTTACATTTGGGTCACAATTTGCCTGAAATTGGACGCGCATTTCCGGTAGTTAGTTTTGTCCTACATTGGTGTGTGTCCCACAAGTGCACAGTGACCATCAGTACCTGCTTTCTATAAATACCCAATCCATCTTCATACATCCCTGCAAATTTCAATTTTTTATAGCTTTTGCTCTGCTTAGGTTCTGCAGAAAGAGAGAGAGAGTGTGTTTCAGAGAGAGATTTTTCTTTTTCTACGTTATCTGTTTTGGGTTTCTCTCGCATCGTTTTTGCAGGTACTGAGGAACAAGTCTTGGCAGCATAACCTTGTTGGAGAGCGTGTAAGTTCATTTTTCTTATCTGGGTTGGTCCAGTTTTCATCCTAGTTTCATCGTCTATTCATATAACTGAATTAAAAAAAAAAAACATTACTTTTATCTTGTATTTTCTGTAATTTGATAATGAGAATTAATTTCTATTCTGGTTTCTCTTTTTTAGGGTGGGGTTGAATTCCTATGTTATAGGAATAATGTTGTTGATGTGGTGGTTTTATGTGCATGGGAATTGAGAATTATGTGTGGGCATATGTTTGTTCCTTTCACATGCTCTCTCTTTTGTTTTCTAACTCTTATGCACTTATTTAAATGTGGATGGGTAATTAAATTTCCGCGGTGGTTGTGTTAATTGTGGTGTCTTATTTTGTTTTGGTAATCTTGACTGGCATTGGTTTAGATCTGCCTCATGGGGATATTCGGTTGGCCTCAGTATAAATGTTGTTTGTCTTATTGTCACAGAGAGGTAGTGAATGAATATAATTTACTTATTATTTACACGCTTTCTGATTTAGAAATTTAACAAAAATCCTTTTTTAATTTGCCCATTTTCTGAACTGCTAAATTCCATTTAAGGCTATGTTTGTCAAAAGCTTGTTAAGTTTTTATGTTCGGTTTAAGATGAAAGCAGTTTTCTTATTTGACACAGACGTTGAGGGAAATTACTTTGTAAGGCTGGTTGGTCATAGAAGGTTAAAGTCCTTACATCTCTTTAGATTCAAGCAAGTCAGTTTCTGTTGAATTTGACTGAATCATGTGTTGTTGTGGTGAGTCCTGCAGAAAATTCAGGCAAGGCCTTCGAGTTGGGGAGTATTAGATTGGAATTCTAGAAGTTTCTGTTTAGACCGAAGAATGGAGGTATATGGCAAACCTATGGTTGCAGCTCCTTCAAATGTTATTTATCTGTCAAGTATTTTGGGCCAAGATGGTCCAGTACCCTGTCACAGGTGCAACTGGAAATGTGAAAATGAACATGTTTGTGGAAACATGTATCGCTGCAAGCTAACAGGGCTGACTCACATCTGTGATAAAAACTGTAACCAGAGAATTCTGTATGATAACCATAGCTCACTTTGTCTAGCAAGTGGTCAAATTTTCCCCCTTACTCCAGCAGAGGAACAAGCAGTGAGAGGTGTTCGCAGAAAGCTAGATGCAGAGAATTCGCCCTCTGATAGCTGTGGTTTTAAGCGTAGGCGTGATGCACAATTTCATCCTTCTCCTTTCGAGAGATCTTTCACTGCTGTCGGTCCTATCTGCAGCCAAGTTGGAGATGGCATGGATATGAAGTAGATATCTATTATATAACTGAAACAGACTCATAATTTTTCTTGTCCCTTTGAAGTTTTTTTACTTTTGTCTATCGGATGAGTATCTAAAACAGACATTGAACAGTTATGGATTATTTATTGGTGGACATGATGTGCCCCCATCTGCTGTAGGAAGAAATCTTTATATTTCTAGTATTAATGTAATGTAGCCTTAAAGTAGCAACTGTTGAATGGGGATTTGAGCAGGGTCTTTCTACGCGCAACACATTTATGACACTTGAATTGACATCAGTTTTCTTCTAAATCTAGTGAGAAGCTGACTGTCATAGCCGTCTACAGAATGTATTTTGGCTTTCATTGCTTGAATTTGATTCAGTCCATTGATAGATGCATACATGAGAAATGTACTTAACCGTAATCCTTTATTAGTTAACCATCAAGTTTCTAGTGTATCTGTAACCATAAAGAATCCCCGCTAATGTACGCATTGCTATTGCTACTGTCATAAGCTTTGTACTCCTTAATTTTGTATGAACAGCAAACAGTTATTTGGTCCTTAGGGTCATATCAATAACCTTGACTTCTGTAGGCTGAGGTTCTCTCCAGTTTGTCATATGAACAAAGTTGTTGGTATGCCATCTGGTGAATTGATTTTGAGTTTGCTGCTTGACTCTTCCTATTTCTGTTGCAGGCTCAAGGGTGATCTAGTCCACATTTTCATTCTTATTCATTTTCTGATATATTTTTCATTCCGTGATTTGATTAAACTATTACCTGTCTGAGGTTACTGTAGCTTGTGCAGGTTTTGAAGCCTATGCTAGGAAGGAGCGTTCAAAACATTGTCTTGCAATACTGAATTAATTTTTATAATATAGAATTGTTCTATACTATCAGTTATTGATAAATGCCTTTTTTTCCTTGAATGAATGCAGGCATTGCGACTTCTGCTCAAATCTTTTCTATGGTGAAGTTTGGAGAAACCAACAGTTATGGGGCTATAGAGTCTAAAGGCTACGTAGGTAATACTAACACTCCAGGATGTCAAAAGTATTGAGACCAGATCATTTATGGTGGTGCTGTACAGATACGGTAGAGATACAAGTAGGGATGATAAAGTAGGGATGCCTAATCTCTGTTATTAATTTTATTTGAAATTGTGGTTGAATTCTATTAAATGATTTAATACTTGTTTGGTAGATGGTGAGGTGACATTGAGCAAATAAAGGGAACATAGCAGCAGCAACATCAGTGTTGAAAAATTGCACATTGTATTCGAGGATGGAAAGTAATAGCTTCCGATTAAAAATGAAGTCTCTTACAAAATTGTCATGTCAATGATTTCTGCCAAATTTTGTACTTGTTATATGTACTAGTCACAGTTGTAATTAATCTTTAATTTGGTTTATAGACAGATGTAGCTTTTGATTCTGATATTTATAAAGCTAGAGGTTGTAATGTAGCTTTCATTTTCCAACTTATACTTGTAGCAGAGCATCCTAAATATTTGAAATTTGACAGATATATTAGATGAGTTATTATCAACAGATTGGTTGATAAATATTTTAAAATAAAATTTAATTACTGGTTATATTAACAAATTTTGCCCGGAGTTCTTTTCTCACTAATATTTATATTGATTAATTTTTGTGGATTGTGGTTGTTGTTTGCACTGTATAAATGCCAGAATTCACTGTTGATATTACCTAGTAGCATGCATTCACCTTTTTACTTAAGGCAACATACAAACACTTGAACCTGTTAGAGGAAAACGAATCAGTGATTGTGGTTTTTGGTTGAGCATAGAAGGTTGAGAGTCTGTCAAGGACAGAGGAAGGTGAAGAATAAAGAAGGCAACATTTGAATCTGCCAAAAGAATGAATAAGAATATTTCAATCAGTTAATTGGAAATAACTTCAGTTTTTAGTGTTTTTTAAATTTCAAAACAATTAAATATATCTATATGCACATTAAGAAAACAATCTACTGTATTATTTTTCAAGTTTTACCACAACCCTTCAAGAAAACAAGAAATATATGTATCATAAGATCATAACTCATTAAAGGTCTCCCAACACCGACTCTCATAATCACATTTTGATTACCCTGATTAAGAAACAAAAACTCCATAAAAGAAAAGAATTAGAACATCATCACTTGGAAAACTTTAACTAGTATTTTTGTAAAATAAGAGTAAAAGATGATCTATAATATAAGGGAACAAAGTGATAATCTTGATCTTTCAACTTTTAAAGAACAGCTGTAAGAAGTGTTTGAAAAAAACTTGTAAAAATGCTTTTTCAAGTTCTAGAAATTTTTAGTTTAATTAGTACTTTAAATTATGTAAACATTGGCTTTGTTGCACTGGTAGTTTTAACCAACTAAAAATATATTTTAATCAGATAAAACAAAAGTATACGAACTTTTTAGACTTTTTAATCTGATAAACTCACTTAAACAAAGGTCTTTAATTATTTTAGCTGATTAAAAAATGTGTTTTAATATATTAAAATGAGACAAATTTAAGGTTAAATTTTATTCCTTTTCAATTTTATAGTAAGAAAATATCAAAGCGGTTTCTGTATTTTTTATTTTATTTGTCTTAAATTGATTTTTATTTTAAAAGAGATGTCCATGTTAATTTTTTTTTAATTTTTTTTATATTTATTTTTTTTTAAGAAAACAAATTTATCACGTCAAACTCACATAATATTGTATTATATGGTTGAACTAAGATAGCTGCATATTTGCATAATATTGTATTATATGATTGAATTAAGATAGCTGCATATTTAATCATTTAGGATATTTTTATATTTAATCAACTTAAATAGGTGCTCGTATTTTAAATATTTTAATTAAATTTATTTATCTAAAAAATTAAATCAATTTGAATGACGTTAAAAATTGTGACGTGATAAACTTAGATGAATTATTTTTATTTATAGTTTTAAAAAACTTTAATTTAATCAAAACACAACATTTTAATTAGGAAATTTTGATTAAAAGAAATATAAAATTTATTTTAATTTTTATTATTATTATTTTTACTTTTATTAATGTTTTGGTCTCTTTGCAAGTCTACGTCGTGTCCACCATCGTAAGCTGATCCTAGGCAGAAACCACCATGGACAAGCCATTTTCAATCCCAAGAAGGAACAAGATTCGTGAAGAACAGAAACCCCAGAAAAGAAATCAAATTGAAACCCTTATCTCAGACCTTAAGATCAGAACAACAACCTGCGAACCACACCCCCAGTTCACGACCATCAAGATGCAGAAAAGCGACAAAACCCCAAGAACAGGAATCACCCAAATTGATCCCAGAAAGAATTTTGGGAAGAAGAAGAGAATTTCCTGCATAAACCACAACCCCAAATCAGAAAACAACACGAAGAACAATACTTCTCCTTTTAGCGGATGAACCGAACAGAGAAGAGGTCGCGCCCTCGCCGTGCCATTGTCACGCTAGTGTAGTGCTGTTGCCGCCAGAGTTCGCCTCTCTCCTACGAAACAACCCACAACCAGAGGAGGAGGAGAAAGTCTCTCTCCTAGCAACGCGAGCTCGTGCCACGGCGGAAGGGGAAGAAACTCTCCCTGAGTCAGAGGTCCAGATTCTCGCCACCGCCAAAACCACGAACTGCAAAACGCCCTCTTTTTTCTAAGGTTGGGTGATCCGAGTAAGAAGCAACAGAGAAATTGAGCTAGGTTTTTCTGGCGAGGATAAAAAGGATGAAGATAAGGGAAAACAATGTTTTAAATTTCGGTACTAGATCAATCATCATTTGAAATTAAAGTTTTTTAAAACTGTACCGCCACCAAAGTCTCTCACCTCAATAAAATTTGCTCGGTCATTAAACTATGTACATTATATTAAAATTTCAGTACATACTTATTTTTTTTATCTGTTTCAAATGAGTCGTATTTTTTTTTAAAATGAACATATTTTATTTTTTGTTAACGAGTCTCAAAAGACATTAAATTAAGATTACTTGATGTAGAGAGAATATATTGATGTTTGTTTCTTATTCACTTCCCTTTTTAATAATATTTATTTATTTTCATTAACGCATTTATCCTAATTAAGGACGAAGTCCAAATTAATTCAACTTTAAAAAAAAAAGAACTTAATTGAGAACATTCATGTTTGAGGCGATCATATCACACAAATATCTGAATTGATTAAACCTATTCAAAAAAGAAAAAAAAGCTGAATATTAAAAAAAAGTTACGATCAGTTACACCTCTTTACACGTGACACTTTTGTAATTGTATCAAAATTTTAAAAATGAAAACCAAATTGAGAGAAATAAAAATAAAAATATCTATTTAAGATTTTTATAAAAAAAAAAATATGACTAATGGAATTATTTAACGTAAATTTAGAAAAACTTAAGCAATTTTAATTAAGTAAAAGTGTTTCAATTTGCAAATTCAGCAATATCAAATATATTTTAAATGATTAAAAAAATTTAACCAACTAAAAGTAACTTATGGCTTTTATAAAACAAAAATTAACACCTATATATATTTTAAGTAAATCTTATCAGTACGGAAACATGTTAACTTATTTACAAATCAAACAACAAGATCATCCATCAACCCAGTTTTCACCAAAAAATCCAACATGGTCCACCTAGATTCCTTCAATATATATACGCACGAATTTTCAACAAAAGCATGGACTATCAGATCCATTCCTTTTGTTAGAGTGTTAAACACTCAAACATATGAGTAAAACTTTATTGAAAATTCTCAAACAAATTTTTAAGCACGGATAAAAAGTTATTAAAAACTGCAAAATTTTAGATTTTCATGGGATTTGAAATTATCCACTTCATTATCTCATATTCCACTTCCATTCTTTTCAAGTTTTTAATCAAGGATATTTTTAGTTATTAAATTTCAACCAAATATATTCATAGAAATAATTATTTATATCATACCCTGTAACACTCTCCAAAATCTTCTACAAAATGGAACTAAAATTACCGGTTGAACAGAGAAACATGTTTCTAATCTTTATCCAAAATGATTCTTTTGTATAGTTGAGAAGAAGAAAACAAAAGGGGTGAAAACAAAGTTACAGATAAACCAAGAAAAACTGCTGAGAAAATTGGAATTCTTTTCTTATCAAACGAGATCATATTATGTACCCAAAAGAAGTATTAGCCATATATAGTTGCTTAAGCCAAAAGTTGATACCAAAATTCCACAAACTCAGAAGTTTGTGACTTTAGCAATCAGATGGGTGGAGTCAATGTCCCAAAGGCTACTTTTTCTCAGTTCCCATTGAAACAATGATAACAATTTAGCGTGTGTTTAAAGAAGTTTTTGGTCAAATTCACTGCTGAAAAGCTTGTCCTTTTCTTCCATGAAAGGTCAATTTTCTGAAGTCACTGCACAGTAGCAAAGCGTGTAGTTAGGTGTAGGAAATAACGAACTAAAAGAAAAATATGCATAATTTCATACACAAGTTTTCCCTTTACGTATTCCCTAGTCAATGTACTTCTACGTAGGAGGAATCCTAGGTCACTTCTTTATGGGATCATCCTATCCTATGCAATCATGCAACAATTTTTCCTACATGGTGGAATCGCAGTTTCTGACACGATTATTTGAAGGAAATTCATGATTCTCCTGTCACAGAGATCACATAGATTAATGTTGTTTCCTTATTTTCTCAGTTCTCCATGAAACAGAAAAGGCAAAGAATAGCTTCTTAATTAGGCCATCCACAATAAAAGAAATGCTAAACCCATGTAGCTGGTATTGTGCCTGATAATTTCTCCAAAGCAACGTAGCAGACATTCTTGATACAAATATGGGAGGGTTACTCATTCTTGGCACATCATCAATTCCCCCAAAAACACACAACACAACCAATAATACTAATCATAGAAAATGACAATAGTGGCATCATGGAAGTTCCAAAGTTTCTGTGTTATTTTGTTTACTTTCTTGTCTTATTCTTTCTCTTCTATTTTCACCATAACAAATAACTGCCCTTATACCATATGGCCTGGCACACTCTCCGGTTCCGGCTCACCGCCGCTTCCGACGACCGGATTCCGGCTGGACTCCGGCCAGATGATCAAACTCACCAGTGTTCCAGGGTGGTCGGGAAGGATCTGGGCTAGGACTGGCTGCACATTTGATGCAACAGGAATTGGCAAGTGTGAAACAGGTGATTGTGGTGGAAGATTGGAATGTGATGGAAATGGTGCTGCTCCTCCTACCTCATTGTTTGAGATAACTCTTGGCAAAGGCAATGAACAAGACTTCTATGATGTCAGCATGGTGGATGGCTACAATTTGCCATTGCTTGTTCAACCAAGAGGTGTGTATGGTTCTGGGGTCTGCAATGCCACAGGTTGTGTCACAGACATCAACAGAGGTAAGATGTTTTCCAAAACATAAGTCAGTGTAGAATTTGGATTCTCTGTTGGATTTTTCTGTACTATTCATATACTGTATTTTTTTAAAATACACCCATTTTAAAGTTTTAAAATATATTAAAAAAAAATATTAAAATCAATGTATTTTTAGTGTTCAGTAGAGGACAACCAAAAAACATCCTTAACAGAATCAGAAGTCTTAATTGTAACATGTTCATTATTAGGTACCAGAATTGCATCTCATTCATCCTGAATTTGATAGGTTGTCCCAAAGAACTTCAAGTAGTGGGTGGAGATGGATACCAGGGTGGTGTTGTTGGGTGTAAAAGTGCTTGTGAGGCATTTGGGTCAGATGAGTACTGCTGCAGTGGAGAATTTGCCAATCCAAGTACATGCCAGCCATCCTATTATTCCACCCTTTTCAAGCAGGCTTGTCCAAAAGCTTATAGCTATGCATTTGATGATGCTACCAGCACTTTCATTTGCAAAGCTTTTGAATATGACATTGTTTTTTGTCCCAACAGCAACAGGTATATGTTTCCACTTCCCATTCTCTTCCAATTTATTGTTGCAGAGAGAAATCCTAACACTCAAAACTGATTCAACATTTCAGAGCTAGGAAACCAAATGCTCCAGTTCCTCCTCTACCACCATCAATTGGATGGCCTGATCAGAAGGTTCAGCAGCAACTCCATTCTTCTTCAGATATTCTCTTGCCCTTTCCAGTGACACTCTTTCTCTTTGTGCCTCTCTCTCTGTGCTTGCAGCAAAGTCTCAGACACTGATATGAGCCAACACCACAAGAGAATCTCAAAGTGTTTCTTCAAACAAAGAGTACCAATAAACGCAGAAATCGAGCAGGGAATGTGGAACACATCAGGATCCTCTGGAAAAATAAATAAATGCAGAAATCATTCTTTCAGCGATTCAGAACCGGATTCATTTACCATGAACTCTAATGTTTGAAAAAATATATATAAATGACAAAATTCATATGAAAAAAAGTATGCCTTGTAAATAATAAAAAATAATTCTTAAACTGATCTTCTAGTAATTAGTTTTCTATCTGTTGGTCTCAATGTTAAAGAAAGTCATGGTCTCAAATATATTGCACATTAATATTCCACTTACTTATAATTTTTTTATCTTATTTTTATATTTTATTTTTAACTAATTTATTATTATTATTTATTTATATTTTATGTTTATTTTATTTTTTATTATAAATATAATTTTATATATATTTAATATAAAAATAATTAATCTCATACATAATTTTTAGTGCAAAATTAAGATATGAAAAACATTCATGCATGTAGCAGCTAATTTTTTTCAGTTACATTAACCTTAATTTAGTCCCATATTAATAATTCATGTCACTGTTTAATATAAGAATATGAATCTAAAGGAAACATACCGTGACAGTTTTTTAAATGAATATTAGTTCTTAACCAAAAAAAATGAAAACTCTAGAGGTTTACTACAACAAATCTAGACATTATTTTAAGATAAAAGGGTTTTATTAGAATACGTTTTCATTTGGAAATTTCTTATAGTATTAATGATCAATTAGAATATTTTCATCCTGATGATCATTTTGAAAGTGTTATTATTGTTATTTTTTTACAATTCTGAACTTTTTCCGTCTATTATTTCAAACATTCCAAACACGACACAACTAAACTTTGATTGAACAAAATAAATAGATTTTACTTTTAGTTTCTGCTTTAACTTCACATCTCTACATAATATAATATTTTTTTGTTTTTAGTCTTTTTTTATGTTCAAAATCGTAGAAAAAGGAAAAAAAATATATAGAAACGAAAAGAAAAAGTTAACACAAATACAAAATTTACATTAAACCTTAGAATCGTACAACCCAAACGTGTCGTAGTTAAAATCGCTCAAATTCATTTTTCATTATTATTTCCTGGTTTGATACTAGCTTTGCGAATTCGAGCATTCCAACTTTCTGAATAGAAAATTACTGTGTAAAATTGAGATGAATCATTCTCTCCATCAGATTTAAAACCTAGAAATCTCTTAATATTGATTTATTACTCAAATTTAGGAGACAGTAGAGTATTAAACAACAGTATATATATATATATATATATATATATATATATATATATATATATATATATATATATATATATATACATTATTTTAAAACTTATATTTGTTTGGTCTAAATCTAAATTAAACCCAGAAATCCAGAATCCATGTTACACGGTCCAGAAATGAAACTGGGGAACTACCAAACCTTGACCTAAACCTTAACAACAGAACCTACATATACATCATCGAATTTTACGATGGTAATGGCATATATCACTTCATACCGCACAGTTGCACACCGGACAGTAACAACGACGCGCTGTACAAGAACATGCAAATAAAGAAACTTTGGATTTATGAGGAGGATCGAAGGGGAAAGGTGGTGTTGAGGAGAGAGTGTGCTTGTGAGAGCTGATCAACGAGTGAAACGATGCGGGCGTGGTAGTCACGCGCCTGCAGCAGCGCTTCGGCTTCGAGGTCACCGAGCTGCGCGCAGAGGCGTTCCTCCGCGTCCTCCGCCACGGAGAGGCGATCCAATGCGGCGTGGAGCTGGCTCCTCACGTGGTCCTCCCTCTCCTTGCTCCGTTTCAGCTCCTCCTCCAGCTCCTCGTTCCGCTTCTTCAGCTCCCTCTCAAACGACGTCGTTTCACCCTTCCTCATCATCACCTTCCCTGCAATGCAATTCACTTTCTAACGCCTCCTCTGCTGCGTTTCTGATTCCGTTCAGTATTTAAAATACTCGATTGGAAGAGTTATAATCAGGTGTGTCCAGGTTCAATGAACCTCACCTTACACATTTCACAAAAATCTCAGATATAAATTTTACTTATCATTTTTTAATAAAATTCTTTAAGATTAAATTCATACTTCATGCATTGTTTTCGTATTAATATGCATAATTACATATATTTACTTTTAATAGAAAATTTTAATAAAGAAACGATGTTACATGATAAATTATTAATTACATATGATAAATATATTCAAAATTTATCAAGTTTTTATTTTAAAAAGAATTGGAGCCCCGTTTTTTATTTCTATTACTTCATATTATTTTGATGTTACAGATATTTACTTCACGAAAGGGACACAGGTATACTCAAATCAGTGTGCACCCATAATTTTATATTATTATTTAATCCATACCATAATGAAAAGTAAAGATAACCAAATGGAGTTATTTTTTATATTTATTTTAACTTTTTTTATTACGTATAAAAAATAGTGTTCTCACCTGGAAAATTCATATCTCATCTTCTTCGGTATACATATGTAAAAGAATAATAATATTAGTTGTTAAGTTTATATTTGTTAATTAAGATTTATCTAATAAAATTTGATTTATCAACACTAGTAATTTTTAACATGTATCATGTTTAAATATGACACTAATTTAGAATAATCTCTAAACCTTTAACTGTTTGTGATGAGATAATATATATAAATGATTGTGGAGAAAGGAGTAACGTGAAGCAACTCCTCACCTCTTCAAAAGTCAATTTAGTTTCATCTTCATCATTCTAATTATTATATATTATGATATATTATGTATCCAACACCATTATTATATACTTTATATGTATAGACTTGTATATATCAACCGGATTGTTCCGTTAAATTTGGAAGAGACTAATTGATAATGAATAAGTTAATCTAAATATGTTAATAATCACATTTAACATATTTAAGTGGTGATTAGATAAACTTTAATAAATTTTGAAAAAAAATCTATAAATACATATAAAAGATATAATTATTAAAACTTTTATGATATTTATTATAATATTAATTGTTTAATAAATCAAATTCAAATATAATGTCTTTAATAAGTACATTTGATCTGTTAAAGGTTATTGAAAATCGACATTGAAATAGAATAAAGATACTTGAAGAATGATAAAAGATTACTTAAGTGGATACTTAATCCTATACATCCAAAATATTATATAATTTATTTCCTCCTAAATTATCAAAAAATTTATATTATTCCTAAGCATATTTAAAAAGGTAAAAATTCTATAACTATTTAATAATAAAGTTTATTGTTTAATCAAATTTAACTAATAATAAAAGATGTGCTGTTAGAAAATTACTAATAAAAAAAATATTTCCTGTAATTATTATTGATAGATTAAATACTGTAAGAACTGAGAAAATTAAAAAAATTGGAGAAGATAATTGTATACACAAGATAGGACCGAGTGGTTTTAAGGGTGATATATAAACGAAAATTTTAAAGTTTCGTTCTATTTTCTGAATACACCATCTTTCTTCAAAACTTTGATCTCCTCTTTTCTCCTCATTCTCTCTAAATTTTCTCACCAGTGGTTCATCTGATTGGCGATCAGAAACTCCCAAGGCGATCCTGAGATCTAGAGCTTCCTATTCCACTGATCAATTTCGGGTTTTAAGTGGGTAAGTTTCGTTTCTTAGATTCTGATGATTTTCTGGAATTTCTGGCATATGCGAGAAAGCCTTGTTTTTTGCATGTGTTCATCAGTCTTCTCTTTTCCTTTCTAACTTCATTCTCGGTCTTTTGGTTGGTCGTTTCTCACCAATCGGCGAGTTATATATGTTCTTAGGATTTTCTGGTGTTGTGAGCAAATGTCTGGAAAGAAAGAAGTTGTGCGGTCCAGTTAAGAGGTAATGGAAGCTAGCTAATTTAATTATGATTTACTATGTATGAAAATACTGTTTGATGTTTCTGCATGTTTGTTAAATTGAATGATTGTATGTTCGGCATGGTTGGTGTGTGTTGTGTTCATGTTGAATGCCTTTCTGCATAATTTTGGTTCATTGGTCGAGTGAATTGTGAGAAAGTGTGGTAGTGAAAATGGGGAAATTGTGTCTGTTGTGAGTTTGGTTTGTATGGAAAATCTGGATAAGTTATTTAAGACTTGTTAGAACCTTTAAGTCACTCAAATTGTACCAAAAAATAGGAAATCTGATTCTCGGTCATTGAGTTTGTGATTCTGTAGAATGGATTGTCAAATCTGTGATGAAACTCTCTTAATGATGTTAGAAAGACTTAGATATTCTTAATTAACGTGTAGGGATGTATATGATATAAGTTTGGAGGATTAGAAGTTGGGTGAATGTAGTGAAATTGGTAAGAATTGGTGTTAATCATAATTTTGCATTCATTCTGCAAAATTATGCAGTTCGCTGAGGTTCTTTCATTGACCGTTCGACTTTTCTTTGGTGCTCGGTCTTAACTAAGTTCTGTTATTGTGGATTCTCAGTTAATGACCGATCGGTCTGGTGTTAATATTCAATTGAATATAGCACTCAGTCTAGTAATAGCTGTTGATTTTAAAATGTGTTCGGTCTCTTTAGTCTTCTTGTTCATGACCTTTCAATCTTAGGTGGTAGTGCTAAGTTTTGTACTAGCATTCGTTCTTGGTAGTGCTAAGTTTTATACTAGCGCTCGTTCTTGGTAGTGCTAAGTTTTGTACTAGCGCTCGTTCGAGATAATGCTCGGTTTTGTACTAGCACTTGTTCTTATTAGCGCTCGGTCTTATACTAGCAGTATGCTAGTATTAGCGCTCGGTTTAATACTAGCATTTATGTTAGTGTTAGCGATCGGTCTTATTAGGTGGTGTGATTTCTTATTAGTTCTTGTTCTTATACTAGTGCTCGACCTCGTACTTGTATTAGGCTTAAATGTATTTTGTTATGATTGGATAGTAGTTTCTATACATAGTTCGGTCATATTGTTGTAACGCTCGATCTCTTAATAGTGTTAGGTTCTATGAATAATATTCAGAGTCAATCATAAGTGTTCGGACTAAACTATAAGTGTTCGTCTTAGATTATAACGCTTGGTCTCGTATTAGTATTTTGTTTAGTATTAGCGTTCGGTCATGTACTGGTACACAATTTTGTAATGGTGTTCGGTTTTGTCATAGATAGTGAGTTTATGTTCGGTCATACACAAAGTTATGTTGTTGTCGTTCGGTTTTTTTCTATGAATGAATATTTGGTCTTTAAATGCTATTTTCACTGTTTGACTCTGATGGCTTGAGATACTTGTATTGATCTACTGTGTATGGGAAATTTTATTGATATTCCAATAAGGCATATAATTCAAGTAAGGTGGAAGAGAATTCCAAGGAGGAATGTCTTAGTGAAATGTGTATTGAAGTGGTAAAGTATGAATATGGAAAGTGAAATCCACAGAGTTCATCCTGATATTATGATGATTACCAATTCTCAAGTAGAGATGGGTAATGCATTATGTGAGAATGACAGGAGGTCCTAGCCCATAGGTTCTTGGGTGAGTTATAACGGACTAACCTCGGGTAGCAGCTGATGGTTTTCCAGTTACTACACCACCCGAGTGCATGAATGGCCTCAAGCTACATATTCATACAATCCGGATGGTCGAGTCAGGAGTTTGGTCTATACATGAATTTTGTGATTGGTCTTAACTATTTGAATGTTCAATTTGTATATGTTTGCTTGTATTCGATTTTAGTGTGTCATAGCATTCAGTTTTGCATTGTTTGAACTTGTGTAAACTGTATGTATGTATATGCAATTAAATTACATTAGCTTACCCTTATTTCTTGTCTTTTCATGTTGTCCGTTCAGTCGTCTATGTCCTTGCAATGATCACCTTATGGGTGTGAGCAGAGTGTGAAGAGGCTTTCTCTGGAGCAGGTGCTGAGCGAGGAGTCTTCAACCTCTTAGGTTAGGACCGTTCGGTTGATACATCTCTTGTTTGCTCTTATGGTTTGTATTCAGTATAGGATTTTAGTAAGTTTTAAATTTATGGTTATTTTAGGATAACTGTAAGTTAATTTTATTTCCGGTAACCGTTCTATTTTATTGTAAATGTAAGTACTCTTAAATATAGTTTACAGCTATATTTTTGGGATGTTACAACTACAGTTGAATATTTTGCATAGGTTAATCTTAAAAAAACCATAATTAGCAAAGTCTCCACACAAAAAATGTATCAACACTAGTACAAAAAGAGGATTTAAACTCACACAATAGGCTTCGGTTTAGGAGCAATCGAAGCCTATTAGAACGCCGTTGCATTTTCGTAGTTTAATCGAACTTTTTTGCCTCGGTTCAAGGGGAACCGAGGCATATACACCATATGACCTCGGTTAGAATTCCAACCGGTGCATAACACCCTTAAAAATTCCTACATATTTGACTTTTGGTCTGACAACTTTTTGAACCATGATCTACTGTCTCGGTTCAGTGGAGACCCGAGGGATACACACAATATGACCTCGGTTAAGTGGGGACCCAAGGCATACACCCTGAAATAGCGAATACTTTTCTCTCTTTATCTCTCATCCCGCACAAGTTTCTGTCATTTCTCTTCACCGCAAAGGAGAGGTTCCCTTTCTCTTTTCCTTTGCTGCTTCGTCGCACAGTGAGAGAAGGCGACATGCGGCATTCGTGGTGGCTCATAGCAGCGCTGGTGGTTGCTCGTGGAGGAGCGACGATCACGGAGCGATGGAGCGGCGAGGTCGCGATGACTATGCGAGGACATTGGTGGTCCTGATTCGTGGCGCAAAGGGGAGGCTCCCTTTCTCTTTTCCTTTGCTGCTTCTCTACACAATGATTTTGCGATTTTGGTGGTGTTGATTCTGCGATTTAGGATTTAGGTTGTTCTTAAATTTTGGGGGTTTCTGTTCTGATGATCTGATTTCTTTTGTGATTTGAGATGTAGGGTTTTTGTGATTTCTTCTGTGATTTTGATGCCTGGGATGGGTTTTGGCTCTTAAATTGGGGTTTCCCGTTTGTTATCTGATTTTGGGTTGTTCTCAGGTTGCGTGGAGAGTGGTGGCGAGGGAGGCGCTGATGGTGGTTGCCATGGGTGTCAAGGTCGCCGGCGTTGGCAGCTCCGTTTTGGCAGACTTAGAGTGTTGAAGATTGGTGGACACCTTGTTATCAAGCTTCTCACAACCGATCGATGGACGTAGAAAAAACAACATAGACGGTGGACGCATAAACCGATCGGTGGACGCATAAAAAACAACATAGACGGTGGACGCAAAAACCGATCGGTCTCGCAAGAGGTAGAAAAGTTGGCGAAACCAAGCGTAAAAAAAATAAAATGAAAAAACTCTACTGCCTCGGTTTAGGTCCCAACCGAGGCAGTAGAGTCCCAGATACTGTCCCGATTCATAAGGAACCGAGGCGAAAACCTACCCCTTTTTGCCTCGGTTATGAACTGAGACAAAAATCCTACCATTTTTACCTCGCTTGTATATGCCTCGATTCAGGAACCAATGTCTATGAGCGAAAATAACCGCTGTCGTTTCTCTTGACTGCACTGGTGCAATTTTTCTAACAAAAAAATTAACATAAATTAAAACGATTTTAAAAAAGAAAAATATGAATATCTCTTTGAGAAGGATAAGTTAATCTAAAGAGAAACTCTAAAACACATCAGATTTCAGTTTTTCTTAATTTAATGACAAAACATATGTGAATTATTAAACTGTGATATTAAAAGAAAAATAAATAACAAATATAAGAAGTAATTCTAGAGAGTAACTTGACTTTAAGATTATTATAGTGTAATAATTGTAAATAAAACAGATTAAGTTTAATGATAATAAGACACGTGTGTGTGTGGTGTTGATGGCTTTAAGCAAGAGCATGTGATTAAGAAAATCTAAAACGCAAAGGAGAAACCACCACCCATTAAAGAAAGGATAGAGTAATAAGAAGCAAAGACACGTAATTAATTAGCATTAATTAATAATAATTAGTTTGAAATGGAAGCTAATGAAATCTAATTCAGCATTCCGCTTGGATGATCTGATTTAATGCCGTCCTATGCCGTTCAGTATAAATTAATTATTGAAAATAAAGTACATTATTATTTAAATCACTGTTTTCTTTCCATGCCATTCCAAAGTGGTTAGTTACTTAATTAGAACATGAAATTATTTTCCACCATGAGCAACTTTATTCTAATAAACAGGTGGAATGCACTTAATTTAAAAACATAAATTATGATATGATGGTTTTAATTTACGTGTGATTACCAATATCGGTTTACGTAAGAGGTATGTATTTGTATTTTTTAATCAAGTGGTTATTTGATGAAGTTTGCAACAAGGTTGCTCAATATCCAAGCAAGTAAAACTATTGCTTTAGGTCTTTAAGGAAAATGGGTTTCACAAAAAAAAAAATATTGTACTAATTAATTGTTTTAGGTCTTCAAGAAAAAGGTTTAAAAATAACTTTTTTCAATAATAATTGCTTTAGATCTAACAGAAAAAAACTTCAATAAAAGTTGAAAATAAATTAAATAAAATTATGATAAAAATATCCCCATCTTAAGTTTATTTTAAACCTTCCAAACCCTTAAAGTCACTCATGTAACATGAACATTAAGTTTCATCTTCATTTTAACATTATAAGATTTAATATTGATTCTTTCTGTATTAATAACATCTCCTTTAAGCATTAGGTTTTTTTTTTATTTAAGTAGTATAATATGTTGTTCAAGTATCTAAGTGATTTTACCTTACAAGTACATTATACGAATTTTTGTATTTGCTAACAAATTTTAAAATTTAAATTATGATGAGTATTTTTTGTTAATAATGAATTTGTTGGTAAATACATCGATAAATTATAATTTATATTATTAAAAGATATTTTTGTCGGTAATATATTTGACGATCAATTCTATTGATAATTTGTAATTCTATTTTCAACGGGTATTTTTGTCGATAAAATAAGCAATATATTTTTTGCAAAGTTTGATAAAAAAAATTGTATATTAAGAGAATATAAGTGAGAAGATAAAGAGAAGAAGAAGGAGAGAAAAAGAAGAAAAGAAGAAAAAAGAAAAAGAGAAGAAGTAAGAGATATGGCATGACGATGCATGCAGTGGTGGCCAAAGTTAGAGGAGGAACAGGGAAAGGAAGACTAAAAGAAGAAGAAAAAGAAGATGAGGACGAGGACAAGCTGAAAGCAATGATGAACAAAACAACAACGAAAATAATGGAGGATAAGCATGAAGAGATGAGATGAAGAAGAAGAAAAAGGAGAAGAAGAAAAAGAAAAAAAAAGAAAAAGAAAACAAAAATGAGGAGAAAGAAGACTTAATCGGATGAATTTTAGCAACGGTCGAAATTCATTGATAAATATTGACGAATATTTATCAAAAAATTTGGAGTCGTTATTAATTATCGATGAATTTCACTATCTATAGGTAAAATTTATCGATGTCTACTTTATTGACAAATTTTTAGATATTAGTAATCCATCGGTAAACTCGAATTACTAACAAATTTATGTAACTAACATATTGTATTTATTAATAATGCACGATTTTTTTACTAGTAATGTTTATATTTATTTTTAAATTAAAAATTTATTTGATTAAGCTTGTAATACAAACATTAAGTTTCATTAATCAAGAATTAATTTTAGCAACTAAAGGAGAGAGAGATAAGGTTGAGTCTCTCCATTAATAATATTTTTTTAAGCACCAGTATTGTTACTTAAGTAACATAGGTTATTACTCAAGCATTTAACTCTAAGATTGAACAAAGGAAAGGTTAAACCATATATCTTCTATATAGAAGTATCATTCAAGCATTAAAATAATGTTCAAGCGCGATGTATATATATAATTTTATGTTATTCAATCAATATACCATATTACTCTAGCAACAACTTTGTCATTCCAGTGAATTGTCACTTAAACACGTTCCAAATTCAAACATCATTCCATATTTCTATTATAAAAATCATTATTTGAGATTAATTTATTAATGATTGATTTATTAAAGTAGATATTTATTTACTCTATTATTTATAATTGATATTAATTGATTAGAGAATGTCAAAGTCAATGACGAATCTAAAAAAATTGAGGTGTCAAAATAAATGCTCACATTTTAGAAATATCAAATATATAAAATATAATAAAATTAAAATTGCTTTTATTTATGTTCATTTATTTATATAGAAAATTATATTTTACAAGTGACAATAGTTTAAAAATAGTGAGATTTGATTATTTTAATATTAAATGAATTTAATATAAATAGTTTCGATATAAACGAGTTTCAATATTTTAAAACACACAATTTCTCTAGAAACCACTTTTTTAGAGTTCTCTGACTTCTCTCTAAGAGTTTTTTTCTTGCGCTCTATTTGAAGATCAGAACTGCTTGAGTGATCATAGTGACGAGATCTTTCAAGTCTACCCGGTCAGCTTCTCCAAAAGACTAAGTTAATTTCTGTATCGTATGAAATATGGATCGAGCGGTTATTGAATAAGGCCGATTGGTCTATCCGTCATTGGTCAACCTGGTCAAATGGTTTAGGCCGTAATTGGACCTACAACGCTAATAAGCTACTTCAAATGGTAATTGGGCTAACACTTAAGTTGTTACTGGGCCAATAGTCCAGTGGATGATAAAATAATTAAAGATATCTAGTTAAAGATATTTGATAAACATAATCCAAAATATTTAGTTGAAGATATTGATAAGGCCGTTTATGGGTAACTAACCGGATCTCCAGGTAAGGTTGTTTTTATTTAATCTATGAAACACTTATAAATACATTGACAAGGCCAAAAGCCAGGTACGTTCCACTTACGCATTATTCACTCTCCACTACTCTCAAATACTCAAACGGTGCTAACCATTCACTGAGTATTTAATTAAGAGCTAAAGCTCTTCAACAACACGCCTAACTTGAGCGTTGGAGTGCCTTTTGCAGGTACATCCCCCCTCGTATTGAAGGTGATTGAACGGTCCACACAGAAGACCGAGCGGTCCAGGTAGAAGGAAGGCAGGCGATCCAGGCATTCGGACACAAGAAAGACGAACGTGTGATCTATATTGCAGGAGAGCGAGCGTTCGATCTACATTGCAGAAAAGCGAGGGTTTGGAGAGCGAGCGACAAAGTTATCCAGGAGCGGTAAAGTCACATGTCTCGGTCCCACAAAATATCTACCGAAACAATTTCTATTATTTTTCTTTGGTCTATCTCGTTTCCTTTGCTTGTGAGTCTTAGTGTTTTTGCATGTGAAGTTTGAGTCTTTTATTAGAGTTTTTGCTCATTAGTGGTTCTAATAACATACCCTGATTATGTTTCTGTTGTTCGTAAGTGCATATGATGTCGTTTGATATATGGAAGCATTTTGGGGTTCTATAAAGTCGTGTAGTCATTTAACAGGTGTGGGAAGCTCACTGAATGATATAAATGTGTTTGAGTATGTTGTGGTTAATGGAAGATATGTGATGTGAGAAGAACCTTAAGGAGAGGTTCTGTGTTTGAGTAGGATGTGGTGAATGCTTGACATTGAGATTTCTTAAAGGAGGTATTATGATATTTTACCAACCATTCAACTCATGTAAAGATGAATGGGTGACAGAGAGAATGACATGAGGTTTTTACTCTAGACTTTTGAGTCTTAGGAGTGGAAGATTAATCTCATGTGTAGTAAGCCGAGTTACCCTAATTTATAAATCTGCAAAGTATAAATACTACCATGAGTGCACACCTTCATTAACGTCTATGTCAGAGCATCGTATCCGGATAATCGAGTCTAGAGTCAAATGATAATATGTTTATATAAGTTATATAATGTTTCATTGTTGAACTAATATGTGATGTATTAAATTATTTATGAAGTTTTTTTTAACACTAGTTCACCCTATTGTTTCTTTTGTTGTTATTTATGTGTTGTTTGTTTCTTCTATGATGATCACCTTATTAGTGGGAGTAGGTGAGAGATAGGTGTTGAAGTATTTCTAGTGGAGGGCGGTGATGGAGAATGTCTTCTTAATCGTCTAGTGATTAACTTTAGTTTTTATAATATAAAATTATTACTATGATTATTTTATTTTAGATAACTATATTAGCACTGACAAATCTATTTTGTTTTATTAATTTTATAATAACTTTTTTTATTAATTTTATAATATTTTATTTTATTAGTGATAAGCTGCTAATATTGAGACGTTAGAGAAAACAACTAAAAGGGTCAAAAGTCTCTTCAAAGCTAAAGAAGTTTCGTCACTCTTTAGAGGAATATCACAAAGTGTGTTTGAGGAATAATATAAAGAAAAATTGATTCAATATGACTATTAAATGTTTAATGTCTCTTTAGGTCCCTATTTTTGTCCAGAATTTCAAATAGGTCCCTTTCTTTTTCGGCATCTCAATTGGGTCTTTATTTTTGTAAAATTGAATCAATTAAAGGTTTTCCGTCAAATTGATCAAACGCCGTTAAGGAGGGAGTGACGTGACATGCTGACAGTGTAATTTTTTATTATGTGGCACTAAAAACGTGACTGAATTGTATTTTTTTAATTTTTGAATTAAAAAATGAAGTGTACAGAGTGGAAATATAATTTAAGTAAGGGCAAATTTGGAAAATAAAATTAAATTAATTTGACGGCTATCACCTGTGCTGCCCCTTCCCCACCCAAAATTAGGGTTTCAGATTGAAGGGAAGGGGGAAAGCTTCATGCGCTGCGAGAGAACATAGGGGCGCTAACTAAGAATGTCTCGTGGCAACTCTTGGAGGCGTGATTAAAAGAAGATAAAGCAAGGTTGCTTCACGGTTTTGTGTAGAAGACGCGATTAGGTAGTGCTACTTGAATCTCACAGGGGAGATCGATGGTGGAAGCGCGAATCGCGGTGGAGCAGGTTCTTGCGTTGACTGGCTGTCTCTCGTAGAAGAAATTTCGAGTTCGATTCGCGAGGTTTTGTCACGGCGGCTTGGGTTTCTCTGCGTTTTCTAGCTTGGATTTGATGCAGGTTTCTGATGCGATGATGGAGGAGATGATGTCGCTAACTGGTGGTTGCAGCGAAGCTCGCAAGGAAGAAGCAAGGGATCTGCGATTTAGGATTACATGGCAATATGGATTTTCTGATTTCTGGGTTTGCAGGTGATGAAGATGATTTCTGGGTTTGCAGATGAGGTGATGAAGATGAATGTGCGGCGACCATGGAGGTTGGTGACAACGGCTTGTGGTCCGACGAGGATGATGGTGGCGGCACAACGTGGCTGACGGCGGCATTGGCTAGGTTAGGGAATTAAGGTTTGGCGGCAGCCTGTTATAGGATATTATTAGTAGTCAACCGAACGGCGAAATGTAGGAAGACGCCGAGCAGTGAGGGAGAAGAAGGGAACCGAACGACTAAAGGCGGTGAGGCTACCGAGCGAGGCCGAGCAGTGAAGAACAAGGAGGACACCGAACGGCTGAAGCACGGGAGCCGATCGGTTGAAGATTTTCCAATTTAATTTGATTTTCCAATTCAACACTTAATTTAATTTGATTTTCCAATTTTGCCCTTACTTAAATTATATTTCGACTATGTACACTTTATTTTTTAATTCAAAAATTAAAAAAAATACAATTCAGTCACGTTTTTAATGTCACGTAATAAAAAATTACACGGTTAACATGTCACGTCACACCCTCCTTAACAGCGTTTGATCAATTTGACAGAAAGCCTTTATTTGATTCAGTTTTAAAAAAATAAAGACCCAATATAGACTTCGAAAAAGAAAGAAACCTATTTGAGATTCTAAACGATAAAGAGACATTAAACCACTATTAAATAAATAATGATGTCTTGTAGGAGAGGTAGTATCATATGAATGTATAACGTAAGTATGAAATTTGTGGATTTATGTAGATTCTAAGTTTTATCAGTCATATACAGAAAAACATGAAATGGTAAAAATTGATAAAAAAATTTAATATGAAAATATCAAATTGAGATTTACGAAAATCTCTCGTCTCAATTAAATGTGTGAAAAGTTATTTTATTATAATATTAAATAGGTCTAATAATAATAAAAATTATAACAAGTATAAACATTTGAAACTAAATTTATATCAATATTTCATGTATAGTCACAAAAGAAAAAAAAGGAATATATATATATATATATATAAATTTTGATTTAATCATAAATAACTAAATAAATATTATTATTTTTAAGGTTAAATATATTTTTCGTTATTTATTATTATAAAAAAATGTGTTTTATCATTAAATTAAATTTGTGTTTATTTCTAACAGTGGATTTGATGTGATAAAGGAGGTGAAAGTTAACTTGTTTGAATTAAAGAAAAGACAGTGAAATTTGAAGAGAAATAAGAGAAGAATTTATGAGATTAATAAGTAATGTGATGGATGTGATAAATTAAATTATTTTATAAATTAAAAATGATTTAATTAATAAAAATATAAGATTATTATTTTAGCTTTTTATATAAAAATAATTTAAATTAAATTTTAAATAGTGTAAATCATATTATAACGGAATGTGAGTGGTTTTTTAAACTGAATAAAATTAATATTGAGAAAAATATATTAAATTAAGATGAAATAAAATTTTAGGGATTAGTCTAAATAACATTAAGCAATATTTTGACTTTATGAAATTATTTTAAATTGAAATGTAGTAAAGGAAAAAGGAATATAAATGTGAAAAAGCATTAAAGATAACATGGTAGTTGTGTTGAAGGGAGCTGACTTTCCACTCAAATCTTCTTATTCCAGTAAAATTACTTTCTTTCCTGCTCTTCTAAATTTATTATTGTATACCCTCTCAAATCAACAAATACAAATACAATATTTATTTGCATTTCCATACTCTATTGGAATAAATAGGTAGAAATAAACATAGGTAAATTATAAAATATTTTGTCTATGTATTTTACGAAAGTCCTATAAAATATTATTTTCTACACACAACATGTAGAGTTTAGATCACAGTCAATTCTAAATTTTCTTTGTCACATGTGAACCAATTCACATGTCATTTATTAAAGAAGATATTTTACATGACTCACAAAAAAAATGTAGAAACAAAATACTTTTATAATTTAATTTATAGACAAAACATGTAAGGGCCTGTAAATGAATAAGAGGTCATTGGGCCTTATGTGGGGCAATCAAGTCCATCAGCCTAAGGCCAGCTTAACCTTAGGAAGGGCTTTTCAGAGTTCTTTTTCACTTTCATGAGCTTTTTCCCTTTCTCTCTCTAAAACCCTTGCCCTAAAGGTTTTCTCTGACTTCTCTCTAGATTCCCAGCTCCTTGAACCATAGGAATTCGATTTTGGTGCTACCCAAGTGTCCGCGGAGTAGAGGGCTTCATTTCTACCGAACGTCCTCTTCATTCCGATCGGTAAGTCATTTATTCCCTTCTCCTTCACTGTCCTTGAACCTAGGGCATGCAACATTACTGTTTGCATGTTACTAGTGGATTTCGTTTTCGTACGTTCCGCCTAATCAAACTATAAAAGTTGCTGCGGTCACCACTTTGGTGGTTTGTAGGGGCAGGTTGAGTTCTTGTGTTGTCAAGGGTACTGCTAGGGCAGTTTCAGTAGTTGTGCTTAGAGAAACCCAGGTAAGGGGAGCTAGTCATATATTGTTTGGACTGTATTATGTGTGTGTTTGAATAAATTGTGATTTATTTTAGGTTTAATAGGTTCGGAGGTCCTTAAATTTGTGGGTTTGTTTCAATTGGGTCCTCCAATTTTGAAAGTGATCAATTTGGTCCCTAATTTAACAAAATTGAGTCAATAATACCCTTTCCGTTAAATATAATGGACGACGTTAACTTTTTAAACATGTGGCATGTTGAGGCATCCTTTTATTTGCAGGTGGCACAGTTTTATTTGAAGGATGCTTCAACATACCACATGTTTAAAAAGTTAATGACATCCATTGCATTTAACGGAAAGGGTATTATTGACTCAATTTTGTTAAATTAGGGACCAAATTGATCACTTTCAAAATTGGAGGACCCAATTGAAACAAACCCACAAATATAGGGACCTCCGAACCTATTAAACCTTTATTTTACTGTTATGTTATGTTTTTGGTGATGCGCATGTTGGTTTGTATTATTGGATGTGTAACAGTAGCATAATCATGGTGTACTGAATGTTTTTGACTTGGATGAGTTATTGGTTGTACTGGGTTTCAGGTTTGGGGTAAGAATTATGATAAAATAGTCAATATGGATAGTTACAAATACTATTTTAGATTACTGTGAAGGGAAGTGTAATATTGGAATTGGGCAAATTAAGTCTAGAACCCCATAGGTAAGTTTGTATAACTTAAATAAATTAACTGGGAATTGCTGAGAGTACTTTGTTGCTAGGATAGAGGAACCTTAAAAACCTGAGTTGGCACATCCGTGATCATAAAGCAGCCTTGGTCTGATCCAGTCAGTTGTAACTAGTCATATGTGCTAGCGCCGAAGGTGAGACTGATGCGTTCAGACATTTGATTCTTCTCCGATGACCAATTGGGCAAGTTGGGCTAGTATAGATGAGAAAATTAGAACTGGTTAGGGTCAGAAAACTGAGTAAAGTCATTAGCAACAAGGTAGAATGGAAATTGGGTCCTTAGTTTAATAACATTAGAGTTTTAATGAAAAGTTTGGTAGTGATTACTTTAGAATCATGTTAATGTCACTTTAGGAGTGCCTAGACAAGTTTAACTAGGTATGAAATATGAGTTAGGGGCATTAGAAGTTGGAAGAAAGGTCTAGAAGGGGTAAGGAATGGTTGAGTAGATAATTCTGCAGAAATTTCGTTCTACTGATTATGCAGAGTTGCTATGCGAGTTGTCTCGCATAGCGAGACCCTGTAGAGGGTGCTCACTGTTTGGGAAATTCGCTGTGCAAGCTGGTGCGTTGTGCGAATTACCAGAGGGTGATGCTCTCTGTTTATGGACTCGCCATGGCGAATCCTCTCGCTATGCGACTGGTGGTGGTCTGGGATCACTGCCCATTTAATTCGAAGGGCGAGTGGGGCGCATAGCGAGAGCTTTGGGGAGGTTGGTCTCTATCTGGGTTCTCGCATAGCGACCTGGCTGCGCTATGCGAGAGGTTTGAAGTTGTTGATTGGTACCAGACAGAGTGTAACGCAGCGGAATAAAGCTTAGAGTAGCAGAAAGCGTGTTCGGTCACCTTTTTAAAATAAATTGGTCTGTTTTTAGAAAATCAATTTTCTTTCAGAAAATTGATCGAACAGTTGATATGCGTAAAGGATAAAAAATGTAGGGAATACAAAATCACACGAGTAATTTTTATACTGGTTTGATTCAACAGAATCTACGTCCAGTCGTTAATCACTATAAAAAGTGATTAACAGTTCCACTAAAAAGATGTTTCACAGATTACAACAAATAGTGAATGAAACAGATAAATAAACCTTCCTTCGACGAACGAACCAGAAGAAGAACACTCTGCCAACTCGAAGAGAACCGCTCCGACTATCGACAAACGAAACGCGAGCTTCTCCTATTCACGAGACCAGGTAGAGCACCTTGCTAACTCGAAGAGAGCTTGCTCCGACTATCGACACACGAAACGCGAGCCTCTCCTGTTCACGAGACCAAGCAAGGGAACTTGAACTATAGTTTCTGAGGACTTCCTCTGACAAACAGTATTCTGCAAGAGCTTCTGTTCAACAACAACCTCTTTTTGAACTTCATAGAAACCCAATATATAGCCAACTGTTCTGAATATCTAAGGTTAAGTCCCAACTGCCACGAATAATCGATTATTGTAAGTGATAATCAATTATTCAAGTCCGTTACAGGTTTTTCAAAAATGTGATAATCGATTATATGAGGCGATAATCGATTATTCCTGGATGACTGTGTGATAATCGATTATTGTCATTCCATAATCGATTATTGCAGTTAAAAATGCAAGTTTTACAAAGTTTACAAGACTTTCCTACTATATTTAATTTCTACAAATTGCTTTTAAATAATTCTAATATCTTCTTCAACTAAAACTTCTCGTAGCATCATCAAAACAATTTTCTTCAAGATTTACCAATACTCCTTATTGGTAACAATCTCCCCCTTTTTGATGGTGATCAAAAAATTCAATTTTAAAAGCAATTTTGGCTTACCTGCAAAACATACAAGCTAACAGACAACAACAGAGTTAGCAATACCTGTATTAATTTATACTTCTCCCCTTATATTATTCTTCTCCCCCTTTTTTGATCATAAGCGAAAAGATTTGATGTAAAATGCTCCCCCTAAATATGATCTCCCCCTCAATTAAACAAAGTATGCATATAATCAAGAGATCATTTTATTTATGAAAAGAAGGATTACATTATAAGAAGAAACATAAAAGACAGAATTATAACATAGATGAAATAGCAAGCAAACAACAAAACATGCTAACATAGAACCTATATCTAAAACTCAGGACTAGGAGATCTTTCTGGAGGTTGAAGGTTGAGATGATTCTCAATGTTAGATAGACGAACATCAAGATCAAGAAATTAATCAACCATGTACTCATCAGTAGATTGTTGCCACTCATAAATCTCCTCAAAGTGTGTTCTTTGTGCTAGACTCATATCCTCTAATTGCTTAGATAATCTAGCAAAATGTTCTTCCATGGAGAGTGAGGAGGATGAGGGCATGGTAGATGGACCAGCAACACTAACTGGTTCTGCCATATGAGTATCGATGTCATCATCTTCATCTTCATCAGGATGGTCATCATCTTTGTGAATGAGAACTCTTCCTCTAGTAATGAATCCCATCTGACGAAAGGTAGTATCTCCAATTTCCGAGCCAACAACTGGAATGGCTTGGACAAGTTCTCCTTCAACATTTACACCTTTGTACTCCAAAATCCTAGAAATAAGAAGAGCATAGGGAAATTGATAAGAACGAGATTTTTTAGCTTTTACCATTGTGTCAGCAATGAGAGCAGGCCAATCGATGTGTATGTGATTTAGGATCTCATACAGAAGAAGTAGATCCTGCTCAGAGCATTGAGCATGATTAGTTGCTCTAGGACATAGTATCCAAACAATCGAGTAGTGAATCATCCTTTCTTCAACCTTGAAACCTCCAACAAGCAATTGCCTTCGATTAGTCTGCTGTTCAGGGTGACGCAACAAGGATTGGAAAGTCATCAACCTATTGAAATCTTGAAGTCCTAGATGAACTTTTACAGCATCATCCCAGATGGTAAGTTGGGCAACGTTGGTCCACACATCATCATCTAAAATTATGCAGACACCCTTTACTTTAGTTGATATAATCCCATCTCGATATCTCAAGTTGAAGTAGAAAACTCTTATGAGATCGGGATAAATGCAACCTTTTTGCTCCACCAGATTCGTGAGTCCTTGAACAGCAAAAAGATCTGGAAATTGAAATCCATAGAAACAGAAAAAATCAAGGCGAATATACTTTACCTCCATGATTCTTCTTTCTTGCCAAGAATTAACATAGTCCGCATGTTTTCCTTTATCTGAAATGCACCCATCAATGGTTGCAGGACGTGGTTGAGAGGAAGAGGATGCTCCAACAGCTCTGCGGCGATGTCTTCTTGAATCCGCCATGGAGAAAGTTTGAGGTAGTGAGATTTTGAGAAAGTGAATAAAAATGGAGAGGTTTTGAGCTCAAGATTTGATTTCAGCAGTTTTTGGGTGCAAGAAGTGTCTAATAATCGATTATAGAAGGCTATTTATAAGAAGAATGGAAAAACTAGCCGTTTATGGCCGTTTATAGCCCTTATGGGATGCTCCAACGGCTTTATTTTTGAAACTGTCAGTGTGATAATCGATTATGGCTCAAGAATCACTGCACAGAAATTGCATGATAATCGATTATGCCTGATGATAATCGATTATTCGTTCAAAATTTCCCAAATTTGAGTTTTAAGTTTGAATAATCGATTATTGCCTTGTGATAATCGATTATGAAGCGTTAATTTTAAGAAAATGTGAAAATTTTCATAAGCATTGATCCTAAGACATGTCTAATACTCCTAACTCTCTTCTAAGCTCAAAAAATCTATCCTTAGGTAGCGCCTTGGTGAAAATATCAGCTAATTGATGTAAGGTATCAACATATTCAATTTGACAATCCCCCTTTTGAATATGGTCTCTCAAGAAATGATGTCTAATCTCAATGTGTTTAGTCCTTGATTGCATTATGGGATTCTTAGTTAAATTTATAGCACTAGTATTATCACATTTTAAAGGAATATTATCAAGGAAGATATCAAAGTCTTCCAGTTGCTGTTTCATCCACAAAATTTGGGCACAACAATTTCCAGCAACAATATATTCAGCTTCAGTGGTAGATAAGGCTACACACGCTTGTTTCTTTGAATTCCAGGATACCAAAGAACAGCCCAGAAAATGACAAGTACCACTAGTACTTTTCCTATCAATTTTACAACCACCATAGTCTGCATCAGAATAACCTATTAAACTAAGTGAAGCATCAGATGGATACAAAAGTCCAAAAGAAGTGGTTCCCTTAAGGTATTTTAAGATTCTCTTGACAGCAGTCAAATGAGATTCTTTAGGATTTGCTTGGTACCTAGCACACACACATACACTTTGCATAATATCTGGTCTACTAGCAGTTAAGTACAGTAAAGATCCTATCATGCCTCTAAACATAGTTTCATTTACTCCTTTTCTAGATTCATCCTTATCTAAATAGCATGAAGTACCCATAGGTGTACTAGCTTCTTTGCACGTATCCATACCAAATTTCTTAAGAATTTCTCTACAATATTTTGTTTGGGAAATAAGAGTACCTCCATTCATCTGTTTTATCTGTAGTCCTAAAAAGAAATTCAGCTCACCCATCATAGACATCTCAAACTCACCTTGCATTATTTTTGCAAATTCTTCACATAAGGAGTCATCAGTTGACCCAAAGATAATATCATCTACATAAACTTGTACAATCAAGATGTGTTTTCCTACTTTCTTTATAAATAAGGTTGAATCAACCTTACCTCTAGAAAAATCATTATCAAGTAAGAAGGTACTAAGTCTTTCATACCAAGACCTAGGTGCCTGTTTAAGACCATACAAGGCCTTTTTCAACTTATAAACATGATCAGGAATTTTGAAATCCTCAAAACCAGGAGGTTGACTAACATATACCTCTTCTTTTAGGAAACCATTTAAAAACGCACTTTTCACATCCATTTGATACAATTTAAATTTTATCAAAGATGCATATGCAAGCAACAATCTAATTGCTTCTAACCTGGCCACTGATGCATATGTTTCATCATAGTCTATACCTTCCTCTTGACAGTAGCCCTTTGCAACTAGCCTTGCTTTGTTCTTTGTGATGTTTCCATCCTCATCAAGCTTGTTCCTGAATACCCATTTGGTTCCTATGACTTGATAATTATCTTGCTTTGGAATAAGTTCCCAGACTTCATTCCTTTCAAATTGGTTTAGCTCTTCTTGCATAGCAACGCACCACTTATCATCTTGAAGAGCTTCCTTTATATTCTTGGGTTCTATCCGAGACACAAAAGCTACAGTTAGACAAAAATTATTAAGATTATGTCTAGTAGTTACTCCTTTTGAAATGTCTCCAATGATGTTGTCCAAGGAGAGTCCTCTTGGTTGTTGATAGCTTTTAGAATCAACAGCTTGAGGTGTTTCTTGAAGTTCTGGAGGATAGTTCTCATTTAGATACATCTCTTCAAGAGCTTCCCTCAAATAATCCTCATCACCTGCAATAGGTTTTTTTTGACTCAAGAGGGTTTTCCTCAAGGTCCACAATCTCATCAAAGACAACATGCATTGATTCTTCAATTATCAAAGTTCTTCTATTAAATACTCTATATGCTTTACTGGTCAAAGAATATCCTAGGAAAATTGCTTCATCAGATTTTGCATCAAATTTACCTAGATTATCTTTTCCATTATTCAAGACAAAGCATTTGCACCCAAATATTTTCAAGTGAGATACATTTGGTTTTCTACCATTCAACAGTTCATATGGAGTTAATTTCATAATTGACCTAATAAGCATCCTGTTTAACACATAACAAGCAGTACTAACTACATCAGCCCAAAAATATTTTGGCACATTAGATTCATTCATAAGGGTTCTAGCTAATTCTTCTAATGATCTATTTTTCCTTTCAACAACACCATTTTGTTGGGGAGTTCTAGGTGCAGAAAAGTTATGTGCTATGCCATATTCTTCACAAAATTTTTCAAAAGATTCATTTTCAAATTCTCCACCATGATCACTTCTCAATGTTTTGATTTTCAAGTCTTTTTCATTTTGAATACGTTTTGCAAAAGATTTAAAGGCTTTGAAAGCTTCCCTTTTCAAATTTAAAAAGAAGGTCCAAGTGAATCTTGTGTAATCATCAACAATTACAAGAGCATAGTAATTTCCACCAAAACTTTTAATTCTAGATGGACCAAATAAGTCCATATGCAAAAGTTCTAAAGGTTTTGATGTTGAAATCATGCTTTTGGATGAAAATGAAGATTTGGTTTGTTTACCTTTTTGATATGCAGTGCATAATTTGTCTTTCTCAAATTTCAGTTTAGGCAAACCAATCACAAGATCTTTTAAAATCAATTTATTCAAATGTTGCATATGAATATATGCAGCTCTTTTATGCCATAGCCAAGGATTTTCTTCTTTAGCAACTAAGCATGTTATACTATGATTAGATGCACTTCCAATATCAATCAAATAAATATTGTTATGCCTAACACCTTGCAAAGCAATATCAGCAGAATCTTTAAAGTAAACAGTGCATTTATCACTTTCAAAAGTTACCTTGAGACCTTTGTCGCATAATTGACTTTTGCTTAAGAGGTTATGCTTGAGGCCTTCAACATATAGCACATCTCTTATAGTCAATGTATTTCCTCCTCCAATGTCTCCGGTACCCATGATTCTACCTTTGTTGTTATCCCCATAAGTCACAAATCCTTGCTTTTTCTTCTCAAAAGAGATGAATCTTTTCTTGTCACCGGTCATGTGTCTTGAACATCCACTGTCAAGATACCACAATGACTTCTTTGACTTAGTAGATTCCTACAAAACAAATTAGCAAGAGTTTTAGGTCCCCAATTTGGCTTCCAATATTTTCTGAGTCAGCCATTAGACAAATATTGGCTTCTTCATCTGAATCACTTGAGCTTGTTGAGCTAAATGCATTGTCTTCCCAAGCTATGTAAGCTTTCTTCTTCTTTGGGAATTTCCTTTCTTTCTTTTCTTCACTTTTCTTGTTCTTTGGACATTCAGTTTTCATGTGCCCTCTTTCTCCACATCCATAGCATTTAACACTTGAAGGAGATTCTTGATTTTCTCTCCTTTCTTTACGAAATTTGTCCTTTCCTTTTGCCTTCATAAACTTGGCAAATTTCTTTATCATGAGGCTCATGTTCTCTTCATCATCAGAATCATCATCTTCAATCCTTTTAGAGTTCTTTCTTTTGGAGATCTCGGACTTGAAGGCTAATGTCTTTCTTTTGCCTTGATCTTCTTCAGCCGTCAATCTTCTCAACTCAAGCTCATGCTCACGGAGTTTCCCAAACAAAATTGGCATCGACATTTGAGTGAGATTTTGAGACTCAGAGATGGCAGTCACCTTTGGTTGCCACGACCTGTCCAATGATTTCAAAATTTTTACATTCAATTCATTAGTATCAAAAGTCTTACCCAACCCTGTCAAGTGGTTCACTATGTGAGTGAAACGTTTTTGGACATCAGAAATTGTTTCTCCAGGTTGCATTCTGAACATCTCATACTCCTGAATGAGAGTGTTCTTCCTTGCACGTTTCACGTCCTCTATTCCTTCATGTGTGACTCTAAGAACTTCCCACATTTCCTGTGCTGTCTTACATATTGAAATTCTATAAAATTCATCAAGCACAACAGTAGATGAAATAATATTACGAGCTTTAATATCAAACTGGACTCGTCTATTTTCTTCATTAGTCCACTCAAAAAATGATTTTTCTACTTCTACACCTTCAACTCTGTTTTTAGGAATATAAGGACCATTTTGTACAGCTTCCCAGATGCCTCTGTCAACAGACCCCATAAAAATTTCCATTATGACTTTCCAGAACGCATAGTTATCACCAGTAAAAAGTGGTGGTCTGTTAATAGAAGCACCCTCGGCATATACTAGGTGTTGGTTGTGACCGACCATTTTCGCAAATTTTCAAAAACTATCAAAGCAAGCTCTGATACCAATTGTTGATTGGTACCAGACAGAGTGTAACGCAGCGGAATAAAGCTTAGAGTAGCAGAAAGCGTGTTCGGTCACTTTTTTAAAATAAATTGGTCTGTTTTTAGAAAATCAATTTTCTTTCAGAAAATTTATCGAACAGTTTTTATGCGTAAAAGATAAAAAAATGTAGGGAATAGAAAATCACACAAGTAATTTTTATACTGGTTCGATTCAACAGAATCTACGTCCAGTCGTTAATCACTATAAAAAGTGATTAACATTTCCACTAAAAAGATGTTTCACAGATTACAACAAATAGTGAATAAAACAGATAAATAAACCTTCCTTCGACGAACGAACCGGAAGAAGAACACTCTACCAACTCGAAGAGAACCGCTCCGACTATCGACAAACGAAACACGAGCTTCTCCTATTCACGAGACCAGGCAGAGCACCTTGCTAACTCGAAAAGAGCTTGCTCCGACTATCGACACACGAAACGCGAGCCTCTCCTGTTCACGAGACCAAGCAAGGGAACTTGAACTATAGCTTCTGAGAACTTCCTCTGACAAACAGTATTCTGCAAGAGCTTCTGTTCAACAACAACCTCTTTTTGAACTTCACAGAAACCCAATATATAGCCAGCTGTTCTGAATATCTAAGGTTAAGTCCCAACTGCCACGAATAATCGATTATTGTAAGTGATAATCGATTATTCTAGTCCGTTACAGGTGTTTCAAAAATGTGATAATCGATTATATGAGGTGATAATCGATTATTCCTGGATGACTTTGTGATAATCGATTATTGCCATTCCATAATCGATTATTGTAGTTAAAAATGCAAGTTTTACAAAGTTTACAAGACTTTCCTACTATATTTAATTTCTACAAATTGCTTTTAAATAATTCTAATATCTTCTTCAACTAAAACTTCTTGCAGCATCATCAAAACAATTTTCTTCAAGATTTACCAATACTCCTTATTGGTAACAGAAGTCTGATGTATGCTACGACTTAATTCGCTATGCGAATTAAGGTGTGCGTTGTGCGAGATCCTCTTGTCTCGCCTTGCGAATAGGATGCGCTGTGTGACTCCTGTTGGGACAAGTCTCTTCTTTTGATATCTTTGATTGGATCAATTGCGTGGAATGCATAGTATGATGTGATTTATGTGGGAAGTATGTGAATGTATGAGATATGTTGGATTCACTGTGATAATATGATGGTATCTGGTTATACATGTCTTGGGTTAAGTTTCAAAGTGACAGTATGGTTCATGGACGTAATTCCATGATCCTCAAGGAGAGGATACATGGTGGTGCCCTGGTGGTGTGTAGAATGATTGCATGGTAACTCAGTTTTGGGGGTTTTCCTGAAACTACAATGATCAATCATTCTCAAGTAGAGAGGATTGAATCATGTGGTGAGTAGTAGCAGGAGGTCCTAGTCTTGGAGGCTTCCAGTATGCTCTAGGGCGCGGAACGGACTAACCTCGTGAGTGTGGTAGGGTGGAACCCATTGGCAACGGCTTTGCAAAGCAGTAGAGGCCACCACGAGTGCATAACCCGCCATAGCTCAGTAATCATTATAGTCCGGACGAGTCGGTTTATAAAGTAACAAGTCTTGTGATGTCATTTTACCATGTTTGAGTGACTTCTGCATGTAGTGTGAGGTTGAATAACATGTTTTTTATATCTAGCTCACCCTTGCTTGTTTGCTTGCTTGTGTATGTTTCTTTTGCGATAATCATCCACTTGGGTGGGAGCAGATGGCGAGAATGTTCTTTTGGAGACGGCCTTGGAAGTGGAGGACAATGTTGTTGCCTAGTCTCCTTAGGATGTTATCGATTATTGTCTGTAGTTTGAAATACTGTTTCCTTTTAAGTTTACAGTTTAAATCTTTTTGGAGTTGAAATTTAATTTCTGAAGTTACTTTGAGGATAATTGTAATCCTTAATTACTCTTGACTGCTTTCTTATATTATGCATGATGACGTCTTTATTATATATGCTTTTCTATATATTTTGAGACATCATAAAACACATTTTTTTTATAATAGTATGTGACCGAAAATTATATTTAACCTTTATTTTTATTAAATATTTTAAAAAATATATGTATGATATTTTTGTAATGATTGATAATATAAAAAAATTATACTAGCATTATTTTGAATTAAATTTAATGTTGTATTATAGTTTTACCTTCCTGGATGCATATGACAATTATCTTTTAGCGTGGTTTATATGCACTTTCCAAATAGAGGATAAAAAATCGGAAGGATAAAAAAATGTATTTTAATATTACAAATGTTTACGATAAACTTTTTAAAATTATATTTTTGGTACAAGTTTTTGTTATTGAATAAACTCATTCGACTTTTACTAAAATTAATTTGTAAGATTTTTTATATTCTTAATTCGTTCCAGAAAATTATTATAAAATCTTAAGATTTTTTATTCTTATACATTAGCAAGCAGACATAAATTATAATACGATATTAATATTTATTCATGATAAATTTAACGAGAATATATTTTTTAACATCTTTTTCTCAATTTATCTATTTATCTTTTTTTATGTCACACTTTCGTGATGGTTGATTATCAAAAGAACCTTAACCCTTTTTATAAATCAACGTCCCTCGTCTTTATTCTATCTTTATTTTATTTTTATTATAACTTTTTATATAATTAATAGGTCTTTATATCTTATTAAGTCATATAATATTTTTAATGAGTCACTTAATAAAATTAAGGTTTAATTGTTTATTTAATCCTTAAATTTACAATTAAGTTTCAATTTCGTTCTTTATTTTAAAAAAAGTCTTAATTTTGGTTTTATTTATTTAATTACACTAATCAAATTTATTCTGTTAATTTTGTATAAACATAATTAATTCTATGGTGACGTGGCAAAGAAGTTTGACTTTTTTTTTCTCCTCTCTACTTCTCAGACATGCGCCATTCACTGCTAATGTTTTTAAATTATTCAAAAAGCCATTTCTTTACTAAACAAGGTAACGTAACTTAAGCACCCAACATTAGTTTTTTCTGAAATTTTTTCTACCAAAACATCTCCTATTTATATTTAAAATTTCTACATATTTAAAGTTATATAATTATAATTTTGACGAATTATAAACAAATAATAAATTTATATTTTAAATTGAAAAATATTGAAATAAATTTATCGAAGTTTATTAATATATTTGTTCAAATAAATGTAAATTAAGAATGAATGAAGACGATTATCACTACAAAAATATGCAATTTTAGAAGGGGTTTTTTTTAACATTACCGGGGGTTTTAACCCCTGGTAAATATGTTTCCAGGGGTTACAGGAACCATTGAGAAAACTAGCGTCACAAAGGTAACGGAGGTTTTTTTCCAATTTCCAGGGGTTTTGGGAACCGCCGGAACTAACCGGGGTTCGTCAAAACCGCCCCTACTAACAGCGATTTATTAGAAACCGCCGACACTCACTATATTCTACAAACTGTACCTTTTCCAGGGGTTTTTTAAGAACCGCCGGAACTAACCGGGGTTATAGAACCGTCGGAAGTAGCTGAGTTCGAAACTTTCTAGGGGTTTCTTAAGAACCGCCGGAAATGCATGCAGATTTGTTTTTTTGGAATTGGAGAATTTCGTAATTCTGATGCAGCAAAGACCTATCTAACAGTGTCAATAAAATGATATTAGAAATCTACAATAAAATCAAGTACCTCTCAATAATACTAATGATATTAGAACATTATCTGTTTCCTTATATTTAGCTAAATAAAATCCATTTATTTACTTCTATATTGCAGCTGTGTAAATAACAATTACTAGGAAAGGATTTTCATGCTGTAATTACAATATTCTTCAAAATTTTCAGAAACATATCCTTATTTGCATTTGACAATGTATATATAGCAGGAAGATATCTACCATTCTCGTTAGGCCACAAATCTGGTCTTATACCCCAAAGTTGTAAGTCTTTTCTTGCCTTTAGATTGTCTTTGCATTTATTATTTGTACTATCATTCAACAATGTAAACAATATATTATCACAAACATTTTTTTCAATGTGCATAACATCTAGATTGTGGTGCAATAAGTTATCTACCCAATAAGGAGGGTCAAAAAATATACTTTTCTTTCGCCATTGTAGAGTCTTTACCTTAGGACGATCAATTGTGCGTTGTCTTTTTGACCTTTCTTCAACAATAGGTTCTTTCCCAAATTCAACATGAATATTACCAAGTTGTTGTAAGATATCATGACCTGAGATTGCCACCGGTTGGCTTCTATTTTCAATAGTTCCATCAAACCTCATATGAGCCAATCTAAACCTATGTCTTCCATCTAACCACCGACGATGACTTATAAAACAAAATTTCCCACCTTTGACAAGCTTCTTAGGAGTAGATTCAAAATTACATCTCGGACATGCCAATCCTGTATGTGTGTTCCTCCCAGATAAGGTTCCAAGTCCTAGAAAGTCACTAATAGTCCACAATATGGTTGCACGCATATCAAACACTTCATTCCCATATGAATCAAAAGTTTTGATGCCAATGTTCCACAACTCCTTCAACTCTTCTATTAATGGTTGTAAGTAAACATCAATATCGTTGCCCGGTGCTCGTTTTCCAGGAATGATCATGGAGAGAATGAATGAACTTTGTTTCATACACATCCAAGGAGGAAGGTTGTATGGTATGAGAACAACTGGCCAAATACTTTGATTGGTGCTCAAGTTGCCATATGGATTGAACCCCTCAGTAGCTAAACCAAGTCTCACATTTCGAGGGTCTAAGGCAAATTGAGGGTGCATGAGGTCAAATTTCTTCCATGCTTCAGAATCTCTTGGATGTCTTAACATGCCTTCATCCATACTTTCTGATGCATGCCATCTCATATGCTCAGCTATTTTAGATGATAAAAACATCCTCTGTAATCGGGGCTTCAAAGGAAAATATCTTAACACCTTTGCAGGAATCTTCTTTCGCTTATTAACAACAACATCATCATCAATTGTATTTCTCTTTTTTGGCTTCCATCTTGATGTCTTACATTTCTTACAAGAATCTCTATCTTTGTCTTCTCCAACATACAACATACAATCATTCGGGCAAGCATCAATTTTTGTGTAATGAAGACCAAGCTTGTTAATGACTTTTTTGGCTTCATAGAATGAATTTGGAATTTTAGCATGTTGAAATGCATCTGCTAGCAACTCTAGTATCATGGACATAGCTTTGTCACTTATTCTGCATAGACATTTGATGTGATACAACTTCACCAAGAATGAAAGTTTTGAATATTTATCACATCCTTCATATAAATTTTGTTGTCCATCTTGCATTAATTCAAAAAAATTTGTCCCATCATGACTTCTAGCATGGCTTGACTCTGCACCCATCTCGTCATCATCCGTCATGTCGTTGTTAGAGCAATGATGTGCAAATACATCATTAATCATTTCACACATATTATCATTAATTTCAACTCTTCCACCATCTTCTTCGACCATTACTTGAGGAGCTTCAGCCATTACTTGAGGCGCTTCGTCATTTACTCTTCTCTCCCCGTGTAGAAGCCACACTGTATACCCTTTTGGAAAAGGTTTAATAATTAAATGATCATATACTTCTTCACGAGTTTGCCATTTCTTAAAATTGCATTTTTGACATGGACATATTATCTTTCCCCTGACACCACTATTAGTTAATGCAAAGTCCAAGAAGGTATTCAATCCTCTCATATATTGACTTGTATTTCGAGGCATGTCTATCCATGATTTATCCATTAAAACGACCTTTGTTCATGACATGAGGATTGAAAGGTTAGAATAAGTGACGATATTCAACGAAACACTACATAAGAATTCATAACTAAGTAGTTCCCCTACTTAGTTATGAAATTGTTGCTTGGAATAATTTAATACTAAGTAGTACACCTACTTAATGTTAAAAGTAAATTGTTGCTTGGAATATTTTGAATTTAGAGATTTAGATGTTTGGTATCCAAAAAACAAAAAGCAGTGATAAAAATAAATGAAGAAAAATAAGAGTCATGAGTGATCTCTAAATTAACAGAAGGAGACAAAGCACTACTTCCTATAGTTGTATTAACATATTACAATAAGTTGGGTTTCCAAAGACAGACTTGTCTTCACATACCATATTTTAGAAGCTAAAAAACAAAGATCAAGGTTTAAAAAAATTAAGAAGAAAGGGAAAGAAATACCTCTTTCTGGGTTTTCTTACAACAACATGAACAAAAGGACATTTAACAGCTAGGCATCATCACAATTCACAAGCTTAAAGGGACCTGGGACTAACATCTGCACATGTACTTCTGCTAAAAGTATGAATTGGTTAGATTAAAATTCAAAAAAATCAAATCTGTAGAACGAAAGAAGATATATTTAATAATTAAAAAAATAGTAAAAACATCAAGTACACAATCAAAACCTCAAACACCACATGCCAGTAACAGAGAAACTATAATTCAATTGGCTGATGTTGTTGCACTGAACTGGAAAGAGTAAAACAATAGGTCATGTGTCTATATTCAGGTTAGAAAACAAATTATAATTCAAATTTAATCTAATACAACATTTTCCTTTTTCTTAAATTTTAAAATAAGATATAAGAAAAGAACAAAATATCAATGAACGAACAATATGAGAAAAGGAAAAAGGCATTTTACCTGAATCATTTAACACACATAAATAGGGGAAACCAAAGATTCCTAGACTCATAAAAGTAATAATCCATGGAAACATATGCTTTAGTAACTTTCGAGTTTTCAAAAACTAATGGAAAAGGTTAATTAATATAACATTGGGCTTCTAAAAACAACAAATGCAATTATACAGTAACATTACCATATAATTCAAATAATGTATCTAACGAGCAACACGTATAACTCAATAAGTATACAAGTCTCAAATTCAAACTTTTTTAATGAAAAAAAATAACAAAAGACAATAATAGTTTTCTGCTTAGCAATCAAACTCTACAACTGCAAGATAAAGGTAAAGAGAACATTTAAAGGCAAATAAAATAATTATAGAGAATTTGAGAAAAGGTAGAAATGAAAAGGACAAAAACCTTAATTCAGACTGAGAGTAGCAAAATGTTTACATCAATATTGGAGCTAGCATTACCGAGAGCATTACCAATAGAAGTCGATTACTGTATTTATATATAAATATTAAACAGAAACACAAAATATATATATATATATATATATATATAAAACATTTTTATATTTCCTCTAATATTTCTATTTTAACGTTTTCTTTCAAGTGTTTTATTAACTATTTTGAAATCTTAATTTTAAACTTATTGTTCCGAATTCAAAGATGCAGTTAGAATTTGAAATTCTGTGAAACATAAAAAAGTTGAATGACTCAGATATAAATTTTAAAAGATATAATAATTTTACCCATTAAATTATATTCTCTATGGCCAAAGGTGTGTATTATGGTATCAAACTAGCATGAGGTGGCTACTTATACTTTTCATAACATAGCACACATGCGTAGTCACTCACAGTAATTGTTGTACTTCAATTTCAGACAACCCACAACTATTCTAAGCATTGAAAATGGAGATGAAGAGGAAGTGGGCTAGAAAATAATGAAGAGGAAGTGACCTGAATTATCTTAGAAACTAACTGATACAATATCCTCAAACCTATAGCATAGTGATGTTGTGCCTACTAAAAGTATGAATTGGTTAGATTAAAATTCAAAAAAATCAGATCTGTAGAACGAAAGAAGATATATTTAATAATTAAAAAAATAGTAAAAACATCAAGTACACAATCAAAACCTCAAACACCACATGCCAGTAACAGAGAAACTATAATTCAATTGGTTGATGTTGTTGCACCAAACTGGAAAAAGTAAAACAATAGGTTATAGCTAATTAGTAAAACACGAATCAAAACTAGACTAGACTAATCGAACTACTAATCTAAAACAGTTGATAGAAATCAAAATACTCTATGAAACAATATTCCAAAAAACAAATCAAGTTTTCCAATTCATAAATTATTTCAAATTGATAAATTGAATCAAAATACATATCATATATTAATAACTTAACATAAAATTATCCCTAAAGCTGAACCTAAAGCTGAACCTGCAAGTGAAAACTTAACATTCAAATTAATAAATTAATTCACGGTTGTTGTCCCTAAAGCTGAACCTGCAAGTGAAAAGTTGCTTGACGCAACTTTTGATTTCAGGTTTGTGATCGAAGTCGAAGAAGCACTAAGCGATATTATAAAATATAGTATGAGTCTCCAATAAACTTTATAGTGACCAAATGATTCATATTGTCAATTTTTGGCCAAGAACAATGCACCATTTACAGTGAACATTTACCCCTTCTTGTGTCTATGAAATACCATGATATTATATATAAATGGTGTCACCAAAATAAATCAGTTTCATTGATAATACAAATCAAGTTTACCTGAATGACAATGACACTGAAGTCTCTGCTATTAAAAATAAATCAACAAATAAATTCTTATCATTAGAAACAATGAAGATTAGGTTAGAATGAAAAATGAAGATATAGATAGAGAGATAGATGAAGATTAGGTTAGAGTAAAAGAAGAAGAAGAGGAACATACCTCAACCTCGCGTCGACCTCGCCGCCTCAACCACGATGCTCAGCCCAAGCTGGGGAAGACACAACACAGACGAACACGAACACGCACACAAAGCAAGGAAAGCTTCTGATGAAGGCAGGGGAAGAAATGAAAGTGCTGGAAGGGAATTAGGGATTGGGGAAAAACCTTTCTAATTTGCCTACCGTAAAAACCTTTTCTAATTTGCCTCAAAATCTTACTTTGGTAGTCATCTAATATTAAACCACCGAAAATTATTTTAAAATAAAAATATGTTCAGGGACGACTTTGGTTAGTAAACGCCAGAATTAAAAAAAAAAAAAAAATCTTACTTGCGGTTTTAAAACCTAAATCGCCGGAATTTATCCAGGGTTTCTAAAACCGCCGGAAAAAACCCCCTTCTAAAATTCATTATTTTTGTAGTGTATGTAATTACTTAAATATTTATTATCATTGATATTATGTGATGTATTTAAGTTTTGTTATTTTTAATTAATAATTTTAAATATGTTTACTATTAAACGTATTTTATAATTTTTTTAATCAGTATGAATTCCATTAAATAAATATCGTTATTAATTATTTTTAAATAATATATTTATTGATTTTAACTAGATATATTTTTAAATAATATATTTATTGAGTTTAATTAGATATTTTCAAATTAAAGGCTTAAATGATATTTTTATTTGTTTATTTATAGATTAATTGTTTTAATTCAATTTTTAACTTCTATTATTATATCTTTATATCGTACTATTAATTTCATTTTTTTTATCTTAAAATATGTATAATAATAATATTAATAAGAATAATAATAATATAATAATAATAATAATATAATAATAATGATGATTGTGACATCCCAAATATATAATAATCACAATCATATAATATAGGCGTCAACATCCAAATAAAGAGAACAGTTGGAGTATGACTTGCAATTAAGTACGGGATTACAGTCATCCAAATATGAAGACAGAATTTTAAACTTAAACAGTTTAGAGTATTCAACACTTCAAGCGTTCAAATAGGAAATTCCTAAGTAGACTACACTGTAGCATCAGTGTCCTCCAACTCTTGCTCCAAGGGAACCTCCTCAACAACATCTGCTCCCATCCAAGTGGATGATCATCGCAAAGGAAAACATACACAAGCAGCACATAACAAAGAAGCAAGGGTGAGCTAGATAAACAAGCAGTAATCATATAGTTCAATCAATAAATATCATCGTACTTAGCTACATATAAAGAACAATCAAGGCATACCACTTTAAACCATGACTCAAACACTCACACGACTCATCCGGATTGGTATAACTGTCGATTTATTGGTCGTCTTTGCACTTGCGTAGTTCAGCTGGCACTCCTCAACACTATGCAAGGTAAATCCCCCATCTGTCTATGTTTAAACTCTAAGACTATAGACGAGGACCTCCCTCTACTCTCACCACTCACATTGTTCTTCTCTATTTGAGCATGAACAATGCTTTGAGTGTAGGGATAGACATACCAGTTCAAAGCTCCATACAGTTATATAGAACACCAACAACACCACACACATCACTTTCAATCATCTCACCCTGAGATGTCCACTTCATACTCAATTACATCATTGTAGTTCACATTCATATGCTTTACAACCACTCAACAACACCATACATACATCCTGGCAGTCAAACAACATCAAACAGCTCAAACAGATGTGGAAAAATATGAAACTCACCGAACCAGGTCTCACAACGCACCAAGATGCAAGACTAGACAACAAAAATTCGCATAGCGCACCACCCTTGGTGCGCTGAGCGAATTTTCCTGACGAGGGGAGTGTTTTTCAGCTAAAATTCGCATAGCGCACCCCCCTTGATGTTCTGGGCGAATTTTCCTGACAAAAGGACAGCTAAAATTCGCATAGCGCACCCTATTTCGCATGGCGAATTAGTTCACAGCATACATCACACCTCAAACCTCTCGCTATGCACCCCACTCGCTCTTCGAATTAAATGGGCAGTGATCCCAAACCACCACCAGTCGGATAGCGGCAGGATTCGCCATGGCGAGTCCATAAACAGTGAGCATCACCCTCTGATAATTCGCACAGCGCACCAACTCGCACAGTGAATTACCAAGACAGTGAGCACCCTCTACAGGGTCTCGCTATGCGAGACAACTCGCATAGCGACACTGCATAATCTGCAGAACGTGAATTCTGCGGAATCACACACTCACACTAATCCTTACCATTTTCAGTTATTTTCCCCAACTTCTAACCCTCATTATTCTTGTATCACGCCTAATTAAACTTGTCTAGATGATTATGAACGTTCTTAGCATGATTCTAAAGTGATTACTACCAAGTTTTCAACTTAAATTTCCAAGTTCATAAACCCAAGGACCCAATTTTGATTCTACCATTTTAAACATGACTTTACTCAGTTTTATGACCCTAACCTGTTCTAATTGACTCATACAAGCTAGCCACACTGTCCAATTGCGCTCAAGACCACCTATGCTCAAACTCCCTACCTCAGTTTCTCTCAAAGGACCAAAAACAATACTCTCTTAACCTTTTACTCATCTAACATGACTAACACAGGATTTCCACCTCAACCACATCTCCCTAACCCAATTGGTCATCGGAGAAGAATCAGATGTTTGAATGCATCAGTCTCACCTTCGATGCCAGCACATATGACTAGTCACAACTGACTGGACCAGGCCAGGGCTGCTCTATGATCAGGGATGTGCCAACTCAGGTTTTTAAGATTCTTCTATCCTACCAACACAATACTCTCAACAAGTCCCAAGTTATTTATCTAAGTCATCCAACCTGTCCTATGGTGTTTTAGACTCTAAATTCCCCATTTCGCTATCTCACTTCCCTTTCCAGTAAGCTAAAACAGTACCTGTACAGTTAATTATTACTCCTTGTTATGTTATTATAGAATTCTCATTCCCAATCCTCTCCCCCAAAATTGCTTACAGCCAACCAACTTATCCAAGTCCAATAAACATCAGTATATCATGGTCACACAATTTCACATTTTCACCAATACAAATCAACATGCTCACCACAGAATATAACTCAACAGTAATAAACCACAAATTATCAAGCATACACACCATACAGTTCAAACAAAACATAACTAGCTCCCCTTACCTCAGAGTTGTATTACCAAGCTCACAAGGACGCCCCTTTTTGGTATCTCACACACGCGAACTCAATCCAAACCCTACAAACCACCAAAGTGGTGACAGCAACAGCTCTTAGAGCTTGATTTGGCAGAAACAGGAAAACGAAACCCCCTAGTAACATACAACCAGTAATGTTGCATGCTCTAGGTTCGAAGATAGTGAAAGAGAAGGGAAAAACGACTTACCGGTCCAAACGAAAATACGATCGGTTCAAAAGGAAGCCTTCGGTGTGGTGAACGTCTGAGCACCTTCCAACCCAAGATTGAACGGTTCAGAGAGCTGGAAATTTAGAGAGAAGGCAGAGAAGAGTTTAGGGCAAAGAGTCTTAGAGAGGGAGAAGAGTTCAAAAAATGAAAAATTCTGAGGAGCCCTTCCTGAGGTTAGGTTGGCCTTAGTCTGATGGGCCAGACTACCCCACATAGGGCCCAATGACCTTAAACTTTTTCAGACTCTTACAATGATGATGATAATAGGAATAATAATAATAATAATAATAATAATAATAATAATAATAATAATAATAATAATAATAATAATATAATAATAATAATAATAATATAATAATAATAATATAATAATAATAATAATAATAATATAATAATAATAATAATAATAGTGAATATTTTAAAGAAAATAAGATTTTCAATTACGTTGGCCCTAGAAAACTGGATTTTATTTTTATGTTGTATTCACAGTATTTTTTCTGTATGCTATCTTCTATTAAAAAAATAAGATAAAATATACACTTTTAATTTGTTAAATGAAGAGTGAAATGGTTAAACAAATATTTTTAAACTTATGTGATTTTATCGTAGAGTTAATTAATATTAAATTAAATAGCGATATTTGTTAGAAGAAAAGTCCTAATTAATCTTCTTAGGATTATACTAGTGTAGTTAAAAGTACCAAATAATTAAGAAAGTTTGAAGTTGATTTTGTCAAAATCAACTACAATAAGACAATTTTTGATTCAAATCCTTTTTTGAAAAGTTTTAATGTTTGGTACATAGTAGTATGTTTAAATTTTGAATATACTAAATAGGTTTAACAGGGAGAGAAAAGAGAAAGAGATTGGTCTGCGTCGCATAGAGAGTAGAGGAGAGAGAAAAAGATGCAGACATCTTTGCTCTATCACCATAGAGTTAACCCTGTTTTTGCAAAATTAACGGAATAAACTTGATTGGTACAATTATATAAAGTGGGGATGAAATTGAGACCTTCTTAAAAGGAAGGACGAAGTTGAGACTTAGTAGTGAATCTAAAGACTAAATAAACAATTAAACATAAAATTAATTCGTCAATTAATTTTAAGGTTTAATTGCTTGCATTGTCCACAGTTTGGCTCCAACGTGTCAAGTTAGTCCATCTTTTTAAAAAAGTTTCAATTACGTCCAAACTTGGTTTAAAAGTGTCAATTTTGTCCAAACGTATGTAAAATTTGCTTCAATCAAGTCCCTTCCGTTAAATCCACATAAATGGACGTATGTAAAATATTTAACGTCCGTTTTGGTGAATTTAACGGAAGGGACTTGATTGAAGCAAATTTTACATACGTTTGGACGAAATTGACACTTTTAAACCAAGTTTGTACGTAATTGAAATTTTTTTAAAAAGATGGACTACTTTGACACGTTGCAGCCAAACTAGGGACAATGCAAGCAATTAAACCTAATTTTAACATTCTCCCAATTGACTCATACGATGTCATAACGTTCTTTCGTTTAATACAAAGTGTTAAAGAATCTTACATAAACTGGTTCATCATTATTCATAATAAGAAATATAGAAATAACATGTGTAATGGTGATTGCACATCATTCACTCGACATGTTCATTTCCATGTACTACTATATCATCTCCTTTTCCTTAAGATGAGTTTAGAATCACAAGTCCATAATGATTCAAACATAATATTATTTCAATAACAATAACAATAACATAATTTGATTTCTTCATCATAATTTGCATGCATAAACATAAAGAAGAAACATAAATTTAAGAAACTTATATATCAAAGAGCTCAGATTGTCATATAAGCATTAATAACATTAACATTCAACATTCAACATTTAACATTCACTAGTAGACATAATGTCCATATTCTTTACGTGGGCAATAAATAATTTTGGTGCTAACCATTTTATTAAAGGGTCAACAATCATAATATCAGTGCTAATATGTTCTATTAACGCTCTACGTTTATGAACTTCTTCTTTAATGACAAAATATTTCGATTTCATATTCTTAATACCTTTGAAATACCTGTTGTCCTGTCGTTCTTAGAAATGAAGACTATTACAGAATTATCACAATAAATTTTCAATGGCTTGACAATATTGTTGACTAGTCCAAGTTCTGAAATAAAGTTCTGCAACCAAACAGCCTGAATTGTGAAAGCATGCCACAAATTCAGCTTCCATGATGGATGCAACAATGATGGTCTGCTTCGCACATTTCCATGAAATTGCTCCTCCAACTAAAACATACACATAACCAAATGTAGACTTTCTTGTATCCATGTAGTTGGCAAAGTCTGAATTTGTATAACTAATCATTTAAAAGTGTCGCAACCGGAAATCGCGACAGGACGACGATCCAAAGAAAACGTGTTTGAAAAAGAGATTTGGAGTCGCCACCATAGTTTATTCTGGAAAACTACGGAAAAACCATAAAATGATAAGACACGGTCCGTGAAAACCAGATTCTGGGTTCGGGAGTCGGTTACGCGTAGGGAAGGTGTTAGCACCCTACAACGCCTGCCCTAAGACAATACCTTTAACTAAATGCACGAATATGATGTGGTTTTCAAAATGTTTAACTATCCCCTAAAATAAAATTCTAAATAAACAAAATATATTTTTTAGTTTTTTGGGCCCGACAAGGATTGACCTTGCTCCTACGTATTCTCATTCAAAATGAGAAATCAGGGTTTCGTAGTTCTTTTGGAAACTATTTGGAAAGTTTGTTTGGAGAATTGTTTGAGAATTTTGTTTGGAAATGATTTTGGATTTTTGGGAAGTAAACCTGACAAAGACTAGCCTTGCTCCTACGTATCTCCACTCTTGATGGAGAATCAAGGATCACGTAGTTCTGGGGGAAAGATTGTTTGTTTGTCTGAAAGTGTTAATGTTTTTAGCTTTTGAAGATTTTATATATTTGTTTTTGACATTTTCGAGAAAAAGAAGGTAATGAGTACTAGGCCGACGCGAACGGTCACACGAGTACTCATACCTTTAGAATAGTATTTAAATATTTTTAATTATTTTTTTAAAAGAGAAATAACAATATTAAGCACTAGGACGATGCGAACGATCACACGAGCACTCATACCGTTATCTACTTATTTAGGAAGACTTAAGAGTATTGAGTGCTAGGCTGATGCGGACGATCGCACGAGCACTGATACCATTATTTAAATTTTTTAGATTGAAGATATTAAGTACTAGGCTGATGCGGACGATCGCACGAGTACTTATATCATTATTTGATTATTTAAATAAGAGAGAAAGTTATTGAACACAAGGACGATGCGGATGATCTCACGAGTGCTCGACCTTTAAAACATATTTTTGTAAATTTATTTAAAGAAGAAGGAAAGATTTTTAGCACAAGGACGATGCGAGCGATCACACGTGTGCTTAACCTTTAAAACGTATTTTTGTAATTTTATTTAAAAAAGAAGAAAAGGTTTCTAGCACAAGGACGATGCGAGCGATCACACATGTGCTTAACCTTTAAAATATTTTTTGTAATTTTTATTTAAGAAAAGAGAAAAGGTTTCTAGCACAATGACGATGTGAGCGGTCACAAGCGTGCTTTACCTTCAAAATATATTTTTGTAATTTTTTATTTAAGAAGGGAGAAAAGGTTTCAAGCACAAGGACGACGCGAGCGGTCACACGTGTGCTTAACCTTTAAAATATATTTTTTGTAATTTTATATATATTTTTTATTCTTATGTATTATTATATTTTTTTTTTACAAAAAGGTAGATATTTAAAATAGAGAACAAATTAAATAAGATACAATAGGAAACAAAACAAATTAAATAAATAAATAAAATACAAAATTATGGAGGTGCCTAAATGAGAAAATGGGGTGTCCAAATCATTTTTCCTTTTGTAAACAAACTAGGCCTAAACTCAAACTGAAAGGGGGTGGAAGTGAGAACAGGGATGTCTAAACCAGGTTTATTTCGAATAACGGACTGGACCAAGCCCAAACGGAAAAGGGTGTGAAAAGGAAAACAGGGGGTGCAAAGGGAGAATATCTTTTCTTTTTGTTTTAGGGTTTGGCCCAATTTTTTTTCCAAAAATCCTAGGGGTTCAGCATCTCCCCCTTCATTCCCAACACTATGCTCGTTCTCAGACCCAAGATCCCTTTCCCCTCCCGGGGGTTCGCCGTCGCTCCAGCCAGAACCGGCCACCGCGCCACCACCTTTCACCAGCTTTGAAATCGCCGGCGACAGCTGTGTCACTGCTTCCAGCCACCGCGTCCCAGCCTCCGATTTCGTCTACTCTCTCCGACGTCTCTGCGCCGCGTCTGCTTAACTGACTGCCGCTCACTACGCCACCACCTCTTCCGATCTTGGCGTTGGCGGCAACCCCAATAGCCACCGGAACCGTTTCCAACCGCGGCGCCATCAGCCTGGGATGCCGCCACCGATGGGCTCTCCTAGTCTCCTTTATCTATTTTCTGTTTCTATGTTTGATTGCTTTAATTGGGTTTGGCTCTTGGGACGGTTGAAGTGAATATGGTTGATGATTCGGGGAGGGGACCCAATATTGAGGTTTGGCCGTGTGGTATCAGGTGTTGGAGATGAAAATGAAGAAGAAAGGGATGAAAATATTGGTGTTGGCCGTGAGGTGGTATAAGGACGAAGATGGGGGTGATGAGCAGAGAGGGGTCAGTGCCGTGAAGGGATAAAGATGATGGGCTCGTCGTGAGGTGTAAGGATTAACTGTTTCAGGTGAAGGTCTCTCTTGGAGATGGTTGCGGAGATGGTTACGGGTGAGTAGTAACGAGGGAGCTAGTGCCCCTGGGCTGTGGTCATGAGGTGTTTGATGAATGAAGAGTAAGATGATGGGTGTTCCTAGTAACCCTGGGCATGGTTTGGGTTGTTGGAAATGGATGGAGGGGGAAGCAAGCCAGAAGTAACAGAAATATGTATCCCTCTATAATTACATATTTAGTCCAGATATGAGCAAGCAAACCATGCCAAGCGTTATCAAATCAAATGGAAGCAGATATCAACCCAATACAAGCACACAACAGCCATCAATATCCCAAACATTCATAGCGTATGAGCAGTTTAAGAGTGAAGACTTACCTTTCGTGTTCTAGCTTTTCCTTGCTTCGTAAGTGCCTACGAGCTACGACCAGGAAGATGCTAACGAGAGTGGATAGATGAAGATGCTAACGAGAGTGGATAGTGAGGGTCCTCCCTCTCCTTTGGCTGGCGTCTGTCTTTTTCTGCAGGCGAAAAATGGTGAATGCTCTCAGGGAGACTCGATGATGATCGAAGATGAAGGTCCCAGAAGCTGTGTGAAATCTTTTTTTTTCTTTTTTCTTTTTTCTCCCCCAAACCCCCTTCCCTTCTCCGATTTCTCTCTCCCTTATCCACCAAAATCCTCCTCCCTCTTTTTTTCCAAACATCTTGGAAATATTCCTCCTAACCACCTGGTCTCCCTCACCCCAGACACGCCTCACATACACCACCTCTCCCACGTTTTTTTTTATTTTCTTATTATATATTTTTTATTTCAATTTTATTTTATTTTTTATTTTATTTTTAATTTTATTTTTAATTTTATTTTTCAATTTTTTAATTATTTTGATTAATTAACTCTATTAAAACAAACTGAATATAAGAAATAAAATAGAAATTGAATTAAAAGCAAAGATCTAAATACATCAAAATAGAATAAAACAAAAAGGTAAAATAAAATAAAAGGAAAATAATAAAAAACCAATAAAAACACATTTTTTACTACCCGGACAAAATTGAGTGTTGACAAAAAGTAAGAATTTCCTATAAGTAAGCATGTGATTCTTTGTTCCTTGTAGGTATCTTAAAACTTTTTTTGCAGCTTTTCGATCGTCTAGTCCTGGATTACTCTGATATCTACCAAGCATGTCAACTACAGAGCTAATATCTAGCCTCGTACAAGTTTAAGCATACATTAGACTCCAACAACAAATACATAATGGATATCTTTAATCTCTTTCCGTTCTAAATCATTCTTTGGACATTGCATGAGACTAAACTTATCTCCTTTCTGTATTAGAACAGGAGATGCTGAACATTTATCCATTTTGAATATCTTTAAAACTTTATTAATATACGATTTTTGAGACAAACATATCATTGTGATCTATCACGAAATATTTCTATTCCTATCACATAGTATGTTTCACCCATATATTTCATTTCAAAGTTATTAGAAAGAAACCTCTTAGTCTTAATTAATAGACAAAGATCATTAGTCACAAGAAAGATATCATCAATATAGAATCAAAAATATAAATTTGTTCCACTGACTTTCAAATATATACATTGATTAACAGTGTAATTTTCAAGAAATTTGCTTAAGTCCACATAATAAAATTTATTCGCTAATTGATTCTAAGTCATGTAACTTTAGTTTTTTAAACAGTGAGACTTAAAATATTTTTACCGAATAAAAATTGTTAGATAAAAAAAATTATATAAAAAAAATATATAAAATATGAGAACTAGCATACATGTTCAAACAATTAGATTTCAAAGAACTAATGTGACCAAAATTATAGGTTAAACCACTCTCTCACTCCCTATTTCTGTTGGATTTTCTCAAATATGTCCCTTTCTTATTATTTTTCCCGAGTTAGATTCTTAAAAGTGAAAAATTGAAACAATTGGATTAACGAAGTTAAGTTTTTGATGATCTGACAACATGACGTGATAAATTTTTAATATGTGACATAACTAGAGGGTGTTACGTGAAATATATAATTAAAAAAATTCTGAGAATTGAAACCCAAACTAGGGTTCATCATCTTCAACCGCTCCCTTCATGGTCTTCAACTCTAACGATTGATGTCGAGGGTTCATCACCAAATCAGATTTATCAAAATCAAATTAGGTTCCAGATTAAAAACATAACAAATCACGGATTTATAGAGTTCGAGATTGAAGTGAAGTCCAATGTCTCCCGAGGTCTCTCCTTCGATACAGGGTTTTCTCATGCTTTTGTTTGCACCGAGAGAGATGAACTCGCAATGCTCTGTGTTTTGTGATGGTATGCTCCTTTTCTCTTTCTGATTACTCCTTTTCCGCTGGTTTGCTCTTCAAACTGTTGTTGAGAATGAATGGGGTGGCCATGAGTCCCGTGTCAAAGCCGATAAACTTGTGACCGATATTCATTCGTGGTTAACTCAATTCAAAGGTATTACAATTGATGCAACAAAAGACAATTCAATTATGGGGATCATAAACTTTTTAAATTTTTTGTTTTTAATTGTTTTGGTGGATGTGTTCCAGAGCCACTTTACATTGATGACTTAGAAGACATACTGGATCAAGGTATGCTTTCTCTCAATGTGGAGGTCGAAGATGGAAGCATTGAAGAGGTATACATTTTCTTTTTCATTTTTTTAATTTGTTTGTTTTGTTAACTTCACTTGTTCTTATTTTTTTATGATTATTTATTTGAAAATCTTAGGAAAGCCAATCTCGAGCAAGCAACTCATCCTCACACAACGGGTACATTCGTGATACAGTATGTGCAAAATTCTCCATAAAAGTTGGTCTCAGCTTATGCACATGGAAAAGCTAGGCGTCTAAGCAGACAAACATGCGCCGGAGACATTGGCAAAGGATTACGGAGAAATTGTAGGAGATCTATTAGAATAGGGCCCCTAAGAACCGAGTTGAAGAAAACAGGCAGGCACATCATCGTGGCTGCGGAGCGCCGACGGAAGTGGTGGTGGTTGTGCAGGGATGGTAACGCCAGGACGGCTTCTCTCGATGAGTTTCTCCAGGTGGAACGGCAGTGTGGCGAGGAACCATTTCCGACGAGAGGGTTCTACGGAGCATCAACAACGAGAATTCTCATTTCCAAATTCTCGTTCCCTCATCAACTCCAATTTCATAAAGTTTTGATTTCAGATTTTAATTTTTTTTAATCTTTTAATTAAACATTCTCTACCTAGGAGGTCTATATATGTCACGTTATAAAATTATTCTACATTATATTGATAACTTAGCAAAAAGTTACCCTGTTAATCTAATTTAACAAAAGGGTCAATTGTATCATTTTTTCACTTTTTAGAGATTTAGTTGGAAAAAAAAATATAAAAAAAAGACATGAGAAAACCCAACAGAAATAGAGACTTTATAAGTGAATTAACCAAAATTATATTTAGGTTTAAACCCTCGGATGGATGATGCTCGTATTTGTATGAGAATCTCAAGTAAATTCTCATATTTCCAACTGTCTCAATTGGGTTTATATATTTGCAAAATGTCTTAATTGGATCCAAATATTTAAAAAATTAAGCCAATTAAGTCATGTCCCTTAAATTTTTACAGATATCATTAAAATGTGCTGAGATGAATATGCTGAGGTAGATATTTTATTAAAAAAATTATGCTGCAAATTATGACATGAAATTTAATAAATTAGGGTTTAAAACCCTAAAAGTTTCATTCTTCCTCACCAACCTATCAAGTTCCCAAAGAGTCTCTGTGTCAACAGCCTCAATGTCTAGCTCGATATCATCCCCATCGTGCTTCAAATGCCCGTTACTCCTCCTTATGATCTGCACCACTTGTTCCATTTTCTATTCTGGCAAACTCTGCAATCCTAAACCCAACTTGTTTTTCTCTTCAAGTCTCATCTCCCTCTTGTTGGGATTCTTAGCCTTTGGTTTAGGCTGCTTCACAGGCTTAACGGGAGGGTCTCGCATGGGAGAAGGTGTGCGCACGGGGGACTACAGCAAAGTCGAAGGGAGCATTTGTTGTTCCTGCACAGATTTACTATAATAGCGCGATTCCTAACATGTATAGTGAAAATCCTCAAGTTATGATCAATCCAACAACACTGTTGCTTATTATGACGTTCAAGATGGTACCATATGACAGTGAATCAATTTCTATTTTTCTATTACTGTAAATATTCCTGTCCGACTCTGAGTAATTCCAACATTTCTTTAAATCAATGTGGTTTCCTTTAATTTTTCAGGAGTTGGTTCCAAGCCCATACCTGCTATCAAATTGTGAGGTTAATTCATGTTTTGAAATTGTCCCTAATGCCTCTCAAAGGGGCTCTCAATCGCCTCCGCAAGCTTTGCAAAATCAAATTGGGATTTTTCACTCTCTTTAGGGTTCAAGCAAACAAAAGGGAAAATGGCTTGTACCGAGCTTCTCGCGCCTATGGTGCGTCTCAATGGCGCTGCTTTTGGGTTCTGAATCATCCATTTTCACAATTAACTTTTTCTAAGTAATTAAAAGAAAAGAAACCTAAGCCGTAAATTATTTCTCCTAAATTTTTTTCTTTCCAGAATATTTTAAGGAATTCAATTTACCCTCTCTCAATCATATGGTATCCACAAAATAATCTCTTTCTTATTTTCCAGCAGCTTTTGAACAGAACCAGAAATAGAAGAGGGAAGAAGTTCATCCTTGCAACGTGAACCAACGCAAAAAAAAGAGGGAAAAGAAGAAGAACGCTTAAGATGCCGCCATGAGCCACCACAAATGCCGCTTGGTCGCGCTATCACGAAGCCATCGCGACCACTTTCCTTGTGCGAGATAGAAGATCAAAACGAAGGAGAAGAAGAGAACGACCAAGGGTTATCATGTCATAATCTCTTAAATTAAAAAAAATCCACGTAATATATTTTGACACTATTAATTATGCAACACGTCAACACCAACTAACGCCATTTGTGACAACTTAACGATTAGGGCAAAATTGGCTCAATTTTACAAATACTATGACCCAATTGATACAGTTGGAAATACGAAGACCCACTTGAGATTCCCGTACAAATACGAGGACCATCCAAGGGTTTAAACCTTATATTTACTACAACAAGAAAAAAATTAAAACAAAATGCTCCCATTTATGACATCAAAATTATTTCATTTTATTTTCTATTGCCATCATAATAGTCAAACCTAACGATTAAATGTTTTTTCTTGGTCTAGTCAGGTTCTTAATCCGGGTGTTGCTCCCTCCACCACCACCTCCTCTTCCCTCCACCTCCCCATTCCTGTTTTATCCCTCCCTTCACCTTTCTATTCCTGTTTTACCCTTCAGTACAATTTTATTTTTAGGGTTAATATTTTTTAATTTCTACCCACTCCAATCCCCTACATGAATGCGATGGTCTAGTTTATGCTTAACCAACAAGCATTTGTTATTGACAGTTATGCTGTTTCTTTTTCTCTTCGATCTCATCCCCAAACAACACAACCATTTTAATGGTGGACCCATGTTTCTATGTTTCATTTTCTTTTGTCTCTCTCTGTTTTTTATGCTTCTTTCCATTGTTTTATCTTTTGAACTTTCTCATTGTTTATCTTACCCACACCAACATACGAAGAGTTAAGCAATCTCAGATAAAAAAATGTTGATACATGAGGAAGAAATATATGTCGCAATGTGTCAGAAAAAATATTGTGGATGATAGTTAATTTTATAAAAAGGTTGAAACATTTTATATAATCATTTAAATAAAAAATTAAAATATTGAAATTTTAAAACTTTAAGAGAGGAATTTGATCATTTAAATTTAGAAAATTTTAAATTATAATTAAATAGTAAGAATTTTGAACTTTTGAAATTTTTTTAATTAATTTATATATACATTTTTCATTTTTTTATTCCGTTATCGTTTTGAAATTAAGATACACATACTTTAACACATTTTACTAACAATAATGAATATTTCTCTCATGTTAACAATCGATTGTGGTTAATTTCCAGATTTATTTTGCAATCATCTTTTTTTACCAAGATTAATGATATATGTTTCCATTGATGTCATTTAGAATTTTTTATCAATGTCAATAAAATTATTTTTTTATGATGTTAGTCATAAAATATTCATTATCGTTTGGAACCGTTGCACCACCGAATGACCACCACAAACACTCCACATCGTTGCACCACAAAACCAAACGGATATGGAGACAGGAATATGAAGAAGAACCAAACGGATATGGAGAAGAGAAGTAAGAGTTGGGAGATGAGAAGAAACGGATCCAGTAAGAGTTGGAGGGGGTGAGAATTTGGAAAGAGAGAAAGTGAGACTTGAGAGAGTGGAGGGAAGAGGGGGGACTGGACGAGTGAAAATGGATGAATAAAAATAGATAGGAATTTAGAGTTTCAGAATAAAGTAAATAAATAAAGTTAAAAATAAAAAAGACTACTTTTATAATTAAAATTTTTTTGTAGAGGGTTGGAGAGGTGGAGGAGCAAGGGATGGTGGTGGAGGAAGCATCACCCTCTTAATCCGAGCAAGAGGAATTGCGCCTAAGAGATAATCAGGCCCACGAGAAGTTTCACAATTGTTGATACGGGGTTCTTGGTGCACTCATTATATTTCTCATACTCATGATGGCTTCTGAAGTATAGCGAGGCCCACCCATCTCATTCTTTACCAACAAAAGCTTCTAAATAGAACTTGCAGCGTAAGAATACATTTGATTCCGAAGCAAGCAACCGAACCAAATCCGGGAAAAACTTCAATTCCACGGACTTTGATATTTGTATAACAAACTTTATTGCACCTGCCTTAAGCATGGGATACCCTCTGCAGCTTAGGGACAATAACGGGAACAAACTTTTTTTAGTAGAGTAATTAATTTCTTTTTCATTTTTCAATAATACAACCATAAATAAATCAAAAATTATACATGAGAAAATATTAAAGTTCAAATTTTTTATATAATTAAGATGTATACACTAATGCAGAAAAGGCTTTTAACGTATGTTATTTTAGGCCTTTTATGTCTGATTCCGATCTGACATCTTTATGGGTGACGTCAAATGGGACGTCGATTTGCACAGTCAGACGTTTATATAGACGTCAGACACTATAGATCGGACGTCTATATAGACGTCTCACACTACAGATCAAACGTCTAAAACGTCGTCGTATTTTATTGGATCTTTCTTTGCTTGAAATCTCTCGTGTTGTTCTTGGCTCATGGTGATTCGAGTTTACAACTTTATATTTTAGTTGCAGAGAATGGATTGTACATTCTTTTTGTATTGGATGGTTTTAAAAACGTAGTGGAGGAAATTGGAGGAGTGCAAAACGCAAGAAATTTCCGTCCAAGGACACGAGCAAAACTGCACCAAAACCCAATGAAAACGCATTGTAATCGGTTCAAATGAAAGATAATTCATCAGAGAGTAATGTAATCACAGTAAATGGTTTTAGAAGTCAGAGTGGCGGGATCAGATGTCTAAATGGAGTCAAAAAGTGACTTTAGATTTTTGGCTAAGTATTTAGAAGTCGGTTACCCCCATAATAGACGTCTAAATGGCTTTTAGAAGTCGGAGTGACGGGATCAAACGTCTAAATGGAGTCAAAAAGTGACTTTTTAGATTTCTGGGCTGAATATTTAGAAGTCGGGGCCCTCCCATAACAGACGTCTAAATGACTATAGAAGTCAGAGTGGCGGGATTTGACGTCTAAATGGAGTCAAAAAGTGACTTTTTAGATTTATGGCTGAGTATTTAGAAGTCGGTTCCCCCATAATAGACGTCTAAATGACTTTTAGAAGTCGAAGTGGCGGGATCGGACGTCTAAATGGAGCACAAAAAGTGACTTTTTAAATTTCTGGGCTGAGTATTTAGAAGTCGGTCCCCCATAACAGACGTCTAAATAGAATAAAAAATTAATTTTTTTTTTCATTTAGTTTTGGCGTCCATTCGGGAGACAACTTATATGAGTACTTAGAAGTCGGGCTCCCCATATTCGAAGTCTAAATAGTTGTTTTATTTATGGAAAATGCCACCGATCATTTTTTATGTTGGATATTCGAGGGTTGGACGTCTAAAGGGTGACGTTAAAGACCTTTTCTACACTAGTGATAATGTAACATTCCAAAATTTAGTATAAAACTATATAAGATCCATCATATAATCAATAAAACGAGAGCACAAAGACTGGAAAATAAAGTTATTTACAGTCATATACATAACTATAAATTTAAAACTTTATTTACAACATCACTAACCAAAACTATACACAATACGACTAACTAATGCTACTAAACATCAACAGTTCCTCCATTTAACTCTAGCTCCAGGAAAGTCTGATCACCCTTTGCTCACACTCACTGGATGATCACAACAAAGAAAAAACACAGGAAACAAACAACAAAGACACAAGCAAAAGAGTAAGCTAGAGTAAACATAAATATTCTAAAACAATTAATACATCAACATGAAGTACAATTTCAATACAAGGAATCACATATACTACACACTTAACTATCAATAAGCTTGACTCATCTGAATATAGTATGAATGTCGAACTAGAGTAGTTTATGCACTTGTAATGGTAATACTACTGGCCCACTCCAAGCTACCATACAAAGTTAGTCCGCAAATGTCTTTGGCCAAGGTAAAGCCCCTAGACTAGACCTTCTAATACTCTCCACAACATAACCAACCACCTCTACTTGAGTTAGGGTTATTGAGAGTGTTAAGATAAACTCCCAGTACAAAGCTTCATACATTCATACAACAACAACACATGCCACCACCATGTAACCTCTCCACGAGGGTCATGGAATTACGTCCATCAATACCATTCACATAATCAACCACATATTCATCATCATAGTATCCTTATCATAATCATATATATATATATATATATATATATATATATATATACACACACACACACACACACACTTTACACATTGCATACTATCCCATGAAACTTCTGCTTATAGAACTAGAAACACTCATATAAGTAATCAAAAGTCACATAATAACACAATTTTATTTATAGAAACTTGATACTCACACTTAGGCAAGGAAAATAGCTTTGAAACCCTCACCAACAGCTCTAGAATGGTCAAAAACCCGAAAATGACCTAAAGAACATCCAAAACTGATACTTGGAACCTTGAATTTGATATTTCCAAAACCTGAAAAAAAACCAAAACTGGTGCACTAGCGCTCAACTCCTAGAAGCTGGTGCTCAACGCCCCAACCTTTGTTTGCCTGGCGCTCAGCGCCCCCAAGACAATAAGGTAGTGCCCATACGCTGGAAGGATGGCCCTCAACACCATGACAGTAGCACAAACATGAAAAACCAGACTTGGGACACTTCACCCCAACTTCTAAATACCCTTAGGACCCTTTAGACCTTGAGAAAACATAGAACAACCTACTGTAACTCAACTTGACCCTTTAAAACCCAAATTCACTCATACAAGCTACCCAATTTCCATTCTACACTTTTAAACTTTCAAACCAGTTTACAACCTGCATAAACTAATCTAAATACACTTGTTAACACTCTCCAAAATCTCATATTACTCACAACTCTTCTGTTTCAAAATATCACCACGCAAAACCCCAAATTAAGCTAAACACACCTAAGAACTCACTCTTAGAAGTCCTTAATAGTTCTAGACCAGATTTTTCTAATTTGATAGCTTATACAAGTCACAATATGCTTCATAACAACCTTCCAATTGCCCAAAACAATCCAGACCCCTTACTTCCAATTCTCACTACTCAAACTCCCCCCCCCCCCTTTTTACACTAAAAAGCCTTTAAAACTTCAACAAGAAACCACATATTTGCTCCATTACAATTTTCAATCAAAACACACCTCTCACAAGTACCAATTGACTACTTAACATGCTAAACCAATTGCCTTCTCATTCCAATGCTTATTTCTCAATTTCACTCACAAAAAACCTCCCTTTTTACACTAAATATACCTCCAACTTCAACAATAATCCGCTTACCTATTCATACCAGATTTCATTCAATTTAACAATGCTAACAAGTTTAAAATAACCTCATAACAATATTCAAATAGTTCCTTCATCACCTACTTTTGGAATTCACCCATCAAAACCCCTATTTTAACCTTAAAATCTAAGCAAAAGAACACTTATTTTAACCAATCACTTTGCATTGAGTTCCAAGCATTAGAATAACTTCATTATACATAATCAATATAGTTTTAAACATCACAAATATACAGTTCCAACATACCAACAAAACATGTTCAAATCATCAACTACATATAATCTTTATATACCTAAACATAGAAATTTCTCAAAAATTTAATTACTATACATAGAGATACAAATTCTTATAATATAATCACAAACTAAAACAAAAGTTCTAGCTTCCCTTACCTCACATTAAACTGCCTAACTCAAAGAAATGTTTCGCCGATTGCTTGAAACACAAGGAATCTCTAGACGAACCTACGAGACACCAAATTGAAAACAAACAAAGTCCTTAGAACTCTAAATCAACCAAGAATGAGAAAAGAAGGCCAAATGATACATGAAAAACAGTTTCCATGCATGATCATGGACCAAAGCTAAATGGTAAAAATGAGTAGAAACTTACTTGCTCTAAGACATAAATTGATCGGTTAAATTTATAGATCTTGATGTCGTGGTCATCTAGACACCTTCTGATCGTCAAACAGATGAATTAGGAGCAAGACAACTTAGAGAGATGTGAGAGGAAGTAAAGGAAAAGAGTTTTAGGGAGATATAATGTATTTTAAGTAATGAGACGAGTTTAGAAAATTCCATTTATATTATGGAATTATTTTATAATAAAACACTCGGTCTCATTATTTTAACACACCTATCAACTCTAATACTTTATTTTCTAGGATCTTATATATAAAAAATACATAATAATATATTTTTATTAGTATAATTACATTAAATATATGGAAAATAAAGTTAACTTATTTAATTTTAAAAAAATGGCATAATATACCATGATATTATCGTCTCTTTATGTATCTTTTCAGAAAAATTACATCAAGATTTATTTCAATTTTTTCTGTTTTTTTTAATGTTTAGATAGTTAGACAAGTTTCGTTGAAGAAATGAATAGGGTTGAAATTTTTTGTCTAATTACCTTTTAAGGTCCAACTTTTTTAATTAGAATTTGTCCCTTGAACCAAACATTTTATTTAAGGAAACAACATTCAATACCATTCGTACCAACAGAGTATAAGTTATTTCTTAATATGAGGAAATCCTACATTTATACTTTTTTTTATATTTGTTGCTTTTCTCTAAATATTAATGTTGACAAATTCAATATCATTCTCACAAGACAATATTCTCTTCATTCTCTGCTTTATCACTTTTTCTATTTTTCGGCACTTCCTAATAATTAATTAGTTCATGGGAAGATGTGAAATGGTTTTTGCAATGATATTTTGTATTACTTTTTTAATCTAAAAGTATGTTATTATATGCTCAATATAAATACATTTGTTACAAACATTTCAATTTTAAAATAAAAATTATATTCAAAGATATGTAAATGTTAATATATATATATATATAATATTATATAATATAATTATAGATCTTGTTCATATTTTTATATTGTTTTATAAAGTGTGAGAACTCCATCTTTTTTCATAAATCTCCTTTTACCTCTTTGTATAACCTAACTCTCTTTCATATGCATTTAATTATCTTCTAAATCTTGATTCAACTCTTGTTATTTGAATAATACTGCAAGAGTGGTTTGTGTGACTAATTCTACAAAAGCCCTTAGTTAATTTCTTCTATGTAATTTTGATTTTGATCCTTTTTATTATAGGAAGTAATCTAGCCCTTTTCTATCTGCATGTGATTCTTTTTTTATTGCATGTGATCTTCCTTTTTTTCTCGTTGAAATCTCATTTAGAAGAGATGCTAAAATTTTGTCTTGAATGATGATTAGAATCTCACTGAGAGGTGCTTTTTAAGTGTAAAGTTATCTAGAGGAAGAAATCCTAAAAAGTAAGAGGAGCTAATTTCATGAAAAAAAAAATGTCTTATTATTATAGATATACTTTGTGAAAGAAATGTTGTGATTGCGTGTTGTTGAAACTTGAGAACTTTTTTATTGGAAATATGAGTTGTGAAATGGTGTAGTAGTGGTGGTATTCGTATATATAGATAATGTTAAGAAATTTTCTAAAAAACTATTTTGGTTTGGATTTTTGAGGTTTTAAAATTATAATGAACCTGATGGACTAGAGAAGTTAAAGTGTGTTTGAAAATGCAATAATATGATATTATGAGAATGTGTTATAGAAAAGTTGATTATAAGACATTGTTCATACACCAATTATATTTATTCCTATATCAGAAATGACTTATATCTTGCTACATGATTATAAAAGATAGAACACAAGGAAAACCATTTAGCAAGGTATAAGTCATTTCTGGTATAGGAAAAGTCACAAGGTTTTGCACCCAACGCTACTCATAATCATAAAAAAAGACGAGTTTGTTCATACACTAATTAGATGAGTCTAATAATATATATTAGAGGAGTTTATTCATACACATCTTAGATGAGTATATTAATACACATTAGAATACTCTATCCATTCGCTTATTAGATGAGTCTTATAATACACATTAGACGATTTATCTATACATTAGTTAAATAAGTCTAATAGTATAGATTAGACAAGTTTAGTAATACACATTAGATGAGTCTAACAATACACATGAAATGAGTACGTCTATATACTAATTTGATAAGTCTACCAACACATATTAGACAAGTCTGTCAATCTGCTGGTTAAATATAACAATACACATTAAATCAATTTGGAATGCACTATTTGTATTTTTAGTAAGTTTAATCCACATATTCATGCATAGTCTATAATTTATATTTTTCAGAGTCTATTATATAATTTTGCATATATTCTATCTTTTGTATTTTTACAAAATATATTTTTCACATTTTTTTCATACACATTAACTTTCTAAACCTATAAATATTTCCACTATTTATATTCAAATCTTAATTATAAATTTTGATCATATTTATTATTTCTTCTATCACATTTAAATCTCTTTTAATAAAATATATTTTACTAACATCAAAAGTACATAAATATACATCAACTTATAGATAGAATTAAATTTAAAACTAGTTTTTACTATTATAATAATATCAGGGACTACTGTAATAAAATCCACACTCTCGGATGAGTAGATGCGAGCCATTAATTTTCTAGATACCTTTCCAGTAAAAAGAAAATAAACAAGCTGAATAAAATTAAGTTGGTAGAATGAAAATAGACAAAAGATGAATTATAAATTTTAAATATTTAATTAATAAAAAATGGAGAGATATGAATAAAAATTTAGATAACAAATTCCATAATTTTATTTTCGAGATCATATCACATTAATTTTGTCCATAAAAATACTTATTACTTGTCCTTTCAAATAAACAACAACCTATATAAATGAAAAATAAAGAAGAGAAACAAAAGTCCAAAAGTCAGTTAATAAAGTGAAAAAGTCATCATTGATTTTTTAGACCAAGTATGTCTTTACTAATTAGTATTTAATATCTATGGGTTTCTCCTTCCAATTAATCTTGCAACCCACGATTTCAAATCACTAGGATTATAAATTACCATCAATTATATTTTTTCTACAATATTCTTCTTTTACAGCATTCTATATATTACTCTTTTCCCTAGTTTGTTCTTTCCTTTCTTTTCCCTTTTTTTTTTCCTCTTCCGATAAGGATAGTATTTACTTTAATTCGTGAAAATGTTAATGTGAGTCTGTATTGGATATTAATATATTAAAAGAGTCCCTTGAAATTAATGTTTATATATATATATATATATATTTTTTTATAAAGTCAATTTATAATATATAAGTAGGTGCAAACCTTTATAAGTTAATTTTGTGGAGTTAAGTTAGGCTTTCTTAACATGGGTTCAAAGTCAGGTTAGAGCCTATCCTAGTAATATTTGGTTTGGCATATTGTTCTATCCGTTATTGGATCACTATCGGACCATCCATTAATATCTAGTCTCACGCTTTATATGTATATATCTCAGCGTGAAGGGGGTGTGTTGGAAGTCCCACATGCAAGACGACCAAAGAGATGTGGGAAGTCCTTGAAGTCACACATGAAGGAATAGGTGAAGTAAAGAGAGTCAGAAAGAATTCTCTCATACAGGAATATGAGTTGTTCAGAATGAAAGCGGGAGAGACTATCTATGAAGTACAAAAGCGATTCACAAACATAGTCAATCATCTCATGGCTCTTGGAAAAGCGTTTGACAAGGAGGAAATCAACATCAAAATATTGAAAAGCCACAACAGAAGCTAGCAGCCGAAAGTCACTGCAATATCTGAATCAAGAGACTTGACCAGCATGAACATGGCCACCTTATTTGGAAAACTCAGAGAACATGAATTAGAGCTTGGAAGGATAAAGGAGGAAGAAGAAATTGAAGAAAATAAATCAATTGCTCTAAAGGCCACAAGCAAGAAAGCTGCAAAGAATCTTGAACCTGAAGCTGAATCAGAAATAGAACTGCATGACAAAGAGATAATGAACATGGTGGTAAGGAAGTTTAATCGATTTATGAAAAATAAAAGTTCCACCACTGACTATGCAATTCCTGTAAAAGCAAAGAAAAGTTCAAGAACCAATGTTGTCCAATGCTACGAGTATGGAAGAGAAGTACACATCAAACCAGATTGTTCAGACTTGAAGATCAAACAAAGGGGAAGCAGAAAATTTCCAAAGGACAAGGGAAGGAAGCAAAAGAGTGCATACATTGCCTGGGAAAATAATGATACTGATTCTTCAAGCGATGAGGACTATAGCATTGAAGAGTCAAATATTTGCTTCATGGCTGGATCTGCACAGACGGATTATGACAGTCATGATGAATTTGAAAATGAGCCGATAGAAGTAAAGTATGACATGCTGTTAGATGCGTTTCAGGAAATACACGCAGAGGCTATGCGACTCCAATATAAGGTAAATCGACTTACCTCTGACATAAAGGATTACAAACATAGAATCAATAATCTGGTAGAGGAAAATGAAAAATTGTAAAAGGAGTTAAAAAATGCCTTAGAGTCTGCTAAGATAGTCAAAACTGAAACAAAGATAATTGAAAAAGAATGTGAAAAATGTCCTGTTCATGTTGAAAAAATTGATTACTTGACTAGCACTCTAGCAAAATTCACACAGGGAAAAGAAAACTTAGATGTCGTTCTAAGAGCTTCTGGTATAGCTATCTACAGACAAGGAATTGGTTATAAGGCTCAAAGTAATAGGTCTAATTCAAAGAAATTTGTTGACCTTAGTAAACATGTTACTCCTGCATGCTTTTATTGTAACAATATTGGTCATAATGTTAGAAATTGTTACTATAGAAAAGTTGGTGTTCCAAAAGGAAAGTACAGGTGGATCCCTATGGCACAACTCTCTAAAACTAACAAGACAGGACCCAAAGTTAAATGGGTACCAACATAAAAAATGTTTAACTATTTTATAGGGTAGTAGCTGTTGCTGAAGCAGTATTCAACTCAAGGATGAACTACCATGATGAAATCAAAAATTCTTGAGATTCTAAAAGTGGTAACTGCTGTATTTTCATTACATCATGCATAATAATTGTTTGTATGATTTATTGATGAATGCATGTTTGTTGAATGATTGATTGAGTGATTGTATTCTGTGAAAAACAACTCGCTTGAGTTTTAACCGATTATATTAAGTATAAAGTCAAATATGTTTGAAGTATGTATGCCTCTATTTCTAAAAATACTCTGTTAAACATGAGTCGACTCTTGACTTAATAAAATCGATTGTTAATCTCAGTTTCGTATATTGTGTGTTTTAGAAAATTTTAAACTCTCCATTTAATCTGTTGAGATTGTTGATAGGGGAGCATTGGTTTAGTGATGACAAATTTATGAACACCGAAAAATGGCACCACAAACTTGTTTAACAATCGGCAAGTGTGACTGAATCGTTTCAAGTAATAAACTCGGTAAGACCAAGTATCGTTCTCCCAAAGGACTCACGGCCTAGTTTAGTTATGTGATTCGTTGATTATTTAAGACTTAAGAACGAAATAAGTGGAGTTTAATATGCAAAACAGAAAATAAACATGTATGCATGAATTTGATCAATGGCTAAAACAAAATACAAACACTTCAATGGAATATATGGATGAGTATGTTGTTGGGGTTATCAATTTCATCTTATCCACTCTCATATACTTTAGGAATTCAACATTCTTTTCATCATTGTTAATGCCACTCTCTAAATTACCTTGCAAGAAGGCATATCCCTAATTACGAGTTCATACGATTCCTAGCATTCCTAATAATTAGTTCTGAAGTGCAGGAGCTTAAAGGCAACCAATGTACTATTGGGAGAAATTCCCCGGATCTAGACTTTCCCGTACGTTCCCATATCGACAAAATCAATAATCATGACATCGAATGAGTTAAACAATGCATGATTTGAGCAAAGAGGAAAAACCCTAACTATTAATGAAAGAAAGCATAAATCTCAATTAAGATGTTTAAACACAAATTCCATATATGAGAGTTTCACAAGATTACATTGATCCCCCAACAACAATACAAGGTTTAGTTCACCATATCCATGGTGAAACTAGATGAATAACAATGAAAGAATGAAAGATAAAACCCTAGAAAGGTAGAGAGGTAGCCTGAGCATCCAAGATCTTCCTTCAAAGGGGTGGAAAAGAGAGTGTTTGCTTCGTCCCAGCCAAAGATACAAACCCTAGGAAACCCTAAAGCTTATATACTATTCGTAAATTACAGAAAATTAGGCCCAAGCCCATAAAAGTGCCGCTCTGCGGTAAACTACCGCTCAGCGGTAAGTGCGCGATCTCGATTCTTCCCTTCAACGGCCATTTCACCCCTCAGCGGAGCCAACACGAGTTACTGAGTGCCGCTCAGCGGTAAACTGCCGCTGAGCGGTAGTTGCGGTTTCTCCTTTTGCACTTTTTGATGTCTTTTCTGATTCCATTCCTGTTCTTCTTCACTTGTTTCACCAAATTCACCTTAAAACCTGCTTAAAACACTGAAATCAAGCATAAACCTGTCCAGCTCTCTTATTTCTGAAAATATAACCAAAAACATGATTTCAAGCTAGTTTCTAAGTGTTAAAGGTTGCTTTTAGTATCAAATTTAAGCATGAAAATAACAGTTTTTCAACTGTTATCATTTAGCTGAACCTACAATCTCATAGCTTTTGGTTTTTGATGATGAGAACATAATTAATAACTCATGTGTTGTTATGTGTTGTTTATGTGTTACATGTTCTATTGCTTACATGCTATATGTTTTAATCATTGTGTAAATTTGTTTAAAGCATTTAGAACATGATTGTGTTGATACATTGCATTTCACTGTGTTATATAATTGATTTTATTGGTGAATGCATGTCTGATGTTTTATAGAAGGAAAACCACATGCACTTATGTTGAACTTTTAATTGTGTGGCAAAACAACAGTTTTAAGTCGACTTCAATATGGGGTGAATCGATTAAAACTCGTGGCTTTCACAAACCATTTTCAAAGTGTGCTGTGAGATTTTCAAAGTGAAAGTTTTTCAAAACTTTGTTTAACTATGTTATATAATCGATTACATGCAACCTGCATTCGACTAAGTCTGTTACAGTTTTGAAATTCTGTTAATGCTTGAATTAAATGTTACAACGACTATATTTTCAAATATGTTGATCAAACATTAAATGAGATTTGACTGCATTAACTGTACATGTAATTAACTGCATTGATTGCTGCTAACTGCTTTAACTGAATTGTGATATTCGACTACATTAGTAGCTAAGTTGATTAAAATGCGTTTGAATTGTGAAAATCTATAAATAGACGCGAATTTGAATTTTGTAAGAACTTTTGAAAATTTAACAGTTTGTGATATCTTTTGCAGAAAGTGCATTTTTACAGAAAGAGAGAAAGAGCTACAAGAAACAAGAAGTGACCGTAGTGATCATCTACTTGTGGATTCTTGAAGAGCAAGTTAACTGCACGTAAAAAGGTTGATCATATATGCACATTGGGTATAACTGAGAGATCAGAGGCTACAATCTTGTGAAGATTGGATTGAGGTTCCCTGTTGTGATTATAGGAAGAAGAGTGTGCTGCGTTCTTGACTTTGAGGGTGGCTCAAAGGATTTGGACTGCAGGAGAGGGGATTCTTGCTGCTAGTCTGTTTGTATATGCCTATATTTTGATTAGAGGGTTAGAGAGGTATTTTATACTTTTGACGTCAGGTCGCTATAAAAGCCTTGTTGTAAAAACCTTGATCATTATAGTGTATTGGCTTCATGTGGTTGGAAGGACACTGGATGTAGGCTTGGCCAAACCAGTATAAAAACTCAGCGTTTGATCTTTCTATCCCTACACTCTTTTATTCAGTCGACTTCTTACTGTACTAAATCGATTTAATTTGCGCTGCATAAACAAATATTTTTCCTTGCATTTCAAGAAAGCTTTTAAAGGCATCCACTTTGCGAAAAATATTTAAAGAAAACATTGTTTTACATTTCACCAATTCACCCCCCGCCCCCCTCTTGGTGTGAAAAATTAAGCCATTCTATTTCCAACAAAATCGATTAAGTTGAAATTTTCGAGCGAAAATGAATTTTAATTGTTCCCTCCAAATTTAATCTTACTAAGTTTTAAAACCAAAAACACAAAAGCAGGTCATTCACTTTCTCAGCAGACATCTGAATCCTTCCTTTCTTGCACTTTGTAAGCAATATTTATTTTGGTATAGGAATGGTGTCTAGTTCATCTCAAAGGAAACGAGTGAAACCTTGGGTACTAAAAACATGAGCCGACCATCACAGCTTGAAGGATGGATAAGCGACGGTGAAGCTTAATCAAAATTTCTTGACGGTTGGAAAATGAGAAGTCTTACTACGCATAAATTCCTAAAACTCAGTTTCTTCAGGAACAAAGGTGTTCAATTTCAAAGTTGGCTAAAACGCCAAGGGCTAAAGAAATTTGCTGAGATGGAAGATCCCTGGTATCTAGAACTGGTAAAAGTGTTTTACTGCAATCTAAGGATTAGTGAAGGGACATTGTGCTCCAAGGTAAAAGGAATAGACATCAAACTCACAGATGAAATTTGGACTGAGATAGCCGGTCTCAAACTGAGAGGAGAAATATGTCATCTGGGTATGGAAGGCTTTCATAAGTTCTCTATATATCAGGACAGCCTAAGAAATCTTGAGGATATTCAGGATTACTCCCATTACAAAACTGGTGGAATGAAAAAGGATGACCGACTGGCTGTTTTCGTCATCTCCTGGTATTAATGCCTAGAGGAAGCAACCATGCACAAGCCACTACTGAAGACTTTCATATGCTGAAAGCACTAAAAGAAAATATCCAAGTAGACTGATCTACAGCTATTTCAGACATTATGATGAAAGTAACCAGACTGGAATCAGCAAAGTTGCCTTATTTTATGTTCATTTCCAAGATTCTTGTTCATTTTGGAGTTGACTACATTGGTGAGTCAAGTGAGTCCTACAGCAGAACAAGCATGATTAACAAGTCTTCTCTACACAAGATGGGTATGCAACATACTCCAGATGGTTGGCAGTTCAAGAATGAAGTTGCTGAAGAAGATCAAGAAGTAGGACAATCATCTTCAATTCCATATAGGGCTCGTTCTGAATTTGAAAGAACTCTGCTAAGAGAAATAAGATCTCTCAAGATTATGTGTCAGGGGACCAGGGATGATGTGACTGAAATGAAAGAGCATTTATCGTTTCAAAACCGAAATGAGGAAAAGGAAAATGAAGATGATTCAGGTGAGGAAGGGAGTACACCTGTTGAAACTATTGCTATGTAAGAAGAAGAAAGTGAAGATGATGATGTCGCTAAAGAGAGCAACAATGGCATGCTTCTTAGAACCTATTTGAAGAAAAATAAGAAGAAAATATAAAATTTTAATCAATTTAGAATGTTTTTGTTTTTAAGCTGACTTGTTTTATTTTGTAATAGATGGCTTTATATGCCATTTTTGTCTTGGCTTTATCTGATTGTACTCTATGGTTGATTTTAATGAATTAAACAGATTAAAATCGATTATGCTATGCTTGTATGCAAATGAACTGTTGATTACTATTACATTCATACATTTGCATACTTATATATTACTGTATCATATTGATTCTAAAATGCTTGATCTAGAAAGATCTTGAAAGGTTTTGAAGGAACATTGCTTACTGGATGGATAAAACTGACAAATCAACTCACGGGGAAGCAATGAAGTCAATTATGATTGAGGGCAAATCAATTGTATATCAATAGGGGTTAAAGATTCCAATATTTGAATATATGATATCTTTAACTATTGATATATATGTTATTAACTGTTTACTTTCAATATATCTCTTTGGTATAGTTGACTTGAGATGATTAAGAGATTATATTGCTTTTGATGAATGATATTGTAGCATTGTTCCATTGATGTTTTTGTATTGTTTCTGATCTGATACAATTTTGACATATGATGATATATGCTCTAACATATACTGTGAATATTGTATTGTGCATCTGTGTTTTGATATTAAAACATACATAATGACAGAGGGAGCATTGCATATACATTGAGATGTTTCACATGCCTACATTTAAGGGGGAGAGTATATATTAAATCATGTGAATATCTTTGACAGGGGGAGCATCATTATTTGTTTTTTGATGATTATCTAATGCATCTCTCTATGCTTGATTATCTGTATATCAATACCATTATCCTTACCTTTTTTGTTAATGCCCAAAGGGGGAGAATTATGTTGATTGGTAATTGATTGATAATCTTTATTGAGTTGTGCAACATGGTTGATTATTAATCATGGTTGTGCATCATCAGAAAAGGGGGAGATTGTTGAGATTGTTGATAGGGGGAGCACTGGTTTAGCTGAACCCATAATCTCAGTAATATCTGAGTTTTTGATGATGACAATGCATAATTAATAACACATATATATTATGTGTTACATGTTCTATGCTTAAATGTTATATGCGTATATGAGAACATGATTGTGTTGTTGTTGTGTTGTTCATTGCATTTCACAATGTTATATATGTGATTTTATACATGAATGCATGACACATGTTTCTAGATGAGAAAAACCACAAGTATTAATGTTGAATTTTAATTATGTGACAAAACAACAGTTTTAAGTCGATTTCAATATGGGGTGAGTCAATTAAAACTTGTGTCTTCGCACAAACCTTTTTCAAAGTGTGCTGTGAGATTTTTCAAAGAGAAAGTTTTTCAAAACTATGATTTACACTATTACATAGTCGATTATATACGTGTTGCATTCGACTAAGTCTATTACTGTTTTGAAATTCTGTTAATGCTTCATATAATTGTCTCACGGTCATATTTTTAAATATGTTGACCAAGCATTAAATGTCATTCGACTGCATTAATTGTGAATTTAATTAATTGCTTTGACTGCTGCTAACTACTATAACAAAATTGTTATATTCGACTACATTAGTAGCTTAGTCGATTAAAATACGTCAGAGATGTGTTATACTAGAAATTGAAGCGAATTTGATTTTTGTAAGAACTTTTGTGAATCTAACACTTTTGTGATATTTTTCAGAAAGTGCTATCTTGTAGAAAGAGGAAAAGAGCTCCACGAATCAAGAAGTGACAGTGGTGATCATCTCCTTGTGATTTCTTGAAGAGCAAGTTTGTTGTGTATTCAAAGGGTTGATCAATTTTGCACATTTGGGTGTAACTGCGACATCAAAGTCTACAATCTTGTGAAGATTGGATTGAGGTTCCCTGTTGTGACTACAGGAAGAAGAGCGTGCGGCGTTCTTGACTTTGAGAGGTGTCTCAAAGGATTTAGACAGCAGGAGAGAGGATTCTTGTTGTTGGTCTAGTTATTGTACTGCCTATATTTGATTAGAGGGTTAGAGAGGTGTTTTATATTTTTGACGTGAGGTCTCTATAAAAGCCTTGTTGTAAAAACCTTGATCATTATAGTGCATTTGCTTCCCGTGGTTGGAAGGACACTGGATGTAGAAAGGTTGACCGAACCATTATAAAAAGTAGTGTTTGAATTTTCTTATCCCTACTCTTTTACTTTTAATCAACTTTACTCTGTACTTATTCGATTAAGTTTTCGCTGCATTAGAAAGTCTTTTACCTTTGCGTTTCAAGAAAGCTTTAAAGGCATCACCTTTTGTGAAAAAGATTTTAAAAAGACTTTGTTTTTACGTTTCACCAATTCAACCCCCCTCTTGGTGTGAGAAATTGAGTCATTCTATTTTAACAATTTTTAAAGAGGGAGGGAATGAATGCAACTCCTTTAAGGATTTCCCATCCAAAGAAGTGTCAACTTAGACTAAGACTAAGAAAGGGAAGTGAATAAAGACTTTCAACAAAAACTCTTTCCTTATCTAAGTCTTAGATAGATTTACTTTGCCAAATAACATTTGCATTGTTTTGTAGGTCTTAAATAAAGGTTGAAGACCTTGGAGAATCAATCAAAGAAGCTTGGAGAGCCAAAGGAAGCAAAGGAAGCAAAGGAATCAAAGAAGAGTAGAAAATAGGTGTTTTTCGGATTGGAGAAGACAACTTCTGGATTGGAAATGCAAAGGAAATTAGGCTGCAGAATGGAAATTCGCTCAGCCACCTGCTGCTCACGCTTAGCCATTCTGCACCAGATTTTTCAGCATTTAAAACATGTTTTTAATGTGTTTCGTGCGAGACTTGCGGCTCAAGCTTTGATTGTGTCTTCAACACACTTCTTTTGGCATTCTTAAGAGCTTTGTAGATCAAGTATAGAGCCCTCTCTTCACCTATAAAAGAGAGGCATTCTCCTTTGTAAAATCCAACTGGAATGATATATTGAAGTGCCGCTGAGATTGCTCCAGACCTCTATACTTCGAGTTCATCTTTTAGTGCTAATTTCGCACCTCTTCCTCTAGCTTCCTTCCCCTTTGGAAGGTCTTCTGAGCTTGAGAAACCTCACACGCTCACCAAACCTCCAGTAAACCATTCATCAAACACCTGGTGTGCATTTGCGTCTTCATTCTTCAACTCATTCCGCTGCCACGATTCAGAATTTGGGGGAGCTCTCACTTGAAGTATGAAGCCGCTTCCATAATGTTTTCTTTCTTCTCTCTTCTTACAACAGTAAGCATATATATCGATGAAGGTTGAGGGTATTTCTTTCTTGAGCCTTTCTCTCTCAGATATTCTCTTTTGAGTGCGTGCGCTTTTTGAGCTTTTCTCTCGACATTTATTCGCTTGAGCTCCTTCTTTTTATATGCTATTTGTTTTGAGTGTGGGGTTGATAATCACTATCAAATACTCATTCACATTTTTCTCCTAGTCAGCTTGTGTTATCTTGGGTACTTGGTCAAATTCTTCTATGTCCTTGATGCCTGAACTACGAACCGTACGGGCGGGTATTTATCAAAGGCACTCTGAAACTCAAGTCAGTAATCTAATCGATGAGGTATCATAGTAAAATCTTAAATTCGCAAAGAATGCAATCACCTAACTTATGATTAACAGAGCTGTAATCACGACCCTATACCTCACATAGGATTTAAGACCGCTCAGTTACACCCAAATAATTTTAAGGGTATTACTAGTAGTAAAAAACCAAATTAATTCAATATCTAATATAAACAACCAAACTTTATTTCAATTCAACTAAAGTACGGTTCCAAACTTACAAACTTTAAACAATATAGTCTTCACCACTTAACAAAAGTTCAAAATTAAACTTACAAGTCTTACACAACATATTTTTCTAATATAAATTTATTCTTTTTACAAAAGTCCCTGAAAGTTTTTCCCAGCATGTCTCTCATCATCTCTAAGCTTTTTCAACCGCATTTGCAACATTATCAGCTTACGTGTAACATGAGTTATACGATCATAGCACAACCAAATAAGAGTAAGCTAACCATAACATACAATCATTAAACTTATTTATAATATATAATTCAATCATTTATTATTACAATTTATAAACACAATTATCCTGATGTCATTAATTCATTTTTCCTTAACTTCTTTTAAAATCATCCTTCTCATTTTCATAAACCTTACAAGTATATTATGCTTACTCACGAAGCTTTATGGTCAGATCGCTCTCTGCCTGCTTCCTGAAGCCTTACCCGTATACTATGTCTTTTTTTTCGAAGCCTTATGGTCGGACCGCTCTCTGCTTGCTTCTATAAGACTTATGAGTAATATGTTTATGTCAAATCCTTATGGTCAGACCACTCTCTGCTTGCTTTCATAAACCTCATGGGTTACTCTGCTCATATCAAGGTATCATGGTATAAACCAAATATATTACTCCCAGTAGTAAACATAATTTCATAATTAATGATTTCTTATATTCACCCCAAAATTTCCTAAAATCAACAAATCACATCATCTCATCCACCTAACTCAATCATGTTCGTTCTCTAATCATAAATTGATAATAACCCATTTTTGTGTCAATATCCAAAATAAAATAAACCTATTGTTAGATATCAAACTCTTCTTATAATCTTATCTTTCCCATAACGAGTACAAACTCAACACAATTTCACCAATCAAATGTTATAGATCAGCCAAAAAAATTTTCATGACATTACATAAAAATTTGTTCCTAGTATAAGTTCCACATTCAAGATCTAAACTGGTAAGTTGAATCATAATTTACCTATAATCTTGGGTAAAAATTTCAATTCGGTCTAACCATTAATAAAGTGAAATTTTGTATCCGTAATTCAGGATCATAAAATTGAGATCCTTAATAAACACCACTTAGTTTAATAAAAATTGAACAGTCAATATACATCAACAGGTTTTAGGAACTACATATCTAAATTTTAGGTTAATCTAACGGGTAACTATGTAGAGATTGAGATTTATACAACTCGAAAACATTATTAAATTTGGGTCTTCTACTCTATCAAATATGCGGAATTAATTCCTCTAAGTACATACATGCAGTTACAAATCCGAGTGATCAAAATATAGTAATATATTTCTGAAATCATTTAACAAAATTTCCAACTTAATATATTGGTAAAAGAAGGGGAATTTAGATTTTTTTTTGAGATAATTTAGAGATAGAAATAAAGTGATGGTCATTCTACCTAAAATTATAATATTATTTCCTCTAAGTATAATTCTCAAATTAAAGATCCTAACGGTCAAAGTTAATTTCTGTCTTATAAACTATATATTAAATTTCCTAGATTGATCTAACAGTAGACTAAGTAGCAATTAGAGTTTTACTAAGGTAGCCTCAAAAAATGATAAACGTGTTTATAGTTTACTTATTCAACATAATAAAATACATTCATCACAGATTTCTTACAAAATGAATATATCACAAAATAAATTAACAATAATAAAATATCACTATAATGGGTCACCAGGGAAAAATCAAATGTTTGACTAATCAAACTCAACCTAAACGCCAGTGTTTAAGATTCCTCTATCATACCATAAAAAAATCCTTAATATAAACATTTTGGGGAACTAAGAAGTTGAATCTGGCATAGCCGGTTAGACAACTTCTTATCCTTCCAGAAAAAAAAAATGCAAGAGAAAAAGAAACACAATAAAAGTTCAGGGGAAACAAGAAGATGAATCTAGCATAGCCGGTTAGACAACTTCTTATCCTTCCAAAAAAATGCAACAGAAGCAGAATATCATTCTAAATCCATACAGAGAATCAAAATTCTAAACATATTTAAGATTTCAGATCATACAAAAACAAATGACTCAAGGTTAACTTCCCTTACCTGATTCTCCCTCCTTCCTAGATGAAGAGCACTTCTTCAGAAACTCTTGCTACCTTCTTCACAACTCAGATTCTAGTCCTACTATCTCCTTATTTTCGATGAAAGTCTTGCTCAATTTCACTCTCCTCCTCCCAAAACTTTATTTCTCACCCCTATTTATAGTTGAAGTTAGAGTTACTGTAGCAGTACAATAGTTTTACTACATTTTACTGTAGCAGTACTGTAGTTGTACTACAATTCACTGTAGCAATACGGTAGCTTGTACTACATTTTTCCTATAGCAGTACTATAGCAACACATGATTCACGAGGTATTCCTACTATAGCATTGTACATATTTCACTGTAGCACTAAACGTATTTTATTGTAGCACTTATACATAAAATTATTTTTTATTTCAAAAAAATCTAGTATCTTAATCACAACTATTTTCAAAGGTCTTACACTAGCCGCGTTTTTCTCTTGTCGGGCGGTCTCTTACTTGCTCGTACGAGTATACAGTATGATATTCTTCTTTTATTCTCTTTTTGAATCATATTCTATTTAAAAGCTTCTCAAAAATATATTAGTTAGACAAAACCTTTGCCTTGATCATTGAGTCTTCTCAGTCTTGTCGTATGAAGCAATTGTTGGTTAAAGTCAACTTATCAAAGCAGAATTTCTTTTTCAATACTTTGCTAAAAGTAGGTGGTAAGTTTTCCTAACACGACTTTTGATGCAGAGAACATTCCGTGAATGTCTTCTTTCTTCCTAACGTCCACTTCTTATTTGTATAGGATAAAGCAGGTGTATGCATGTAATAGGTAATCTGCACAAAGTATAGTAGATATGCATGCAACAAATATGTCTTTCATCTTATCACTTTTGTTGCTTTTAAACAACATTTAATGACATTTAATGCATGTTCAAAACAACAAAGTGTTTTATTTTTGTATTCTATCGTTCAGGTGGGATTTGATCATTTAAGCTTTGTACTAAGATACCAAACAATTGATGAAAACTTCACCGTTGGATGAAGTAGATTGTTTGGCACATGGTATCGTCTAGCCTATGTAAACGCTTTAGATTTTTCTCCATTCTATTCAACAAATGTGTTTAGCAACATGTCTTCTAACATAAGTTTTTGGACTAACAATTAAGACTTTTCAGCATGCTTTCTAAAACATATTTTGATATTTTTATCTACTAAGACATATTGAGAGTTTGTTTGGTTATTGTCTAACGATGTATAAAGTTTGCATTCAGCAAGACTCTCATTGACGCATTGATTTGGGAATTGTATAGTGGTATGTCTTGTTCATATCTATGTGTTTCATTAAGGATTTTCCTAAGGTATTTCGGTTTCTCAAAATTTTCATAAATCACTTATGTTTTACCTATGTTGTTATTCTAACACTTGTCATATGCTTATTTCGTTTAATGCTATTTGTTAAAGTTCAAAATACATGAGAGCATTTAGATAGTTTAGTCTTATAGACGATCTTGTCTTAACAAAAATGTTTATGCAAGATCAGACAATCACCACTCCAAATATCTCCAAAGGTTCACCATACGCCCTCAACTACTACCAATCGCTTGTCTTCTTCTCCCACTATTGTCGCTTGGATGGTACTTGCAAAAGATACTCCAAAACTTAAGTTAGATTGAGTTCAAAAAAGGTAGTATAAATGCAAGTGTAACCAACCTTATTCATTACCTACACCACCTATTTATACTTTTGTGTTGGGCTTTTACCTTTTTAGTTGGCCTAATAATGGCTCAATCATGGTGTAATCTTCGTTTAACGCTTAATTGATGCTTTATGTTGTTAATTATGTTTTTGCCTTTAGCTAACGATGTCATTTGTCCAGTGATCGGTCCATTACCGTAAACCAATCGATCCCTAAATGAAATGTGGGTGACGTACTATACAAATATCATTAGAAGGAAATGGAAAAAGCTAACCAAGAATGATAATGATGCTTTTAGTGAAAAATGTTATATATAAAAAACTAAAATATTTCCTCGTTTCTTTAAAATCAATGTCTCTCTCTAAAACCTAAATTCTCTAGATTTTCTTAATGATATTTTACTTTTTTTTTCCTTTTTCAAAATTTAAGGGTGAGTAAGAAAGATTTATAGTAACTAAAAAAAAGTTATTAGCTTAAGTTTTATGTTCTTTTTAGAATTTGAGTTATCTTCTCTTTTTTATTTCCATATGGGTATAAAAACTTTAGTGCATGAATAATCAATTGAGAAAAGATAAATCTCCTTAAATCTAAGTTCATAATGGTGTGGTTGTTTGTTGGATTTGGCTTTTTGGAAAAAAAAAAACCTGGAGCGTTCCTAACTCAATTTTTTCTTTAAAGATCCTTTAAAGGGAACATTTTTGTCAAGTATAAAAATAATTTGAGAGATGACTTATCAATGAATAGAATTGCAAGGAGGAATTTTGATGAAGTTTGGATTTAACATAAGTTAGACATTGTTGGGATTTTGGATTTTGTTTTGAGTGTAGGGCGAGCAACTCCACAAAACACACCTTCACTCTTTTACTCCTTAATCGCAAGGATACTTGTATTCCTTCTAAGTCCAAATCTTCCTTTGTCAGCTTTCCAAACCAATTGGGAGGTACCTGTCAAAGGTACTCTGATGCTTAAGTTAGTAACTAATCCGGACAGGGTCAGAGCACAATCTTAAATTCACAATAAATGTGATCCCCTACCTCTTACCTTTGACCTCTATTTATAGTTTTTGAGATGGGCCTAAGATTAGTAGAATTCTAATCACGACCCAATCTCAACCCATTGCACTGATTGATACTTACCCTTAATCTCGATTATTAGTGTTTCTTGAGAAGTACTTTGCTACTGGGATGGACTGTTCGACCTCCACTCAAGTGTGGCCAGATGGTCTTCGTCTTCGCTGCAAAAAAATTTGGGGTTGAAGCAACTGAGACCGGCCGCTCCTCTTTGTTATGGTTGGTCATCCATGTTGGAATTTATAATTGACATATTAACAATTAATGAGTAATAAACCCTTTAACATGAGTAGTTACTTTTCTTTAGTTTCAATAATTATAATTTGACCCCTTCAACAAATTAAAATTATTGTTGGTCTCTACACAATATACTTTTCATGACAAATATAGCCTTAGCCATATTTACTTAATTAGATCACTTTATAAAGTTGGCTAATGAAATATAATAACCCTAACACATTTAATAATTGTTATATATATATATATATATATATATATATATATATATATATATATATATATATATAAGTGACCCAAATTGCTAACAATCTACCACTGGTCACAAATATATATATCCATATAAATCCTTACAAATGTGTTAGACTTTATGAGCTCAAAATGGCCATTATATATACCTTGAGCATATCCAAAAGTCTCGTCCATTAATTATATCCGCATGTAGAACCAAAACAGCTTTCATTGCACCAATCGCAATAAAACCTGACAATGATCACTAATGTTGACAAAACCAAACGACATAGATTCATCATGAACTATGTAGCATGAAAATCATGTGAAGGTGACCTATACATGTCTATTTTCAACTAGTCCTTACTTTATCTTAATGAGATCAATATAATAACTTTATCATATAGAGTATAATTTTCTAATAATAAACTAGAATGTATACATACATGAAAACCAACGTAGAACACAAACACACAAAAGTGACTAACTCCTACTGAACCAAAGATTTCTCAAACTATGAAACACCCATATGAGCAATATGCTTATGAAAGACTTTGGGTGTAACAGCCTTATTAAGAGGATATACCATCAAGGAGTTTGTCCTTAATTGTTCTATGAAAATCCATCCACTTTGTACTCTTTCTTTAACAACTGATTTTAATGTCACAGTATAACCTAAGTGGTCTTTCAATTCCTTTCATAATACGTAGCCTTGTGACAAAAATCAACTGTATAGCTTGATTTGATGCCTTATAACATTGGTGGAGGTTCTTCCAAGCACAATTTTAATTGCAAAATAAGGGGATTAATGATGAATTTATATCAGTATAGCCCAAAATATAAATAAACATTAAAACAAGATAAAAGAGAGGATTTAAGCAAGCAATAAGCTAAGGGAGAGTTGATTTTGTCTGTAAAATGAACCTCAGATAATGGTTAGAATTACCGTTATAAGGCGTCGGGCGCCTCTTTGACATGAGCATTAGCTCTACGCTTAGAGCTTCCTGCAATATCTTAGCTTGGGGCGTGTTCAACGGGGTGTACTGTTGGAAATGCAACCCCCAAGGAAGTTCCTTCGACCTTGATCCTCCTGGCCTCTCTTCGAAACTGCTAGGTTTCTTGTACTTTTCCTTCTTTTTTGCCGCTACTTCCTGATTTTGCTTCTTGCGAGCCTCTCTCATTTCCTTCACTCTTATGTTCTTCGTCGCCTACTCCCTCAACTCCTCCATTATTTTCAGCGGTGGCCGACAAATTCTATCAACAAATGGTCCTAGCTTGAGGGTCGGTAGTATGCATTGGAGGGCGAACTCAAGATTGAGGCCTTTCACCCGCCATACGGTATTTTATATCGGTCCATGAACATTTTTAACAACTCCTCCTTTTCTTGTTTGAGATTCACGAAGGAGAAGGCGGTTAGGTCTTGGGCCCGACTTGCTGCGAACTGATGCCCGAACATACGTTTGATGCTTGCAAAATTTTCGATCGAATTGGGTGACAAAGATTTGAACCACTCTAATGCTTCTCTTTACAAAGACAGGGAGAAGGTGTGACACCAGATGACATCATTACTAGTGCGGAATGTCGTTCAGTTGGTAAACATTTCTGTGTGGTCCTCCGGTTCTATGGATCTGTCGTACATCTTGAAATTGGAGGGAGCGAACTACTCCAAGATGTGGACTTCCATTATAGCTGGGACGAATGGCAGCATACCAGCCGTATGCTCCGTCTTTACTATATGGTGCTCTCTACTAAAGGCGATACACTCCTCTAAGGTAGTCTTTGTCTCACTTTCTCTAACCTTTGTGCAAGTGGTTTGACCAGTACCGACCAGTAAGGAGTTCCCTTCGATCCGTTCCACGTGGACGGTCTTGTCTCCTTCTTCAGTTGCCTTCTTCGTGCCAGCCCTTACCGCATTCTCAGCTCCGAGGGTAGTCAGCTCTCCTTCGTAACGTTGTTGCATCTCTTCCATCCACTGTTGTCTTCTGAGTTCATGTTTCTCGTGGTCACAATTGGGTCTTCTAAATCGCTCGACCCCATGGTAGGTGCCAAAATGCTTCGGGTGTAGGGTTAAGAAACTCCACAAAACACACATTCATGCTTTTACTCCTTAGTCGCAAGGGTACCTATATTCTTTCTTAGTCCAAATCTTCCTTCGTCAGCTTTCCAAACCGATCGGGGTACTTGTCAAAGGTACTTCGATGCTTAAGTCAGTAATTAATCCGGACGGGGTTAGAGCAAAGTCTTAAATTCACAATAAATGTGATCCCCTACCTCTTACCTTTGACCTCTATTTATAGTTTTTTAGATAAACCTAAAATTAATAGAATTCTAATCACGGTCCAATCTTAGTTCATTACACTAATTGATACGTACCCTTAATCTCAATTCTTAACGTTTATTAAGAAGTACTTTGTTACTGGGATGGTCCGTTCGACCTCCACTCAAGCGTGATGGGATGGTCTTCATATTCGCAGTAAACAAATTGGGGGTTGAAGCAAGCGAGACTGACTACTCCTCTTTATTATGATTGATCATTCGATCATACAGTACATATTTGTTAATAACACAAGAAAAATATTGGGATTTTGAGATTATTTGAGTTCAATTTTAACAGCTAAAGTTTGGATTGTTAAAAATGTTTTAATTTGAAAATTGTTTTTGAAAAGTTCAATATTTTAATTCTAAATTTGTTAAATGATATTATTAACATCAATTATTCTTATTTGAAGAATTATTAGTTTTGAAAATATATGGATTAAATTGATTTTGTTTTATTTACTGTACACTTATAAAAAATATTTTTTCCTTTTATAAGGACACTATTTTCTCACGCACATATATAATTAAAAAAAATCTTCAGAACTATTCATTAATTTATTTAAACTCAACCATTGATGCAAAATCACATGTTTTTGGGGGATGAAATTCACTGTTCTGACTTTTATGCATAAACTATTACACATATATACAGTTTGCAGATTTTAATTTTCCTGAAAACCATGTGAAAAAATAATAAATAAAAGCCACTTTTATTGTGATACGGCTCTGCAAAGTGGAGTCTGTACCATCACTCCACCAACCAGAATCAGTCCTATTATTTTGAAAAGGAAATAAAAATGAAAGACACCAATCAATCATAGAGTTTGATTTTTTGGATGATAAAATTGGCCAAATGAGACAGAGAAAACAGAGGAACCTCAGGTTAAGAAAGAAACCTATTTCTTATCTTTGTGTCTGCAATTTTCAACATTTATCTAATAATAATAATAATCGTCATCATGCTATTGCTACTACCATTTTCTGAATCCATTTCCAAATATGATCTATTAAAATACACAACATATATGTCTTATTAATTATTAATTTATTATTATGGATCTAATCTAATTAATGATAGTAATAGTAATCAATAACTAGGAGTTGAAGAGAGAGAACGCTACGGCACTGTGTGTTTCTACGCAACCTTTTTTCTCCAATGGCGTCTCTCTTCCAATGCCACCATACCCTTCACCCCTTTCTTCATCTCGGCTTCTCCTAATATGTGAGTGCTTCGCTTTTTCTCTCTCTGGAGTTCCTCTGTTGCAACCCACATGATAAAAATTTGTTCTTGATTCCTAGATCCCATGTTCATGTTGCGGCGATGATGTTTTCTTTTTTTTGGAAGATTAAGGTGTATTAGTTTGTTGTTGATTGGTTGAAAACCCGTATGATCTGTGTATTCAATTGATTTTTCTTTCTTGGGGCTGTGTATATCTGCATTGTAGTTGGAATTTGCTTGTTGATGACGTTGGCATGCTACTATGTGGACATGCTTGCTGATTGTTGTTTTTGCGTAATCAGAGTGATCCATGATTCTGGCTTTGCTTGGTTGACGCCGATGGGGTTCGTTTTCTCTGGTGATGATCACTAGGTGATGCTGTGAGTTAGATGGTTTGCTCGTTATCTCATATGTTCGTGGAATTTTCTATTTGAAGAGAGACAGAGAGAAGAGAGACAGAGAGAAGTGTGTTTGACAAGTAGTGGATTTTTCTTGGAAATTATCTTTTTTGTGGTAAAGATATGTTCTTGGGTGGAGGGGGGTATTTGGTTTGGAATTATTTTTTTTACTTAGGGTAGGATGGATTTGCAGAACAACATGCAGCCTGAATTGGGCAAATTGGAACAAATTGTTTATCAATTTCTTTTGAAGTGCTTGCACATCATTTTGGACTCAAGGGTACCTTTTTTACGCCCCCATGATAGAAGTGGTGACTTGTCCATAGGTTCTCGTGTGAGAAGGAGTGACAAGTGGTTTAACTTGGCATTAGGTGATAGGCCTTCTGCTCTGGATAACTTGAACTTCTGGCACAGGAATTTGATGGATCCAATGATAATTGACATTATACTAGTTCATGATGTGGCTGGTTCTTCTGTTGAGACAGTCATAGAGAGGTGGGTTGTTCAGTATGATTGTCCCCGTGTAGTGGCTCCTCAAACAGGTGACATTACTAGCTCTTACAAGAAGACATACCAGAAGTCAATAGTACTTTTCCGAGCTCTTTACTCTCAGATGAGGCTTCTCCCTGCTTATAAGATATTCAGGCAGTTAAGCACATATAGTCATAGTTGTAATTTTGATATTGTTTACAAGGTGTCTTCATTTAGCGATCCTTTCTCTAGGGCAGAAGGGGGAATGATGGAAGAATATAATTTCACTCCTATTGAGGCTCTTCCTGGTCGCCTTTGTATATCTGTGACCTTCAGAACTGTGCTATCTGAGTTCAACCTTGAGTGTTCAGCATCATTGCCAACCAAAATAATCACTGATTATGTTGGAAGCCCCAGTACTGACCCCTTGAGGTCTTTCCCTGTCTCGGATAAGGGTGTTGGGGCCACTTCCTTTCCATTAAGAGGGATAGCACCACCATCTTCTTCACCACTTGATCGTCCTCATAGCTGGACTAGTGGTTTCCATAGAGCAGCACATTTTGTACAGAATCATCCTTATGTTGGTTCCCCACCAGTGTATCGAGGTTCTTCCAAGCCGAATGACTATCCATCCCCACCTATTGATAATTATGGTGTCAGATTACCCAACCAACGAATGCTGAATCAGCAAAGATCTACTAGTTATGATGAGTATCAACTTTCTCCTCCTTTCTCATCTTCACCATCTCCATCGCCACCTACATACTTCTATGCTAGCAATCCAATACAAACTCACATACGCTCTGAAACCGCCCCTGTAACTATACCTCATCCAGTAATAGGAAGAAGCACTAGAAATCTTTCTCCTAATTTTTCAGATCCTAGTCGAAATTCTCTGCCCCCTTTATCTCCCAGAAGGAATGATGGTTCATTCCAAGAGTCTCCATCTGGAATCAGGTCACTCAGGAAATTAGAAGCTTCAAGGACTGGTCATAAGGTAACATTGTTCCTTCATTGCTACTCCTGTAGTTAAATTCAAATCTGTTTTATCTGTTTGACAAGCCTTGTATTTGCTCCTTAGTTTGTCAGAGACAGTAAGGATGATTCAGGGAGGTTCTCAGCATTGTTGTCCTCAAGTGGCTCACCACGCATTGGATTTTCAAGAACCTCAAGTAGATTATCATTTCAGGATGAGTTGGATGATGGTGACTTTTCCTGTCCTTTTGATGTTGATGATGTTGATGCACCAGATGTCCAATCCAGGTACATTGATAGACTTTGTCTCTCAATTAAAGTCGTGGGCATCTATAATTGGACAATGAATACATTGATATGATCAGTGTTATACTTTTAGCATACGTCCTTGGTCAATGATAATTTCAGGGAAGCCTCCTAAAATCAATCTATAATGTTTAAAATCATTCTTGGTTGTTAAAGATTATAATGGATGTGTTACTTAGCCACATTAGAAGTTAGTTTAATGTGCTTACATGTTCAGAATGGTAAAAGAAATTCCACATTTTCAGGAATGATATTTGGAGTTCTAGACATGTGTATTTGATGGCCAAGTACCCTATCTATTGATATTCCATGGAATGCTAATGAATAAGAAGTAGACAAAAGATTATTTGATATAATGGATTTGTTTATTTCTGAGATTCTAATAGCTTTTTATATTAAGATTTAATCAATTAATAGAGAAGAGAAGTTCATATGCGGAAAGCATCATTGATTTATTTTACATCTCCATGTTAATTTGAACAAGTGATCTATGTTAGCCTATAAACTCCAATCCTTTGCATCAAGGAGTTAAGAGACCAGAAAGACTTCATCATTGTAAAGAGCTTAATTCCTATAGCGGGATCCAGAAGAAAAAATATGCATGATAAATGATTGTCGTGGTTGCATTTACTTTTTCATATGTTAGTACCAGGGTGGCGAGTCTCTGCATTGCTACATTTTCTTGTTCTTGCTATGCAATAAAATTTATCATGAGGGGTTCTACTTTGGCAACCTTTAGAGGGTTGGTTTGCTATAGGAACATGTAGTTGCATTTTATTTATCCTGCTACTAAAGCGGTCCTAAAGTTCTACTTTTTATACCATTATTGATCCATCCTTTTGGCTTTTGGGAACGGATGATCACTTGTTGGATTATATTTTGCATTGCTATGGTAATTTGGCTATTCTCCATTAGTATGGGCAAAAGGCCATGTCAATTCTACTTAAGCCCTTGTTAGAAGTTTGAGGGGAATACTGTTTTAGCATATTATGATTTTGACCAACTCTTCTAGTGCTTATGTAAATAGTTATGATTTGTGTTTTATCATCTGATTATGTTATTTCACCCAACCTTTTTGTTCATTTTATGCATAAACAGTCAGAATGTGGGTGGGAAGAGTACAGCAGAGATAACTTCAACATCACTCCCAATTGGAAAAAAATCACAAGATGCTGCTGTTGGTGTTCTTGTGCACATGCTGAGGACTGCGCCTCCATTGCGCCAAGATCCAAGCTGCTATTCATCCCATTCCCCAAAGGCTGAACTTGATGGAGGAGTTGCCACTGCTTCTGGTTTCTTCATGCCTCGAAAGACAGCAGATGCACTTGAAGAGCTCAGGGGTTACAGAGAGATGAGAGACCTTCTTCTTTCCAAGAGTGGCACCAGGATCCTGAACAAGCATAAAGCTTGAGCATGCTAAATTACTGGGTTCATCATCAAGGTTATAAAATAGTTGAGGGGGTGATGCTGACTAAAGAGTGTTACTAATCAATTACAGTTATACACAGCAACAAACAGTTCTTTTGGGAAGAGAATGATCCAATGGATTTGTGTACATATCCTGACTGAATGTTGGTTGGCTAGAAACACCATTTTTATTATAATCACTAAAATTATGCTAATTTTCTCTCAGTCCTTATAGACATTGTAGTTATGAAATGAGGAACTTGCATAACTATTGTGTTTGGCAATTACAAAGGCTGGAAAAAGAATGTTACTGCTGTTTTGAAAGAAAAGGTTGCTGAATTTCTTTGTAAAGATGCATGCAGGCAAACACTGCTTTGAATGTATATTGACTTTTCTTTATAAGTTTTGTGATGTTTTTCTTCTCTCAAGATCTTATTATTTGATTATATAAGCTGATTAATATATTGAAATCATCTTATAATAATTGTAAAGGTTTAATTTCTATGTAGGGTAATGTCATCATGAAAGAAATCAAGGAAGATATGTTCACTGTAGTTATATCAAAATTTCCTTGTACGTGGCAAGATTAAAGCCAGAAGTTTCATGGTAAATATCTTAAGCTAAAGCGTAAGATGTTTTGGATGAATACAATGATGTTCTTGGACAATGCCCTCCCGTCGTTTTGTGGCATCATATCGTATTATTGTCTAAGAAGGAATTATTGTAACAAGATTGTCTTACACCATACGTTGTTCTGTGACATCAATTCTGCTGTTTTCGTAAGGTGTTATTTTCAAAAAATTGGCTTTTAGTAAACGCTTTTGCACGTGGATCATTGACATGGAAGACTTTAATAACAAGTCCACGCATTACCATTTCAAAAAATTAAAGTTTTTACATAAAATAAATATGTAATGGTAATTATTCTAATTAATTTTTGAGCCAAAAATTAAATCTAATTTGTGAACAGGAGTTGATAAAATGAGAAACTTCAATGTTTTTCATCTACAAGTTAGATAAAACCTTATTCCTTTATATTAATTACTACATCAAAACATGAAGCTCACCCAACTTCTTCTTCTTGTTTTTTTCAAAATTTTTGTCTATGTTGCCCACCAACTAATAGACTCCCCAACAAAATTTCTATTACACTACTTTCATTTCATCCATTCATATGCATTCATGCACATATATATTTTAAAATTTAGTTTTCATTTTTTTTTACTTATTTAACACGTAAAAATAACTCCTTACATATACAAGAAAAGCATATTAACTGTTACGATAAAAAAATAAATCAAAGAATCAAAATGAAAAATGTAAAAATAGATAAAAAGAAATTAAAAGAGTCAACTTAATAGAGACAAAAGATACAGATTCATATTTTCTCAAAACTTTAAATTATAATTATATACTTAATTAAATAACTTGTTAAAAAATTATTTAATACTAAAAACAAAATCGAGGAATACTAAACTTATTTAAACAAAAACGAAACAATATCAAAATAAAATTTAATTTCCATGCACTTTTTAGACTTTTAAATTATCAAGTAATTATTATAAAAAGTAAAAAAATCATGGAGTTTAATTGTTAGTTCAACCTAAAAACTACAGATGATATATTTTAAACATAAATGTCCTTTTAGTTTATATTATAAATCGAAATGATAATTTATTTATACCTATATATATAAAAGAGATTTTTTTTTTCGTGTCCACATTTATTTTTCAATTTTATATTTTATATAATTTTTTAAAACTAAAATGACTATTTTATCAATTTTATCTTTTAAAGAATTTTTTAATTTAATTGTTTTTTTATTTGACAAGTTTTTTAAATTTAAATATTTTTTAATTATAAACTTCCTAAATAAAAAATTTACAATAAAATTATAAAAAATATTTATATTTAATTTTATTATAATAATAATAATAATTTTATTATCGTAAACAAAGTTAACTCACTTTTATATATATATATATATATATATATATATATATATATATATATATATATATATATATATATATATATATATATATATATATATATATATATATATATATATATATATATATATATATATATATATATATATATATATATATATATATAGTTTAGAGAATTTTAAGATATGTTAATTCATGTAATTATTTATAATAAAATAGATTTAGTAATTGGAGAATAATGTTTTTCATATTTTCAATTTAAAATTATTGTTAATATAACTTTTATAATAATCCTTAAGATTTTAAACTAATTTATCATATGATTATTTTCAATTGGACGAGTGTATAAAGTTATTATAAGTTTTCTTAAGAAAATAATTTTATTTATGTATTAGTTATGACAAATCTATAGCAAAGACATCTATAACCAAAGTTAGGGGGTTACTCCCTACACCACCACACATTGCTTCCTACATCACCCCACTTTTTTTAAATTCCAAAACTATCCTTTATACTTTAAAATATCCTACACCTCCTCCTTTTTTCTTGAACGGATGTCAACATCCGTTGAAGAAAAAATTCTTCAACGGATGTGCCACATCCGTTTAGTTCTTTTTCTTTTTAAAGTTTTTAAATTAATATATAAATTTTTATTAATTTTTTTTAAAATTATTACTTAATTATTTATAAATTAATTTTATTTTATTTTTATAAAATTATTACTTAATTATTTATAAATTAATTTTATTTTATTTAATAAAATAATAATTATTAATTTAATTTATATATTATTATTTTAAATAATAATTAAAATACTTTTTAAAAATTTATTAAATCCGTGAAGTTTTTTTCTTTTTAAAGTTTTTAGTTTTTTATTTTATTATATTTTAAATTAATATATAAATATTATTTAATTTTGTTAAAATTATTATTTAATTAATTATAAATTAATTTTATTTTATTTAATAAAATAATAATTATTAATTTAATTTATATATTATTATTTAAATAATCAAATAGTTTTTAAAAATTTATTAAAACGGACGTTGTAACATGAAGTTTTTTCTTTTTAAATTTATTATATTTTAAATTAATATATAAATATTATTTAATTAATTTAAAAGTATTACTTAATTATTTATGAATTAATTTTATTTTATTTAATAAAATAATAATTATTAATTTATTTTATATATTAATATTTAAATAATAATCAAATAGTTTTAAAAACATTATTAAAACGGATGTGGCAATCCGTTAACGGATGTCGCCACATCCGTTGAAGATTTTTTTTTCTTTTTAAATAAAATAAATAAATTAAAATATAAAATATATGAACGGACGGATGTCAACATCCGTTGAAGGTGAAACGGATGTTGACATCCGTTTTAGAGAAGGGCAAAATTGGTATGGGGTGGTGTAGGAAGCATTCGGTGGTGGTGGAGGGAGCAACTGCCCCAAAGTTATGGCTAAGAGATATAAGAAGACTAGACCTCCTCTAAGTATAACAAGCCCAATATCCATAAAAGTTCAAATACTTGCTCAAAAATAACTTTAAAAAGTTTTGTGAAAGAGTATTGAGTTTCTTTTACTAGGAAAGATTTTCTACTCAAGCAATCTAAATTATTCACTTCTCTTTTCTAAGAGTGAACTCAAGAAGCTTGTTATTTACTTTTTTTTTTCTTAAAATTTCTTAGAAAGACCTTAGTTTAAAAGCTAAATCCTAAAATAAATAAAAAATTAGTCTTATTTAGGCAACCTTCAATAGTGTAAATAAGTCTAAGCATTCAATTAATAGTTTATAACAAGTTTCCCAACCGCTCAAATCACTTGAATTATGGAAATAGCAAGAGGTAATACAAAAAGTAAAAGATTAAATTGAAATAGGCATCCAACTTTCCATCTTAAAAAAGAAAATTAGAATTTTGAGATTAAAGAATGAGAAAATTCAAAAAGAAAAAAAATGGGAGTAAGTGAGGGGTTTAGGAGCAATGAGACTATCAACCAGGAAGAGGGATGGTTAAGATTAGGAGATTACTATCAACAACCTTCTCATATTAGGAGATAAAGAAGAGAACTTACTCTTAAGGAGTCTAGAGTTGACCTACCATACTTTCAAGAAAAAGATGATGTAGAGGCCTATTTAGACTAAGAAATGAAGGTGACTAACTTTTTGCATGCCACCAACTAAGAGAAGAAAGAAAAGTGTCTCTAGCAACCCTAAGCTTCCTAGGATATGCAATATATTGGTGGATCTCTCTAGCCCAAGAAAGAGTATGAAGTAATGTTCCTCTAATTGAGTAATATTGGAATGATCTTAAGTTTACCCTTAGGAGGAAGCAAATCCTCTTCAACTACAATAGAGAGCTTATGGACAAACTTCAAAGACTCCAACAAATACTATGTTTATAGAATAATATAGGAAGAAAATGGAATTTCACATTATGAGGGCGAGAATAATTGAGGAGGAGGCCATTACCATAACTAGATTCTTAAGTGGCTTGAATATTGATATAAGAGATAAAGTTGAGCTTCTACCTTATAAAAATCTAAATGATTTAGTATTAATGTACAAAGTAGAACAACAATATTTAAGAAAATCTTTTTCTAAAAGAAACCAAACTCAACCTAGCTCTTATATATGAAGGATTTTTAAAAGAGAATATAAGAAAGAAGAGTCATTTAGGAATCTAGCCAAGGGAAAAGAGAAAGAAGAGAAAGAGAAAGAGAGAATAACCTCATCACACATTCACACTAATGATATCAAATGTCTTGACAAAGATCTCATAACAACTCTATGTCCCACCAAAAAGCTTACAATTTTTACGAGTGTTGACAAGTATATCAATCAAAATGAAAACAAGAATAAGTGAAAATAAGGAGTATAGTAGCCTATAACGAAGATGTTTAGCTCTACAAACATTAACCTAAATAGAAAATATTTTTCATACAAAATGCAAAGTTTTAAAAAGTATCTATTATCTCGTTATGAATAGTAAATTGTATTGTAATTGTTACAAACACTAGATTGATTGATAAATTAACATTAAGTGTCTTACCCATTCAAAATTTTATAAACTTCCTTTGCTGTTATGCATAAGAATCTAAACCATATAAAAACCATTCACAAATATAATAGAAAAACTCTGTTGAGATTACTTTCTACTCCTCTCCTTTTGTGAATCAATTTAAATTAGAGTTTCTTTTAAAAAATATTTTTTTAATAATTTTTTTTTAAAACTTTTTTAGCATGCATATCATCATCAATCAACCTTTTCCTCCCCTTTCTAGCTTGCTTCCGGACCTTCACTTATCCATGGACTCCAATCTGCACATGGAAATTGGCTTGAAGATGGACTCATCAATTAATATTTAAGAAAATATTTGAAAACAAAACAAAACTTTGAAATGGGTAGATTACAAAACCAAACAAATGTAGCTGCCGCCTTTAACATTTGAAAGGAAGGGGTTTTCCGCCACTAACCTCACATCACCCCTTTCCTCGTTCGTTGTTCTTTCAATTTTTGATGATTTGATGAACATGAATTCATCCACTTGCCCCTTCTGTCATTTATCTGTTCCTTCCTCTGAACTCCAATCGTCTCTTTCTTTTTCTCTCTCATTCTTTTATTTTCCCTTTCACTCATTACATCTTCAGTGACACTGCTTCAATTCAATTCAATTGCAGGCACGCCAACGCCCATTTCGACGACAACGACGCCGATTATAGCTCCCCTTCGGTACCCTTTTTTCCCCTCGTTCTCTGTCTTCACCTCACCATTACTTTTGGTTTGTTTGAGAAACTCAGAAAATAAAAATTGATTTTTTTGAAACCCTTTTTGAAAGTGATTCGCTTTGTGGATGGTGGTGGAAGTAAATTTTACCCACATGATCTTACAATGTTATTTTGTTTGCATTTTCTGCTCTATTAGAGTGCAATTATTTATTATCCTTTGTTTACCCCCTCCCCTTTTTTTATGAATTTGATCTTCACATTTAAACTAAAATGTGAATTTAGTCTTTTCTCTCTGAAAAATCATGTTTTTGAAGTTGGGAAGGACCAAATTCATCATACGAACGTATAGGACCTTGACCACGATTGATTAAAAACATATGGAGTAAAGATTACATTTTTCTCTCTTTATTATTAGTGGAAAGTACATTTTTTTGTTGAAGGAACTTTTTATTACTATCTTGCACATTTAAAGGAACCGAATTCTTTTACATATATGGTCTAAAGTGGACCGCGGTTTCATCTGTTTGTCAAGAGAAGAATAACACGGGATTTTTGTCGCTGTTTCATATTCTTCAGGCTAGTGGCTTGCATTTTGATGGAGTAAGGGGTAGGGATAATGTGGTGTTGAAAATGGATGAAAAGATCTCTTGCTTAGTTGATGTGCAAAGAAGGGGAGAGTTTTACAAGGTTGAAAGAGGTTTGATGGCCTTGTTGAGAGACTGTTTAGAGTCTGAGGCTGAAAACTCAAGAAGCATTTTGACATGTTATGTTGATCATTTCCAGAGCCTTGAGTTTAAGGATGTTGGATGGGGTTGTGGTTGGCGTAACATTCAAATGCTCAGCTCTCACTTAATGACACAAAGGCCAGAAGCAAGAGAAGCTATGTTTGGCCGTTCAGGGTTTGTTCCTGATATCCCATCACTCCAGAGGTGGCTTGAGATTGCTTGGGAAAGGGGTTTTGATGCACCTGGCGCTGAACAGTTTAACCATGCTGTCTATGGCTCAAAAAAATGGATTGGGGCTACTGAATGTGCTGCCCTTTTGCGTTCTTTTGGTCTCCGGGTGAGGGTAGTGGATTTTGGTCCTAAGAAATCTGAGGAACTCTATTTATCTGTCCCTGGTTCAAGTGTTGGGGAAAAGGATCTTGTGAAAAGTAACGATGGAAGGAAGAGGAAAGCATCAAATACTTATGGACCAATGGATAGATATGTGTCTCGTGGTGTTGCTCAAACAAGTTGCAACCAAGATGCAAAGTCATGTCCTTCCCTTGTACGTGTTGGTGACGCTGTGGATAACGAAAGTAGTGGTAATAGGGTGCTATACGGCAAAGAGAAACTAAATGAGGGTCACCAAGTTCTTATGGACTTTGTGTGGAATTATTTCTCCCATAAAAGCACTGTTCAATTTGATCACAAGCATGTTCTTATCAGTGAGAAAACGTAAGTGAGAAAACCAGGAGGTACACATGTTCTGACCTTGCAGACAATCGTGTTTTTTTTTTATGATGTTTTAAATCTAGAAAGCTTTTCTTGTACAGGCCACTGTACTTTCAGCATGATGGACATTCAAGAACAATAGTTGGAATTCAAGTCAAGCATCAACGGTCTGGAATTCCACAATACAATCTCCTGGTTCTGGATCCCAGTCATGTAATATATTTTCTTTCTAATGTCTATTTTCTGGTTATTTAGATGCATGTGAGTAATTCTCTGTTCTTGCATATCCTACAGGTGCTTCTTGATCAATTGAAACTGGTCAAACTACAAAGCTTAACGAATTTAAAAAAATAATATAACCCTTACTATATTTATATGAACTTTTCAGTTCGTTTTTTCTGTTAACCGGTTGTATTCTTTGGATTAGCAAGTAAGGATATGCAATTTGAAGTAGGTTAAGATGTGTTTTCTTCCTACTCTTTTTTGTGTGCTTATTAAGGGAATGAATCTGGAATATACATGTTATGTAGTAATGATGGCATGACATCCTTTCAAATGTTGTGACTTATCATTATAGAGAACTGGTGCTCTAGAAAGATCTCTTATAGAGAAAGTTAGATGGCAGAAACACATAAAAAGAGGAGTGCACACACTAAAGAAGCCACAATACCAGGTTTTTCTTTAACCAAATTTTGTAATTTCCCTGCAACATTATGTGATGAGGCTAGATGATATTGTTTCTATTTCAGTTGTGTTATGTTGATCCTGGAATTGCCAGTGAGGAGGAGATGGAGAAACTCAAGACAATTGATAGTGTCTTCCTTGAATTTTAAATAACCATACAAAGGACCTTGCTACATAAAGGTACCCTTTGTATTTCACATCATATGACTATTTTTATTGTCATTTTTTCTGATTGATTTTGTCAAAACAAAGAAGTTAGAGACAAAAAGCAATTTGTTGTTCCACTTAGCTCATCTCCACTTCTTTACAAATATTTTGTTGTTTTTGAGGTCTTGGGCACATACATCATAAACCTGATACGTAGTTACTTACTGCTACTTTATTATTGAGTTGGGCAAGTAATGGCTATGGAAATGCTAATTATCAAATGACACCTTTTGAAAATGTGGATCAAATAATTGAAATTATTGAAAAATAAATATCAAGCTTGCTTGCTTTTAGGATTTTGTTAAAGTCGCCACCTTTATCAGGATTTTATTCACCAAGCCTCTTCACTTTCGATGCATTTTTTATATGCCCCTTTGGGCCAACTAGCAGCAGTGTTAACTGCTAAAATTTTCAACCGCAGTCTTTTGATGAAATGTTGGTTTAACCTATCTGCAGATGAAACACATCAAATTTGAGTTTTAGACGGCTGCAATTGCACTAAGATTCAAAACAGGTAGGGGAAGGAAATGAGGTTTCAATTGTATGCAGGTTATTGAATTTACATTTAGGTGCAGAGATTTGAGAGTTGCATTCTATACTTTTTACTACTGGAATAACTTCCGCAGCATTTTTTAGTCAAATCTGGGTTGGTTCGGTAGTGCAATCCGTTTTCACAACATATACGATATAGGATGAGAATGTAATTCTTATGTTCGTGAATGTGCGTAGATGAAATAACGCTTTAGCTATGATTCAGTTATTCGAATCTTATGATTCACTTTCACTGTTTTTATCTTACAATTTGATACTATTTGGTTACTTGTTGATTCATATCATACGATAAATCTCAATTGACTTTAAATCTTACAATTTTGTTTTATCAGACTTATGGTTAGGTTGCTCTATCTATTTCCAGTTTAAAATTAATGTATTGAGCTCTGAAGTTTCCTATGCAATGCAAATTATGATTCATGATTAAAAAATAGCTGACCGTTCACAATTTAAATCTTGATTTGATAATGATAACCTTGACAATGATTAATTAAGATAAGGTCATGTTTTGTGCTTGTAGATGTGTTAGATGATAAGAAAATAAACCCAAATCATATGAAGCTGCTTTCTGATATAGCTTTATTCATGCACTACTTAATTAAGCTCATTTGTTAATTGTTTATCTGCTGATAATACTTGTATTGTACCAACGTTTATGTTCACATTATTAACTAATTAAGTCATTCAAGTCTATTTTCCCTAGTAAAAGTTTAATATCTTTGCTGGACAGAAGCATGACTCATTTCAGTTTCCCTGTGTTACATTTCAGGAGCTTGAACATACTATTTGCCAAGACCGGTTACTAATGGAACCAGAATCGGAGCCATTAAAGGAAGCAACTGCTTCTACATTCTACAACCACCACCCTCTTGGTCATGATCTTCACTATTTTAATTGATATTCACGTAATGGTCCCTACCATCACTGCTTATGCTTTCACACTCAAAATTCAGATAATATCATATGTTGATTCATTTAGTTATTTTGGATAATTTTAATGCAATGTTACTTTGGTTTATATAATTTTTCCCTTTTACTCAAAAACTATAGGCTCTCATCCATGAGATTTTTCCTTGAGTTGTGATTTTTCATTCTTTTATTTATATTTTCTAGAGGCACTTCATTCACTTTAATTATGTGTGTAATGCCAGTACAAATTTGCTGTTTGCAAACCAGATGACAGTGCTAATTCCTTCTCTGTTATGAACACAGTAGTGATTATTAAGTTTGAAATCAATTAGAGTTAGCACATGATGTTCGGCAGATATCATTATGTTATAAAATTAGTAGTGCTCAATAATTGGAAATTAGACTGATCTGTGTTAACTTGATGCATCTCTGCAGCTACTAATACTACTACCAGTCTTCATTTTTTATTAGCAATGTGATAAAGAAAGTAAGGAGCTACAAAGAAGTATTATATGGTGCTAAACCTAATTTTGGAATGAGAAACAGTTCAAAATAGGTTTAGGTTATGTTTAAAGTTGAAAAAGTACCCTTGCCATACAACATGTATAATAGCAAATTTCAATGCACAAAATAAAAAACAAAAGTATTTATATCTTTTAATATTTAGATTATTTTTTATGATCATTTAGGATTTATTTTTCTTTTATATTTTATTTATTTTTCTTTATATGTTGGACCCTACGACATGTGGGTTCTGAACTACATATGAAAACTTATTTCATTATTGCGATTTTGTAATATATGTTGAAAGTGTATGTCTTGACAAGAGCCAAAAATATGCTTTCCTTTTACTGCATAATTGACCAACAACTGTACTTAACATCTATGGATCATGCAATGGTGACTCACTACTTAGGTATTGCTTGACATTTATTACCATTTGAACCATATCATTCCCAAGACATACATTATCATGTTTACACATTTGAAATGATACATATTCTTACAAAATACCAACTATATTATGTTTTAAAACATTCCAAAACTCCAATTTACATCAATATAGTTGTCATAACTCATTGTCAACTAACTTGGAGTACGCTAATTCAACAATAACAAAATAAAGTTGTATATATATACTACTATACTATATCTCCAATTACTTTTGTTTTCATAAATCAAACCATGCATATCATACATCTAATTCAATACAACACTAAATAAATGCAACTTAATTAACTCTTCTTATCTAAAGATAGTGTATATTAAGCAATTATAGAATATTCCAAAAGTTTAATTGGACTTATGACATTTTCAAAATATTAGCTCCGAATCCATATTATGATTGACCTATTTTGATACATCATCTATCGTCTCTATAATGTACACTTCATTAGCAAAATAGGTTACATATTAGAGAAAGTTTGAATAATATATTTATAGAGAGATGATATTTCTAATTAATTAAATAATGAATGTTTATAACCATTTTATAGACTTAGTGGTTATTTATCTATTTTAACATTTTTGTTCTTAGGAAGAGACACATTTCCTTCAATTATAATAGAGAATTCATGGACAAACTCTAGAGACTTCAATCTTTAAAAAAAATTCAAGTTGTACAACACTACTCAACACATTTATATTATATCTTAATCAAAATCAAAACTGATTGTGCTCGTAAATCTTAAATGTTCTCATGAGCGTCTTATAACATTTACAAGTACATATTAGTTATGAATATTAAAATTTAATGACAAAACAATTTCTAATTAAAAATTAAATTTATCTCTAAAGTTATAGTTCAATAATAAAATAGTTTTATATGTTTATTGCTTCGGTATGGATCGGATGAGTGATGTCAATTCTCAAATAGCTTATCTTGTGTTGTTCTTGTCTCTTGTTTGTTTGGTCTCCTAAGTTTCTCGTACATTCAAAACCGCTTGGATGATACTTGTAAAAGGTACCGGATGTTAAAGTTAGTATGTAATTTATTGAAAGAGTATTAAATGTGATGATGCATGTGTGTGGACAATCATACCTTAGATTTTTATTTATAGTTGTTATTATGGGCTTTTTTCTTTTTATTGGTCTAATCACGATCTAATCATACATTAATTCGCATTAGTAGGTTGATTTGTGGTTATCATTAACTAAGTGTTAATCTAACCTTCATTATGTAATCGGTCGGTCTTGTCATTCTCTTTGGGTGATCGGCTAAAGGGAGACCAGTCAAGGACGATTGACCCAATGGTGATCGACTAAAGGGTGATCGACCCAAGAATGGTCAACTAAGGGTGATCGACCAAGGGTGGTTGGCCTAAGGTTGATAGGCCCAAGTGTGATCGACCAAGGGTGATTGGTCCAAAAGGCATGTACCGTACATTGGTTTTCGAAACTCAAGTACCTGTAGTAGAAGGGACGAAGGGGTTTAAAAAGAAAACAACATCTGACGCTTGTGTATGCCGAATGTTGTAGTCCGATCGGAATGAGTTCCTTAGTTGAAACTCGCCTTTAGCCGATGAAATTTTTGGGAAGAGTTCCTAGGTTGGAACTCGCCCTTATCCAAATGTTTTAGTTTGATTGGGTGAGGTTCCTTAGTTGGAACCCCTTATCCAACAGAGTTTTCGGGAGGGGTTCCTTGGTTGGAACTCACCCTTACTCGAAGGTTTTAGCCCGATCGAGAAGGATTCCTTAGTTGGGTTGAGGAGGAAGATGAGTCACAAATTAGAAGTGTTGATGAGAAGGAATGATGCAATTAGAGCATGAAGCAGCTACCAAAAACCTTGGGTGAGGGATTACATCTTTTCTATGGTTTTCATTTCTTCCTTATCTCTTCAATTTGTAGAATCCTAATTTCTACACCATTGTAAATACTCTATGTTATATTTCCTTGCATACTAACTGTTTGATAAAAATATAAAAGAATTTTTTGTATTTTTGTGTATTTTAATGTCTAATTGAATCATAAAACGAAAAATTATCACATATTATACAAATTTATTTAAAGAGAACGATATTTATCACTTTAAGTAAAGAATATGTATAAAGGTAATAGATTTAAATATATGTAACATATGCATCAATTAAGTAAATTAGGTTTTTTATTATTAACTAAATTAATAATTTATTCTGATTTTCTAACCTAACTTATATTCAAGGAATAAAATAGAATGTAAAGAATCGTTAAATGCATGTGCATTGGGTTGGGTGAGAAAGAAAATATCTCAACCAGAAATAATAATGTTCCATTAAACTTCATCAAACTGTGGAGGTTTTTCTTTACACAACACAAATAAACTATGCAGGTTTCTGCACCAACTTTCTAAATGCATGTATCGGTGATTTTATTTTTTTGCATGATATAATAAAGACTCGCAAAGTTTGAAATATTTCATCCTGTATAAGTTTACGGATCTTTATAAAGCATATCACATAGTCAAATGGTTTTATTTCTCTTTTTTTTTCTGGGTTTTTGAAGAAAATTTATTGAAAAGATAAAACAACAATGATAAGTCTAACTGATATAAAATATTAATATTATTCAATTTTTTCAAAAGTTAATGTATCTTTTTTCTTATATTACTCAATTTTTATTTATTTATATAAAACTTAAATTTACATTTTAATGACTCGCTTGTATATCTTATTATTCAAAGGATGATACTTTAACAATATTTTTTTGATAATATTTTAATATCTACTTGTCATTTTGTGATTGGTCCAAAATTACTTCACAATCAATAATAATAATCATAAACATTAACATGCACCAATAACAGAATGACACATAAATGTTAAAATATTGTCAAAGTATCATTATTTTATTTAATATTATAATTTGAAATAAAGAATCAGTGTGTTTGAAATATTTTTTAAATTAATTTATAATTTATTGGATAAACTCACAAGTTTATTGAACTGAAGTAGATGTGTTTGACAAATCTATTTCTCTTTACTTTATCTCCATGTCATATCTCATTAAATGCACCCTAAAACCACTTGTTTGCTCTCATAAATGCACCCACGTCACTTGCTCAGATGCATTAAAAATGCACTCATAATCTCTGACGCACAATTGCCAAGTGTCAAAATGGAACATTCTGAAGTCAGTGAGTGGAGGGCAGGTGTCAACAGAAGCGCGCACGACCGTGTGGGGGTAGGGCAAACAAAAATGATTTATGAAAAACCTGCCACACTCTTCTGCACGCACCGTCTTCCTCCCCAAACTCAGACCTCCATTTTTCTCCTCCTTCTCTCTAGAAACCTCTTCCTTCTCTCTACTAAAACTCATCATCTCCCTTCTCCGTTCTTCATTCAGAAACCATAGAAGCACTCCCGGCGTCATAAGCTTCAATTTGGACCGAACAGATCCAGATTCTGAAACTGGTAAGTTCTCGTTTCTGGTCATTCGTTTCTGGGTTACGTGCAAAAACCAAGATTTGGTTGCATGCTAGGGTATAATCTAAATTCTTCTGTATTTTCTGATGATTAGACTTAGTGGGAGAAATTTAGAAATCGTTGAGGGTAGAAAGCTGTAGTTGGGTGAATCAAAATTCATACTCTTAGGACGTTCACCACTGATCCAGGTAAGGGGAGCTTATTTGATTTAATTCGTATGTTTGTTTTGTACTGTATGAACGTTATGTGTGACGCATGAAGTATGATCTGTGTTATTTGATTTTTGGTATATGATTATGATTATGAGTTGATGTATGAGAAAAATGAAATGGACTATGATATGAGTATTTGAAAGTATGAAAGTTTATGCTGAGAAATGAGTATAATGTAATAAAATTGTGAATATAAATTTCCTATGATAATGAACGTTCGTCATTGAACGGTCCTTGACCGTTCGGTGTTGTTAGTAAAACTTCTTTAAATTGAATTCTTTCATTTGGAAAGATTTCTAGTTGAGGACGAACGCCCTCTTGTATTAAGTGCTACGTTTGAGCGTTCGGCCAAACGTAGATGCCCTGAGTGTTATGTGAGAAATTGAGAAGCTTGTAAATATAAATTCGTACACTTAGTCATTCTTAAAAATCTAACTTCCCCATCTCTTATTATTATATTAATTTCTATTTCTACTATCAGTTCGAATCAGTGATGGGTCCCGACCCAAAACGTACGTTATGAGTGGCGCTCGGTCTTATACCGAACGCTCGTCCTTGCCTTTAATTACCAAACGGGTGGAAATAGCGTTCGTCTAAATTTCAGTAACTCCGTGTACTACGTTCGGTCATTGACTGTCAGTTGGTTTCTATAATTGAATTATTCTCGGTATGGTCATTTAATCGTCTTGAGGTATTTTTATCCATTTGGATTCGGCCTAGAGCCTTTGTACTTAACTGATTCTGAGTATTGATTCGAATCGTTCTAGAGTCAGTTCATTCAACTGATTCGGATGGTAAAGACGTTCGTTATTTGATATGTGTCGGTTTTATTCTGTTCTGAAACGAGTGTTTCTCGGTCTTAGTTTTAACGTTCGTCCTCGTTATGAAGAGGGCTGAACGCTCGTCATTTTAAGAAATTGGAACGAATGATAAAAATGATATTAAGGTGAAAAAGTATAAAGAATGAACAGTATATGAGATGAAATGATGGTTGTGGATTTTGAACGAGCGTTCCAGGGAGGAATGACTCTTGGATGAAAGTTGAGATTTGTAAAGTATGAATGTGGTAAGCTTAGCTGGCGGTTCATCCTGATGTTCCGTGAGTGCTCGTTCTCAAGTAGAGAGGAGTATGTCATGTGTGGGAACGGCAGGAGGTCCTAGTCCATAACTGTAACTTGGACGGAACGGACTAACCTCGGGTGGTAGCTGATGAAAATTCCAGTTACTGTATCACCGGGTGCACGAACGTCGTAGCTACACAGAATTCATACGGTCTGGACAGTCAGTCTAGTATCAGGAATTGTTTGAGTTAAAGAATTGAGTGAATCATGTGTTGTGAAATATTTGATATGTTTGATGTGTTATGAAATGCATGTTATTACTTGAATTAAATTCAATAAGCTTACCCTTCGTTTTTCATTGTGTTGTCTATCGTCCTTGTACGTCCGTCCTGTCTTTGCAATGATCATCCGTGTGGATGTGAGCAGATGGAGAGGCGTTGCTTGAGGAAACGCTGGAAGAAGAAAATTTGGAGGAAGCAAACCTCGTGGATGTTGAAGTGAAGGCCGAACAGTAGTACGTTCGGTAATCTGTTTAGTTTAGTTAGATTAGAGTAATATATTAGATCGACTCCTTCCCTTTTTGCTTAATTTGACCGTTCGGTATTTCTATTTTGTAAACCGTTCGGTCAGGTATGCTCAGTTTGTACACCTTTAATATTTGTATTGTTATGTAAGGTCGTTCGGCCACGAACGTGCTTTACCTCTTTAATTGTAAGACTGATTTGATATATTAATATATGTGAATATTCTATTTTATATGGTTTATTACTGTATTTTATGGGATGTTACACTCCATGTTACATAAGTTTGTCTGGATATATAAAAAAAAAGTTGATTATGCAAAAATATATAAAAGATAAAGCTTTAATAATTCATAGAATAAATTATTCTTAGTAAATAATAATTTTAAGATGATAAAGTATATTTTTACCAGTATTAATAATATTAATTGTCATCATTTTAAATATGATTGCGATTAAAATTTTTAAAAGAGAATGGCATAGATATTTTCATAAAACCGTTATGACTTTAAAATGGAATAATGGAGTCAAATGAAAAAAGAAGATGACTTAAAGTTATTCTCACTTAATCTAGATTGTCATAATAAACTTACTTTTTATAGAGAGATACATGTAAATTATATGTAAAGTTTAAGACTTTCTTGTTAAATAAAGTTAATTATATTAAAATAAGAATAAATTTATCGAAAAACCTTTTTTTAATAAATACATTGTTTTAACATAGAAAGAACAATTAACTTGAGGTTAAATATGAAAACAAATGCTACAAAATCAAATTGAATTTTCTTAAATAATTAAAATTGTAGTAGTATGTAACAAATGAAAATATTTATAATATTATTTGAAAAATCAAATAATTACAGTATTTGAAAATAAAAAATGTAATTAAATTTTTACAATAAAAAAGAAAAGAATATTGGTTCATTCTTATATTTAATAACACATATTATTATGCATCCAAAAATAATTAAAATACAATATAATTTAATATTCTCTTAGTTTCATTTGTATGATATTTTAGTGTTAGAAAAAAATATAAATGAATTATGAATTTATCATTATTTAATAAAAAAAATGAAACATTAACTATATTTTAGAGGGAGCATTAAATGTTGCACGACACGAGAAGATAATGTTGCATATTGATTGAAACGTGAAAGTCAGATGAAACCAAAACCAAACAAGAATTTGTCCGAATAGATTATTTCCATGGATCTCGATCACACCACTCAACAGTCAAATTTGACAGCTTTGTTTGTGAACATTTGTTTATTATTTCCAAGTGTTTTAAAAGGGAGTACCGTGTGAACCCACCAGTACCCCATTCCCCACGTTATGATTATAGTCAACCAAGAGACTTTATTTAATTTCAATTTTTTAATATGTGTTCTCATCCCATCTTAATACTTATATTTATTTTCATCTTACCTCATGATAGTTTTCAATAAAATTTATTTAATTAGTTTTTTTATTTAATGATACAAGAAATGATACAAGAAAACAATTATTTCATCAGAATACTTTTTAATATTTATAATTGGTTGGTAAAGAATAAATATATTAACTTTTTTTTTTAAAGAAGTCATTTTATTATATTATATAAATAGTGAAATGACAGTGTTTACTATAAAAGTATCCTTTCTCTAAGAATTACTATTATTATCATTTATTATATGTGGTGTTTGTACGTAGGAGTGGTACTTGAGTTCTTAGTCTCACAAGAATTGAGAAAAGACAACTAAAAGTGATTTGTATAATGATGCTTGTAATAAATTTTTTTTTATCAGTAAAGAGGAACTCAACATAATCTAAAAGTTGTTGGTGAACTAATATTAAATATTACTTTATATGTTTTTTGGATTCTATTCAACCTCCTTCAAAAGTTGTTACTTCACATACAAAATTTATGCATATGATATACACAATTTGAAATTTTTTGTTACGATTGGCCAATAGAAAACTATAATATTTAGATGCACTCTCATTTGTAATTTACTAGTATCTTTTCATGGCTAATGAAGTTTTTTTTTCCTTTAGTGTATTATTTTTATAATTATTCAAATGAAAAAAAAAGTTTATTATAATTTTAATGTACCAACATCACAAATTTTCTTTTTCTTTTTTCATTTCAAACTTTAGTCTTCTTATCAATGATGTCACAAGATATTTTTGACTTACCAAAATCAACGAATATCAATAGCTATCACACATACCTTTAATTAAACATGCATTTTGTATATGATAGGTTCACCTCTAAATTTAGTGATTTGTTCATTCATAATCAATATCTTCAATAATGTGCTAGCTTTAATAAATTATATAAGTTTGATAAGGAGAGTTTGAAAAATAATGAACTTTACAAGAAAATTGATAATTATTAGCAATAGAAAATTATTCGATAAAATGCTAATCACTAAATTTTAATGATAGATTTTTCAAATCCGTCAGTAATGAATGATAACCAAAATTTATCAATAAATATTCATTGGTAATTACTGATAAATTTTGATTATCCTTAAAGTTCGTTAGTAAATATCGTAATTAACTATTTTTCTTCCTCTTCCACCTCCTTCTCTCCTCCACCTCCTCAACTATCATCACCCCTACAACGCCTGTTATCTCCTCTATCTCTGGTTGCCATTATTATCATGACCCCCTTTACTGCATCGTTGTCGTTTCTCCGCCACCGTTACCAACTCGTTATTTTTCTATTCTTCTTCCTCCGACTTGTATTCCTACTCCTTCTCCTCATCCTTTTAGTATTTTCATCTTCTTCTCGCCCATCTCCACTTAATTTATAAAAAAAATCTCATCAAACTTGGTAGAAAATTTGACGCCTCTTTTTACTAATGAATTTACCAATAAAAAGTTGTCACTAATTCAAATTATAAATTACCAATGAATTTTAAAACATATAATTATAAAAAAAATTACGAACAAAATTTACACAAATTGGTCAAAATCCAAAGTGCAAAGTTTAACACTATTTTACGATAAATAAATATGTGAGTAATAAGAACTAAAAATTATTGACAAAATTTAATGATGGAATTTATGGTCGAAACAAAGTATCAAGTGTATTACAAAAGATTGAATGTGGTTATCAAGCTCAAGGTAAACTCTTCTATGTTCTTCTTCACCTATATCCTTCATTCTTTACTCTTAAAAAAGGCGAATGACCTAGAATTCTTGATATGCAAGATTTGGTGTAACAATCAAATGTGAGCTTGGAAATAGAGAGATATATATTGGCACTAAAAATCGCTCATGCCCCTTTTCTCGTGTTTTGCCCTCTTTTTTGGAATGAAGAGGTCCACATGGTAAGTGTGTTCTCATCATCTTTTGATAAAACATTGATTATGATTCTCACTATGGATGTTGCATTCCTTTAATGGATTTTTCTATGTGGATCAAGGGAAATGTGAAAAATTGTTCTCCATAGATCAAGGGAGACTTTGGGATCCACTAGCTTGTGATTGTACGGAAAAAACACTTTCCCCTCTCTATTTATAGATGTTACTATGCTTCCCAGAAATACATTGACACACATCTTTCTAACTCTCATCTTATTTGTTCTTTTATCTTTTTCTCTTCTTCTCTTATGTCCTAGGTTATTACTCTTTAAGAGTTTCTTATTAATTCTGAGTTTCTTGATAAATCTGAAAAATTCCTATTATATCTTGAGTGATTTGTGTTATATCACAAATAATTTTTTTAAGGACAAGGATTATACACATCTCAGGAATTGTAATTTTATCAACATTTACAATAAAATTTATTGACAAATTTATTAATAATGAATATTTTCGTTGATAACTAAAATTATAAAACTTGTTGATAAATTTGGTTTAACCAACAAAATTATTTTTTTAGTAAAATTTTACCAATAATTATGAAATTTTTTTGTAGTGCTAGTTGAATAAGTTAACTCGAAAAATAGTAAAAAATGGGTTATATCTTTATCAAATAAGAAACTATTGAGCTCATGTAATTTCGTGATTTTCATTGGCATGAGAACAATATGTAGATATGAACAATATGTAGATATGAAAGTATAATTTATTTGTGAAACAGTTTGGAAGTTCTCGATTGAGATGGCTTGTTTAAAAGTAAAAATATCATTTATTTATTTATTTTATATTGTTGCTTGAGTCCAATTTTTTGTATTTAAACTAGTTATAGGTAATTTATTTACAGGTACTTTATTTATTTTGATATTGTTTCATGTAGGTTGATTTATTCATTGAAGATAGAACATAAGTAATTGCACAGATAATGTTGGTGAAATATAGGGGATCTTCATTGTAAATTTTATATTCTTTTAAACATTAAGATCCGTATTTCTGGACTCCTTTTGACATAGAAGAGTTTCAAGAGGAATTTACTAGAACTACTTAATATTTGGTGTTTCTTGACCAAACTAATGATTTTAAAGTGTAATATTACAATGAAAGTGGAACTCAAAAGCACATATTTCATTGGAATAGAAAAGTAGGAAATTGTTCTAGTAAGTGTCTTGAGTTTTGTTGGAATTCTGTGTTGCCACATCTTGATTAAGTGTCTTTATTTATTAATATATATCTTTAAAATTCCACTTAGATATTTTCTATTACAATGCTGTTGTTGATATTCACTTGATGAAGACAGATCATTGCTCGTAAATGAAAAAACTCATTGTTTTGCATGATATAAAAGTAAAATAGACATGATTGTTTTGCAAATGTCCTCCAAAATCAAAGACTAAAAAAGTGTCGAAAAGAAAAAATATTTAAAGGGTGAAAAATAATTAAGCATCAACAAACAAGAAAATAAATGTAATATTATGCAAATATTTTGGTTATAATAATACGTAAAACAGATACTAATTCATAAATTAATTATATATTTTTATTTATAATAAAAATTATTTTACATACTAATAATTTTTAGTATATAAGATGCTATTTAACTTAGTTGATATAATAACTGTAAAGACCTATAAAATGATGTTTTATAAATAGTAGTAGTTTAAAAATAATGAAACTCGATTATTTTAATATTAAATAGTTTTATTATAAATAGTTTTGTTATAAATGAGTTTTATTATTTTAAAACATATAATTTTTCAAGAAATCACTCTTTTAGAGTTTTCTTTTTCTGCTCATATGATTGAAGAATTGAGACAGTAGGAGTGATATTATGGACGAACTCTTCAATTTAGATCGATTAGTTTCTTCATCTGAGTAAGTTACATTTTCTCTGGTCTTTTCTTTCTTTTGTTGTATGTGCACCCCACTCATTTTGCATGTAATATCTGAGTCTCTTATAAGACTCTCTATTGAATAGTGGTGTATGATTAGAAATAACTCAAGTTCCATTACTTTTAAAAAAATAGTGATGTATTATTAGAGATAAATTTATTTTGAACTTGATGACCCTCATTTTGGTGTGTCAATATTCATGTTTTATTTATATGCATGTTTTTTTTATATATTAGTTTACCATTGCTTTTGTGTTTATCTGTTTGTAATATATTATTCAATCTCTATATATAAAATATGTGAAAATAATATGATTTTTAAAATAGTGGAATAATTTCATTAAGGTTATTGTAATTGAAATTCAATGTATATATAACCTATCTTTCTTTATATTTTTTATTCATAAAAATAACACATGACTTTTGTCCTTTTTATTTTATTATTCTTGATAACACAGAAGCCTCTATAATAAAATATTGCTAATATTTAAGTATCGTTGATTAATTTAGCTTTAAAATGGTCTACTGACAACTAATTGATTAGTCACAAAAACGTAAGATATAAGCATTATAATGAGTGAGTGAATTTTGAAAAGAAATGTGGCTCATATATAAGGGTGCAACCATTTTTATTTAGCTATAAAAGACAAAAGAATAGTAGGGTTGAATTTGATAATTGGTTTGGAGAAATGTTTGCTTAGTTATGTAAATTTCAAAAGGATGACCTCATACCTACCAATACTATAATACTGTAGTGTATTGGTGAACCTAACCTAATCTTCATTAATAGTAAAAATTTTCAATAAATAGGGATTAGGACTAAAGTAAGAAAGAAATAAGTTAAAAACTGAAATTTATTAATTATATAATTATATATATATATATATATATATATATATATATATATATATATATATATATATTACTTATAACCAATTATATGACAAATTTTTAACAATAAATAGTCAACTCAGTATTTGTACTGACATATTTTATTTATAATACAACAATAGAATTTTTTTTATCATCTTAATACAGCTTTAATTATGTCAATTTTGTTACTCCATTAATAATGCATATACTTAGCATATGTTTGATTTTTCATAATTGTGATATATATTTATTAAAAAAATTAACATTAATAAGTAATTAATCTTAAGAAAACACTAAATATTCTATATGTGTAAAAGAAAAAAATGGTAAAAACTCTATTAAAGATTAATTATATATTAAAGTTAACTTTTCTTTAATAACCATTTGTGAAAATTACCAAAAATCAAATATATGTTTCATTACACTAGTTCAAATAAAATTATAAGTTTTTAATTAAAATTAAAATATGTTAATATAATAAACTAATTGTTTATTCATTTTTTGATTTATACTTTTTATTTATAAATAAGAATGTCTAAGTCAACCAAATTTACATAAATTGGTATATAATGAATTGAATTAAATATAAGTCAAATCAATATAATTCACTTATTAATGATTTAAAAATTTTATAACCTAACTCAATCTACTATGAAGGGTTGCATATTAATCTAAAAATATTTTTTTCTAATTTATTTTATAAAATTATCACAATACAATTAAAATAAATTAAATTTATTATAATATTATGACATTCTAATAAAAGTTTGTATGTATATTATTATAAAAGAAAATAATTAAAAACTAACGTAACAATTTATGATAAATAAATAAATTAAATATCAAAATTATTGAAACATTATTTAAATTTTATAATATTTAAAAATGTTAAATATGTTTTTAGTCCCTAAACTACCAAACGATTTTGTATTTAGTTCATCTTTCAAACTTTGTTACATTTTAATCCTTCTCCTTAAGAAAATCATAATTTTTCGTTTTCTAAAACTAACGACGTTAAACAGAAGCTGATGTGGCTAACGTCTAGCCACGTGTGATGGCATCTTTTCTTTCTAATGTTTATCACATTGGATCTTTTTCAATGAAAAACGTCAACGTATCCTTGATGTTAGTTGCCTTTCTTCTTCCTTAGGCAAAACAAGGGTCATCCCCTCTTCTTTCTCTGTGAGAACAATAGCACCCACCGAGCCCACACCTACCGAGCTAACACCCATCGAGCCAGCACCCCCTTCCGGTCGACCAAAGGCGTCGCCGCTCGTCGACAGACTCATCGCCGGCGACTGGGAAAGCCCTCCTTTTACATCTTCTCCTCGTGCGCAAGAGAGAAACACCCTTACTCAACAAGATGCGTTCTCCCGGCCACTAACGAGGCCAGCAGCCGTTGTTGCCTCCAACGGAAGAACCCGCACCCTTCATGGCGGACCGACATCTCTTGATCACGAACCCTAACGCCTTGACACCCCAACCACCGCTAGCCGAAGACACCACCGGTGACACTAAAGACGCGTGACCTTTGCTCTACCAACTGAGCCGGCTACCACGAAAATCCTTCTGCTTAGCCCAAGGCGTCGCCGATGGATTTCCTGATTATGCGAGGAAGGCTCTGTGATGGGTGGTTTCTCCGTTTTCCATGGCTATGCAAAGTTTGTGGTTGGGTTTTCTGGTTCTGATTTTTTATGCAAGTTGGTGCGATTGACGAAGGAGGATAAGACACAATGGTGTGGTCTCGCAAAAATGCGATTCACGATTGTTGTTCCATGAGTTTCGCGATAGAGATGAGGGTTGATTGACTATTTAAGTGGTTTCGTTTCTATGTTGATGATGCACAAGGAGTATGATGGTTTGATCAAGTTTCTGTTTGCAGGTTTGCGATTCTTGTGCGAATGGGGTTAATGACGGAAGAGATCGCGATGAAGGTTTGGGTGATTTTAGTTTTCTGATTTGGGTCTCTATGATGGTGGGAGGAGATGAACTGATACGCAATTTGGGGGTTTTCTAAGCAGTGGAGACAGAGGTTTTACGTTGGCCATGGAGGTGAGAGTGGTGGAGGGTGGTTGCGCATGGGGGTTTCGCGGTTGATGGTGGTGGCCTGAGCAGCGTTGATAGTGGTCTTACGGAGGTGGAAAGACGATTTGGTGCCTGCCATGGTTGCCTTGATTTGCGAAGTAGCATGTAGGTGGAGATGCTGGTGGCGTAATGGAGGTGCTTTCGGTGGTAATTGAACAGAGTTATTTGGATCTTTTCTCCGTTTAAGAAGGTATTTATCCTTCTTTGAAGCCTCTTTAACTTTAAGAGATTTGATAGGGCTCTTCCCACTATATTAAGAGAAGTGTTTCAAGAAGCAACAATGGAAGTATAACTGTCGTCGTTGGTGTGGTGGAGGAGGTTCGTGTTGGTGAAGATGACGAGGTAGAAAAAGAGTTGACGAGGGTCGTGGACGGGGACGAAGATACAAGGAAGGAAACGATGCCAAGGAAGGAGACGATGCCAAGGAAGGAGACGATGCTAGTGAAGGAGGGAGAAAAGTTGGAAAGATTGACTTAGTGTTAGAAAAAAAATGACATAGACACTCCACCGTTAGTCAACTCAACTTTTTTACGTTGTTGGTTTTGGAAGCCGAAAAATTATGATTTTCTTAAGAAAAAAAGATCAAAATGTAACAAAGTTTGAAAGATGGACTAAAGAGACTAAACACATATTTAACCCTATTTAAAAATATCAAATTATAAATTTAGATGATAAAAAGATATAAATAATTAAAACAAAAAATTACATAAATATAAAAAATAATAAATTTTTTTATTATTGATATATTCAATCCACCTTTTAGCCAACTCAAATAATTTAATTTATATATTAAATGAATTAATATCAATTTAACTCACTTTTAAAAATATTGAGTTTTTTTAGTACAATTCAATTCAAATCTATAATAAATCGGATTCATTCATTGACAAAACCTATTTTGAAATTTCTGACAATAACTTAAACATTATTTAAGAAATTTATGTATGGTATTATTTGAAGAAAGGACTGTTCATTGTTAGGTTATCATTTTACAACGTGTAGTATTGTAGAAAATAGTTTATACATATTATATTAGTGAAGTACAAAAGTTGAATCTTTTTATTATAAATTAAATATAAAATTAAGAAATTTTTACTGACGAAACATATTTAATTTTAAATTTCATCGGAAGTATTTTAGAAGTACATACGTGAATCATACTTTAAGCTCACACCGTCTAATTTTATTTATTATCATTGATTAGATTGGATGTACTCTTCTGTACAACATTATGCAGCTTTCACTTACTAAATTAAAGTTTCACGGCTGCCTGCGTTTGTTTATTGTGATGTTTTAAGACATCCATGGTTAGAAGATGTTGTTGATGTTAAGTACTTTTCATTTGTTCCTATCATATATAAACGCAGTTTCAGAATAAGAAATAGTAATTAGAGATTTTTAAATAAAAAACACAAAAGTAATTTTATCTATCTATAAATAAAAGAATTTAATTAACTTGAAAAATAATAAAAAAACTTAAAAACCTAAAAAGCCACCATGTAAGGAAAACTTAAAAACAATTGTTTATGATTAAGCATGGTCATGGATATCCAAGTTGGTCCCATTACTCGCTGAAACAGCTTTGTTTTATTTTCAGATAAAAACATGAAAACAATTTTCAGTACAAACAAAGTTCAGGGACTGTGTAATTATAAATATCATGACAATAAATTTAAATTATTTTGGTTTAAACACTCATTTTCCTTAACAGAATAAAATCTTTATTGCAATTAAATAGAATTATTATACTGCTTCTGTAATAAATTACACTTATTTAATTTATCACAAGAAAATTGTTAAGTTAAGGTTTAATCATTCACTAAGTCTCTATTTTCGCATGGAATCTTAATTTCGTCCCTTTCTTTCTGAAAATATCAATTGGGTCCCAATTTTATGAAAATTGCAACAAATGGATCCTTTCCGTTAAATAGTGTCAAACGGCGTTAAGTGTTGTATGACCTGGTATGCTGACAGTGTTATTTTTAACACACGTGTCATTACGTGGATAAATTTTATTATTTTAAATTTTGAATTAAAAATTAAATTAAAATAGGGGAAATTCAATTAGGGCAAAGTTGGCAATTCAATTACAGAATCTCATTCTCTCTGCAATGATAATGTATTCCGGCGACGTCTCCTCTTGGACCCCATGTTTTCCGGCACCAGTCCACAGCCACTCCCCTCTCAACCCTTCCCATTTTCGCGGACTGACGACCCAACCCTAATTCCGCAAACCGCATAGCCTCCAAAAATCCTTGTCCCTAAAATCGAACCCTCTCAACCTTTCAAATTCTTCCCCAATACCATCCCACCCCCCTTTCTCCGCCTCCCGCAGCTCCGCTCCCCGGAGCAGCCCCAGCAGAAACGGCAGCGTTTGGAGTCTCCGGTGATCCCGCAAAGCAACCTGGCTCGACAACGCAGACAGAAGATGAGCATGAAAATTCTCGAAGATTTGGAGGGTTCGAGGGTTGAATTGGCGGAACCAAACACAGATTTAGGTGATTGAGGAGAGACTGTCGGATGAGACAGTGGAGGATTCTGAATCTTAAGCTGGGATCCAAAGAGAATCATTCTGCTTTGTGACTTTGATGTTACTTCCCCAGGTCTATTGTCGTCAACAAGAGCATCAACAAGACCCTTTGAATCCAATTTATCCCAATAACGCTTGTGTTCGCCAACTGGGGTTCTGGGGCTGTTTGTTTCTGACCTGAAAGGGTTTTTCAAGCCAGACAAAGGCTTACTGTCGAGTATAGAGGTTGGACTCATCGCAGTCTCAGTTTCACACAACACTTTCGATGTCAAATTGGCGAATAGCTTAAGAGAACTAAAGAAAGACGATACCAAAATAATATAATTTCACCACGTTCCTAATGACACGTGTGTTAAAAATAACACTGTCAGCATACCAGGTCATACAACACTTAACGCTGTTTGACACTATTTAACGGAAAGGATCCATTTGTTGCAATTTTCATAAAATTGGGACTCAATTGATATTTTCAGAAAGAAAGGGACGAAATTGAGATTCCATGCGAAAATAGGGACTTAGTGAATGATTAAACCTTAAATTAACTGATAATAATATATTTGTTCTAAATTTATACTTTTTAAAAATTACATTTGTCATTAATACTTTTATCATTTCTAAATCTTATATTAATACAGATACTTTAGTCTGCTATAAGTAAAATAAAACACAAATTATGAATTTAAGGGCACAAAAAGAAACAAACATTATTTCTAATTTGACTGAGAGCTATAAAAATAAATGAAAATAGTATCCCCTCAATATTTGATAAATGTGTTTGTTCAGTAGTAATTTTGAATTACACAATAAATTATGGTTAAAAGGGCTTTTTTTTTTAAGAAATTGCTGTTTTTCTATGTATTGTTCTGAGCTTAAAACATGTTGACATAATCACTGATAATCTTCTTGAGTATTTTATATATTCGTTTTCCATGCGCCTTCTGGTTGGAAGGTTGGCATTAATGCAAAGTCTGCACTGTCAAAGAGTTAGGAAACCATAAATTTCTATTCAACTCCTCTTCTTCTCCCCAAAAAAAATCCAATCTTGCCATAGTTGCTCTGTCTGTTTTCTTGTGGGATAGCCATCATCAATGGAACAAGAAACACATCAATGGGTGCATCCTCATGAAGAAGAAGAAGAAGAAGAAGGAATGATGGAAGATGGTGCTTTGATAAGAAAGAAATTTGAGTCACATAGCAAGGATGGTCTCGTCACTGAAAGAGTAGCATCCTTCTCCTCATCCTCTTCCTCCTTCTCTTCTAGTAGCAATGACAGTGAGCATGGTAATGGAATTTGTCCAGTGGTCACAGCCCCAGATGGATCTCCTGTTCAGAAAGATGAAGAAGCTTCAGAGATAAGAAATGGTGGTGAAAATTTCAACCATGTTAATGGTGATAAATCAGATTATGAAGCTGTTGGGCTTGCACAAGTGGCAGAGTTTGCAGGAGAACCAACAAATGTAGAGGCCATAAGTGGTTTCAATATGCCACAGAATATGAACAGTGTTTATTTTGATAAGCAACAAGGTACCTCGCCTCCTCCTTCTCTTTCTTGGATTTTTGTTTTTTGTTTTGTTGTACTATAGCATCCTGTTTGCGTTAAAGGATCTGGTTCGTGGTTGATAGAGTGCAGTTCTCTTTCGGTTTTTTAAGTTGTATTACACTTTTTTCAGGAAGCCACTGTTGTGTGTTTGTTGTTGCATCACTTTCGTTCCCAATGTTTTCTTCTAATTAAGTTATTAAGTTGTTGTGAACTGTGATGTGTGTATGAGTTCTAGCAAGGTTTTGAACTGTGGTTGCAAGTGAGGCCGTAGAGACTCCATACACCTTGACTTTGTGGCTAAAATGGCTGTTGTTCTAAAAAATCTTTGTCCTAGTCTTGGTGTTCTGAAGTTCTGGTTGTGTCCATGGTTTAGCTTGACAATAGACTGGGTTTAGGTAGTTAAAGATAGTCCTCAATCCATATTGGTGTTGTGGACCTCAAATTTTCTTTCCTAGCTTACTGATAACATGTGAACAAAGATAATATCCTACATAGATGAGTTAATTGGAACTAACCAAAAATATTGGACACAAAGTCTGCTTGACTGAAATGTTTTTCTGTTATCAAATTTCTGGAAATTAGTTTCCTTTTTCTGATGTTCAGTAAAATTTTGTCACTTTTTATGCTTGAAGGAATGTGGAAATGTCACCACTGCACATGGACCAAGAGATTTGACAGTCCTTGGACTGTGCCAAATTGGAATCTTAAGGGTTATCCTGAATTGATGATGAGTGTCAGACATATGATTCAACATGCACCATGTTTTGTTTATGAAATTAAAGGTCAGTAGATTGCAAGATTCTAGAACGTACATTAGCAGTTCCGACCAGCATAGTTGAATAGCCTTTTAAACGGATACATCTCCATAGTGTTGTGAGGACTTGAAGTAACTTTTATTGTAAATTTCTGGATGAAATTGCAACAGTTAATTTTACTTTGTTGAAACAGCCCCACGCTCTTGTTCGATGTTTCTGTATATGCACTTTTGACATTGTTTTGGTGATGTTTAGATAGACATAAGTGATTTTTGTTTATTTGAATGGTTGACGCCACATTGATACTCATTCAACTTCTGTAATTGTATCTGTTTTACTTTTATTTTTGAATTACTGTAGTGTTCTTTTATGATTTTGGAACAAGTATATGCATTACTGTAGAGTAACATAACCTGTAATAATTATATCTTTGAAGGTCATTTTGGGCTTTTATAATTATGTCATTCTTATATGTGCAGATGATGGAGTTAATGGAGTTCTAAATGGTGATGCTTATGGGTCTGTCCATCCAACAAATCTGGGGGAGAGAGAATTTGATGTACAAGCAGATCTGTCAGTTATTCAAAACAGTCTATGCAGCAAAAACACAAGTCAGTGTATGAAAACTTTGGACAAGAAGCTCCCTTCTATTCCAGAACTATCCCATATACATAATTCATCTGATATACAAGCTACAGCTGTTGCAGATTTTCATGAAGAAACTAGTGCAAAGGATGCTCCTAACTTGATAAAAGAAGAGATTGATCAGCCACGTGAAGAATTTGATGTTGAGGCAGTATTGGAAAAACAAGAGACACATGATTTGTTCTGTCCTAACTGTAATTCTTGCATTACTAAAAGGGTAATCCTTAAAAAAAGAAAAAGGAATCCTGGAAATATAGATATCATACCTATAGGCCGCCCAAGACAGTTAGGTAGTCCTGAACATCCCAGTGCCAACCCAGGTGATAATGCAAATGATCAGCCTCATGAAGAACCAGAAGTATTCAGATGTTTATCATGCTTCAGCTTCTTTATTCCTAGTGGTAAGTGGGTTACCTGTTCTGTTATCAAAGCATAGTGTGGTCTTTGGTTTAAGTTTGATAAAAGAAATTTATTGGCCAGATGGTAATAATATCACGGGTGAATCTGAACTTCCTTATGAGCTGTAATTTTGTGGAAGCTGTAGTGTTAACTTTGAAGTATAAAAGTGTTTCTGTAGATATCTGATTATGAATTAAACATTCATATGCTGTCTGATGTGCTTGAAGGTCACTGTCAAGTACTACTCAACCTAAATTTATTCTATATGGTGAAGGCTAACAAATGTTTTTATATATCTAAAAGTTATTGTTCTGACATTTGTGCATATATTACTTAAGTGCAAATTAGAAGTTTTCTTTTGATATATCATGACTGATCTATAATGATTATACACTAATGCTTGTCATAACAATCTCGTCAATTTGAACAGGAAAATGTTTTGATGCATTCCGTATTTTTGGTGGCGCCAGCAAGAAGGAAGGTGCACAAAATCCTCCCAATGTACCTGCAAGTAATTTGCACTTTCCTTCAAATCCACAAAGCTCCAGTGCTAATTGGTTCAAATCTCTGATTAATAAGGGGAAAAAAGCTAGTAAGCAAGTTCTATTTTAAATAGTTATTTATTGGTACTACATAGAGAAGTCACCTTCACAATGATGCTTATTTGAAGATTGGCACCACCAATGTGTGTGTCGTGGGGCTTCCAGCCTTCCACCCTAAATATGCAATTATAGAATTTTGTCATTGTCATTTCTGAAGATAATTTTACAATGCAAAATTACATTCAAACATCTTTATATATTTAAATGTGATATTTGAGCTTACTGAAAAGACTTGTTTTCAGAGGCATTTCAAATTCTGTATACTCCTGGTGATTTACTTCCGTATTGAATATCCTATTAATATAGTTTCTTATATTTTCCTTTCCAACATTTTCTTGAATAGTTGAGAGTTGTTCATGTCAAATGTTAACTAAGAAATATGGGAAATCATGCTATATCTTGCAGTGAATTTCACTCAAGATTGAAATCTTTTATTATGACATCCGTCTCTAATTTGCCCATTTTCTTGATATGATTGTGTAGGTGATGCACCCCGTGAATATTCTGGAACTGCTTCTGCTAAGCAGCATAACTCAACATCAATCACTTCAGATGAGCTCACCTCACGTGGAATTGGTCATTCTGAAGATCCACCTGCTGACACATCTGGAGTTACGGATTTAAAACCTACACCAGATATTAATCATGCACATGGAGGCATGGATTCTCTGATTTCATCAACAGTAAGTCAATAAAAGATTAAACCATGTATAGAAAATGACATCAAATTTTGTACAGCACCAAGACTGAGGTATTGGCTGACCAAAAATGTCTTGACTCATTGTTTCAGAATGATTTGTCATCTATGCAGTCCGGTTCAAAAAGTGCGGGTGATTTGGTGAATGGAGTGCAGACAGTTATGCAGGATACACCAGATTTTCCGTCTGTGAAACAATTGCTGGACGGAAACTTGATCAGTGAGGGAGAGAAAAAGGGTTATACAAAAGAAGCCATTCCAAAACCTTATGAAGGGAAAACTGAATTTCTTACTTCTGTGACTGTAGGACCTCAAGTCCTTGAGGATACACTGGAAGATGTAGACAAGACACGTGAAATTATTCGGAATGGTTATTCCTCTTTGGTACAAGGAGCAGAATCACCAATTCAATCACCTGGCAGTGCAATACATGCAAATGGTGTAGCTATTAGTGAGCAAAATTCTAAAGCAGATGCTATCTCTCCATCAAACATAGATTTTACTCTAATTGGAAATGTGCCGAAAGATATTGACAATGAAGTATATCCTCCTACCAGGATAGAAAATGAAGGTATGTGCATGAAATAAATGTCATCTGTTAATCACCAGTATGGAGCATTATTGCTGACCTGTATCACTTGCAGAGTGTGTTCCCAGAAGAAATCTTGCAGGTTTGCATTTGTGTAATAACAGTTATTACTTATTATTTTGGTGTAGGTGGTGATGTGATAGTTGATGTTGAGGAAGGAGCATGTATACCGGCAAAAGCAGATGATATTCCAGCTAAAAGTGGTATTATAACTGAACTACCGACTTTGATACCAACTTTACAACCAAGAGATGAAGTTGGTGAACCGCAAGGATGGGAAATAGTTAAGAGCATTGTGTATGGTGGTTTAGTTGAGTCAATCACAAGTCTAGGAATTGTGTCATCTGCAGTTAGTTCGGGTGCTACCCCATGTAAGTTTCTCTCTTTCTTTAAGTGGCTTAGTCAGGTAATTATGGGTGAAAATGGGTCAGACTAGTTTTTACCTTAAACCAGCTTGTTCTATTTCCTAAACATAAGACCTTAATTTGCCTGGTATCAGACTTTTCAAGACTTTACTTAGCTTCTTAAAAGCCTATTCTGGCTAAAAGCTTATTCAGTAACGAGGTCTTTTAAGTAAGCCAGCAAACATGTGTTTAATTTTTAAGTAGGCTTCGCAAACACGACTTCAAAATATTGTAGAAGAATCTAATACAATAATACTAAAAATAATGTCATCATTGTTTTTTTTTATTATTATATATTTTCTTAAACAACTTAGTTTGTTATGATTGAAAGTCTTTTTGGATAATCTAAAGCCTAGCCTTTTAGCTAAATGACATTCAAAAAATCTTTAGCCTAACTTTGTTGGAAATCCCAAATCATTTAGAGATATGACAAAAAGTAAATTGTATAAGTAAGTGCAAACATCGTACCAAGCTAGTTTTGTAAGGTTAACTTGAGCTTAAAATTTTCTTTCTAACATGGTATCAGAACTTATCAAGGACCTCTCAAGGGTTGCATTTCACTAAATTTGAATTTTCTATTCCTTGAAGCAGTATATGATAAAAAGATTCATTTTGTATTTTTAGACTAATTAGGTGTCATTACAACTCACATCCTACTTTTGGTACTTGAAGCACATTTTATAACTAAAAGCATACATGAAATTTTTTCACTTAAGTGGTGCAACTTTGGTATGTTGTGTTTCATCTAATCTGTTTTAACTTAAAATTTGGTTTCCAGGGTGGTTCTATTTCCTGGAGAAGTTTCTTTTAAAAGAAACAAGAAATTTGATGACGTTTCAAAAGCCAAATATATAACATATGCTCATGCTCACTTTTTTAATATTAAATATAAGTAATGTAATTGAAACATGTCTTGATAAAAAAAGTCAAACGTACAAGTTACCAAGTATATTTGTTGGACTTCAAAAATTTATGCTTTTGTGCAAAACATATGTTTATCAATCAAATTCAAATCTGTGTCCTGAGTTTTTTTGGTTCTTATAGTAGTTTACTTTAATTTCTATTGTCTCTACTGTTCCTAGTTTTATGAGAAGGTTCACTGAATTGATAGGAGCTACTTGAGTATTATTTCATCTAAAAAAGTGAAATTTTGGTTGATGGCAAATTAATTTTCTGTTTGTGTTTATTGTAGTGAATATTATAGCATTGGGATTTGCAAATATCATTGGTGGACTTATCATCCTTGGACACAATGTGAGTGGGCTTTCATGTGCTCTTCCAATATCATAATTCTAAATTGTATCATCATATCTCTGTGGGCATTCTTTTTTCACATATCTTTCATGCATAAACAAAATATAGTTGACATACCATGTTGAGATAGACTTATTGAGAATGGAAGTAGAATGATTCATCATATTGGCAGGTCAAAATTAAATAATAGCTGCCCTTGTAACCTGAGCCTTGAAACATCTTGCTATGTATGCTTCTCTCTTCAGTCACAATGATGTTTTGTGCTAAGATTAGTCATTGTTAAGTTTAACTTATTTTTTATATTCTAGTTCCATCAACAACGCCTTCTTGTTTAACACATGTTACAACATAATGCATGAATGTATGATCTGATAGCTGAAAAATGTTCTCTGTCTATTAACCTTGATCAGTCTATGCTATTTCAAAACATGGTGAGATGTCCTTGATGCTATGAAGTTCCATTTTCAATTCTATTTCTTTTTGTTTAAAACTTGGTCAAACATGCCTCCTTAAGACAAACTTGTGTGTGGTTTCAAATCCTAAAATGCACTCACTATACAGTGTTGTATACATCCATATTACTCAAGCCTTTTTTCTCATAAACTAATCCAAAAAAATACTTAGTTTATGCTCTCTTTTTCACCAGCTTGTTGACTTGAAAAATGATCACTCTGGAGAGGATCAAACACAAACGGTTGTGCAAGATCGGTATCAAGAATATCTAGGACGTCGAGAGAACTTCTTGCTTCATGCTGTTGTAGCTGTTTTATCATTCCTGATATTTGGTGCTGTCCCCCTTGTTGTCTATGGCCTCTTGATCAATAAGAATTACAACACTGAACTTAAGCTTGCTGTGGTAGCAGCTACTTCTGTTGTGTGCATCATTCTACTTGCTATTGGGAAAGTTTATACCAGCAGACCGCCCAAAGCCTATATGAAAACTGTGTTATACTATGTTGCAATGGCACTTTCAACTTCAGGAGTAACATATATTGCAGGCGACCTCATCAAGGATCTCCTAGAGAAACTTAACCACCCACAATCAGGTTTCGATATAACCATGCCTGTATCAGGCACAACAACCGGATTAACATGGATGTCTCAATGAAGAGGTAGGAAGTAGGATTTTTTGTTAGAAGGAGTTTGTGTTTCTTCTTTTATCTCATCTTCAAAGGTAGTCACTAGAGGAACTTGACTAGAATAAATATGTTTGTAGCAAGACGTGAAGGTTCAACCAACCTTTTATTTTGTTTTCCTTTCCAAGACTTCGATTTTGTTACCAAAAGAATGAAAACTTGGAAAATAAATTCAACAAAATCTTTGCATTCCATCTATTATAAGAGTTGAAATCTTGTGTTGTGCAGCTTATCCAATGACATAACATATCGGATTATCACTCAAGATATTGACATACTTTGTAGAAAAGGTGAGTTACATAACATAGTTGTTAAAATAGTTTGTTTATTATTTGTTGCACATTGTGCATGCAGATGTTTTTATATATATATATATATATATATATATATATATATATATATATATATATATATATATATGAGTTTGTTAACTTATGTAATCTCTTTAAGTATATCAAATTTTAATTCACAAAAATAGTTTCATATTATGGATTCTAAATTTTAAAGTTAAGGTATTTGAATAATTTTTGATTTTATTTTTTTTATTTTAAATTAAAAATAAAAGTTATTAAAATATGTCAGTATTTAAAGTATGTCTTTCTTTATAAATAAGAATTTTTTTGTCAATTAAAATTTAATACACTCCAAGAGGTCAAGGTAAAAAATTTCATATATATATATATATATATATATATATATATATATATATATATATATGAAATTTTTTACCTTGACCTCTTGGAGTTTACCAAATTTTAATTGACAAAAATAGTTTCATATTATGGATTTTAAATTTTAAAATTAAGGTATTTGAATAATTTCTGATTTTTTATTTTGTTTTTTTATTTTAAATTAAAAATAAAAGTTATTAAAATATTTCAGTATTTAAAGTATGTCTTTCTTTATATGCTCACTATTTGTCAGAATCTTGTCATACCACTTTTAGGGCCATGTTTCTCCGAAAAATAACGTGTTTTGTGCCCTTGAAGTGCCTTTATTTTACCTGAAGAAGTCACTAATTTTGGCTCGCCTCAATGGATTTTTGTTTCCTTAAGATCACCATTTGGAGAAGGAAGCTAGTGTTCTTATTGAAAATAAATTTCATTGGAAAAAAACCTTGACTTTCGACTGTGTTGCTTCGGGACAATAAAGACATGTACTTTTGGAAGAAGACAGTATAATTTTGCTAATGACATGTAACGTCTCTTTGACACAATTCAAAGAGTAGTCTTTCTTAAATAAACCAATCATGATATGGGTTTACATGTAGCAAAAGTCACGTCACAATGGAAGAATTGAAAAGATTTATTCTTATTAACTCATAGGAGGACATTAATATAAAATTTAATAGGTTATATATGTCTCTGATTTTTAGAAGTTTACATTCAAATAATGTCTGTAAAATAAGAAAACAAAAAATTTATTTATAGTAACTTCCTAATATGTTTTAAAGACTCGTTTATTTTAATGTATTTGCACCCTTAGACAATTCAACAAGATTCCAAATTTAATTAGATGTCATATAATCTATCTCATCTTTCATAGTATATATCACAAGTTTGATTCTTTAAAGCTCATAGCTAGTGTAAATGTTTGAGAATCATTCTTTTGCTTCCAATATTATGTTTAGTTTTTGTAAATACACTTCATAATCACTAGAAATTATCAATCTTTTTATTCTAGTATATCTTATTAATGTTGTCTCATTACCTTGATGAAAAACTTGTTGTTCAAGAGGTTGTCTAACATTAACTTATTTCTCGTTAACAACTTGATCTATATTATCATCTTCAACACCTTGTAGAAATCAAATCACGTATTATCAAGAATACTCTTGAACTGAAGGAGCGTGGATGATTAACATTATGTTATTTGAGTGAGAGGGTTGGACTTCACAATGATATTTTAAAACCTATAATTTTAAATTAATTACTCCTAGTAATCAAGTAATTTTGAAGAAATTTTGCATTTCTTGATTTCACAATTCTAATGTTATGATATAGGCAACAAAATTTAAACAATTTAGATTTTTCTACTTATGCAATAAAATATTCAATACTAATTCTGAGGTATAGTTTCTCTTATGGGTTATAAATTTCCATTTTAGATGGATATCCCCATTCGTATATATGTCATAAGTTGGGTTTCCATATTTGAATAACACAAAATGTGTTTCTAAAACAACCTAATTTATTAGATACCTATATGTCTTAAGGAGGGATGACAACAAAATATATCCATAATCATCTATGGGTCAAATCTATAACGTATACAAAATGAATCTCTAATATATACTCTCCGATCATGGATATGACACTTTAATTACTCACTTTTTTTTATGGAGCAAGTAAGAGTTACATGACATCCAACTTGTGAGTACCATTAATAATTTTCATTAAATTTTATTTGGATATTTCAAAACAAAACAAATGATCAAAATAAGATTATTAGTGGAAGAAATATTGATAATTGAAGAATTGTTTATGATTTAATTTTATATATATGTATATTTTTTATTTAAACATATGAAATTGAAGTTAGTTTTGAAAAGATTTTGTTAAAATTTATACTCTTGGGCTCACTTGTTTATATTTACTTTTTAGAAAGATCAAATTTATGTATATGAAATTTTCTTATGCAATTTTATTTATACTACACTTTAAAATATTTTTATCTACGTTTATATTTTAAATAATTTCTTTTAAATAGTTTTATCCAAAATTTAAAAAATAAAAATTGTGTAGGTATCCATGAATACCTATTAGTACATAAGAAAAACTATGTGTACATTTTTGACATATATCCAATTGATAGTGGGATAAGTGTAGAAAATTTTAGCCCTACATTCTCAACCAAGAGGGGGTGAATTGATTTTGTTTAATAAAAATTGTTCTTTTAAAAATCTTGACAAAATCTTTGAACCTTTCTTGGAATACAAGCAAATAAAGAATGTAACTAGATAAAAAAGTGTAAGGATAGAATGATCAACACCACAATTTATACTGGTTCGACCTCAATGCTTACATCAAGTTTTCTTTTAATCAACCTGAGATTGAAAGTAAATCCACTATATAGGTCGAGTTCTATAGCAAGACATACAGAGACACCTCTCAATGTACTCTCCTCTCTAATTCCGAATATACTATAGTAAACACACAAAAAGAACAATCCTCTTTCTATCAACCCCTTTGAGATACCACACTCAAAGTAACCAAAACTTCACAAGTTCTCTTCCTGGCCTCTGCTACAGGGAACCACGATCACAATTGATTGCAAACGATTATGATCTTCCAGTAGAACACCTCTCATTGTAGATTGATCAGCTTTGAAAGTACAACAACTCTTCAAGAATCCTTGATTTTATTTTTTTCTAAATGAAATTCTTCTTGATTCTTGGAGAAAAGACGCTCTTGCAATTTTGAACTCAACAAACTTTATCAGATATGAAATTTATGATTCAAAAAGTTGTTTAATGCAAAGAGCTATGAATCTATTTATAGAAATAGCAACACTGATGCAATTTAATCGATTACATTATTAATGTAATCGGTTAAGCAATTAATACTTCCTTAACAAAATTACATCTATCACATTTAAAAAATTTAGCATAGCATGTAATCGATTATGTAATTAATGCAAGTCATAACATTTAAAAATATGATCGTTATAGTAGTTATGACTTATTAAAAAACAAGTTTTCAATGCACACGTGTTTTAACCGATTAAGAAAAGAGTGTAATCGGTTAAGTACTACACTTAAACAAATTTGAAAACTTTTTCATTCATAAACTCAACAATGCACTCAGAAATCAAGTATATGCAAAGACACGAGTTTAATCGATTACCCCCATAATGTAATTGGTTAAAACTAGCAGTTTGCCACAATTAATCATGTACTGATATCAGATGATTTGAAAAAGATCTTATAAACTATGTAAACAATTTATTCATCCAAATATACAAAGAGCAACAAGTTTTATTAACCTTAACCGATGAGTATGCATATCACAGATATAAACACAATGAATATGCATAACATATAATTCAAGCACAATCAAATATATGAACAACAACTTTACATAATGTGTGCAAGAAACTATTAAAACATTTCTGTTGTTGTCATCATAAAAAACACATATGGGATATATGGGTTTAGCTTTCACATAACTCTCCCTATCAACAATAAGTAATGAGACAAATTTTTTAGGTGGCACCGTTAGGTACTATCTAGACTCACCCTATCTTGTTGTCATCCTTATTCTTAAGTGCTCTAATCGACAATAATTGAGGAAGTTTTACATTACTTCTCATTTTTCTCACCTTATTTATTAAAATTTGATTTTCTTTTGTTACACAATTTTTATTCAAAGAACCAAATATAAAGAAATGGACAATGATTTCATGTTCTTGGAGAAATTTCACAATGGATCAAACACTTTTTTTCATTCTTTATGCATTTATCATGTACTTTTTACCAATATCTAAAATCAAATTCTTGAATTATTTTTTTGCATTATAACTCTATTCTTTCAACCTTAAAACTTGTAAAGGCATCCAAAGTTTCATCCTTAGAACAAAGTAAGTAAAGATGCATATATTATATTTATAAAGATGGTGAAGTATCTGACACTCTTTACATGCATATCTAAACAACAAACATGTGTACTAATGATTTCTAGTAGACTTGTTTGTTTCCTTACCTTTAATGTCATCTAAGCAAGTCTCAAAATCAATAAAGTCTAAAGCACTAAGCTCTCATTCATTTACTAATCGCTTAATTCTATCAATATATATATATATATATATATGTTCATAAAATTATGATTTTGTAAAAATAAAGTAAATAAAGATCACTTTTCCCCTTTCAACACCTATACATGGTCTTATTTTACGATTATTAACAACTATAGTTTTCCTTGAGTAAGACTCTTCAATTTCAATCTTTGACACATTTGATCTCCATCTTCTTGGAATAATCTTCAGGTTAGGTTGAAAAAACTTCATGGGTTGACCAAGTAAGAATTTATTTACTTCATTCATAGTATCATGATGATCCTATTTATTGCCTTTTTCCTTCAATTGGGTAATTCTATTAACTTGATGCCTCATTGACCATTCCTTGCATTGATGTCTCTTTCTTCTCGTTGTCAAATTGTGAAGAGAAACCTTAAGCAATTTTCTCAGGTTCAAACACATTGAATGTCATCTCTCCATCTTGACTTCTTACTTTCAGCTTTCCACCATCAACATCGATGACAAATTTAGTTTTCATAAATGGATGGATGAAAGGAATATCAACATCTTCCTTCATATGAAGAATTATAAAATACACCAAAAAAATGAATTTGTCCACCTTTACAAGTACATCTTCAACGACTCCTTAAGGGTATTTAATGGACTGATCTACTAGTTGTAGCGTAATCCTTGTTAGCTTGACATCAAGTCCAAAATCCTTTTAATCGGCATAAGATTAATACTAGCTCCAAGGATCTTTGAATTTTTTGAGGCATAGTCATCTGAATTATAGCACTACATTTTCCTTGAACTTCAATAATTTTCTCTTCTATATATTCCTTTTTCTTGTTGAGAAATTTCTTCATGAATTTTGCATAGGAAGGTATTTGTTGCAATGCTTTAGAGAAAGGCATATTGATCCCTAAATTTTTGAATATATCCATGAATCGACCAAAATGTTTCTCTTTGTCCTTCGTTGACTGAATTAATGGATATGGAAGAGATTTTATGACATCTTTATCACTTTTTTAACCTCCTCTTTTTTCCTTTTAATTTCCTCCTCACTTCTCTCATAATTTTTCTCACTTATTTTCTCTCCACTCTCTTTTTTTTTTCAACCTATCTTTCTTTCTTTCCCTCTCTCTTCCAACTCCCTTCCCTCTTAGTAATGATAGCATTACAATGCTCTATTGGTCTTACCTCTTATGGCAAATCCCTTAGCCATGGTCAAGCATAGTGAAAGTCATCCTTCAAGATGGTGTTAAGTGTACCTTGTGGACCACCTTTGGAGCCATAATGGACCATGGATTGAAGAGTAGTGTAGGAATTTAGGCCATTGCATTCTTCCATGCAGTGTATGTTTGTTTAAGGCTTGTATTAAGGCCTAAGTAGCATAGGACTTTCCTTAAGTTAGTTATCCAAATCAAGTGGAAAGTGTGTTCCATGTGTCATGCTTTCATTGTAGAGCATTTTCATCTTAGAAAGTGGCCACATGGCACTCTAGGAGTGAAGAAGATTTCTTTTTGGTAGTGACCACATGTCCCTCCACCATTGGAGATGATTTGTTTTTAGTAGTGGTCATATGACATTCTAGAAATGAAGAAGATTGTGTTGTGAGTGACCACATGTCCTCCAATCATTGGAGAGGATTTGTGGAAACTTGTCTACTCCTTAGAAGACCTCACTTTTGGCCAATGACAATTGTGAAAGATCATGCTTTTAGGGTTAAAAGAAGACACCCTTGACCTATAAATAGAGTTGTCTCCACCCCTGTATTTCATCTTGGATTGATGTAAAGCTATGTTGCCAAATTGTAGCCATAAACATCCTTGATCAAGACTATAACAACCCTAGAGGCCCTTCTTGTCACATATCTCATGGAGTAGGAGTAACCTCTCCTTGAACCATCAAACCACCTTCCATCTTCACCACCTAGCTCAAAATCGTGAACTTACTATCTCACCACCATCATTTGCGTGACCAACACACCTCCCTCACCTCATTTCCAGAAGCATTTTCACCTTAAGGACCATATCCTTGCATCATTCTAAGCTTTGGTCCAACCTAGCTCAAGGAGGTTGCTATCATTTGGTATCAAGAGCTAAGTTTTCTTGGTCCCTATCTTTTATTGTGTTTTTCGTGTTTTTTATGTTATATTCTTTCTTGTCATTCTTTGTTGTCCATTTTATATTTCATGTGATGGCTCTCATTGTGGTGTTCTTGGAATCATTTTGCCTTTTGGCATAGTTTTTAATGTTCTTGTGTGCTTTTTTATGTTTGTGAGTCTTTATACTATTGTGTTCGATCAAAACATGTGTTTTTGAGTCATTTTAAGTTTCAAATCATTCCATGTTGTCTAGAGTCATGTTTAGTCCTTTTGATGTCTTTACTTCCTAGTTGAAAATTTGAAAAATCATCAAAAATATATGCTAAAGTGATTTCCAAAAACTTAACCATATTTGTGCCTTTGAGTGCTTTTATTTTATATATTTGAATTCATACTTGTTGTTAGATCATGAAAATGTTCATAGAGTTAGGTTTCCATTATGTTATTTTTTGTGTTTCATGTTATACTTGTTTTTGAGTAGGTTTTCTCCATTTTGGTCCTATAAGCTTGTATGATCTTCAAATTCCTTGTAACATTCCATATTTGAGGTCTGATTTGGTGTGTTTTGTGCAAAAAATTTCAAGAAAAAAGAGAGAAAAAAGGTACACAAGAAAAAGTAGACAAAAAGTAATCAAAGCAAAAAGTAAAAGTAAAATCACATACATATACAATCTTTAACCAACTTGGTGTGAGCATTTTGATGCTGATTTTCATGTCCCAAACCTATTGCTCCAGCACCTATGATGATTTAAAAAGGTTGCCTTAGTGCACCATTTGGTCTAGCTTGCAAAATGACAAAAACACATTGTGATTTTCTAATAACTTTTGGTTTTTGTGATCTATTATAGTGCCTTTCTTTGGGTAACTCCTTTTGTTATGATAAGCTTTCTTACCTACCATTTAATTTCTTATTTGTCTCTTAAACATTCATGGCTTTTTCAAAGTAAAATCCCTTTTAAAGAACATTTGTTCATTTTAGACATTTTCTTGCTTTATCCTTAGACTTTTGTTGGCTTTAGTGGTTTTAACTTATGGTGTAGGCCTTGTAGTCACCCAAAATCATGAGGATCATTGGGAGAAATATCCAAACCATGAGGTAACATCCCAAAGTTGAAGAAGACCTTGAAAGGAAGCTTGAAGTCTTGGTCTAAAATAAAAGACAAGAGAGTATACACTTGGTGATGAAGAGAGATTTGTGTGTATTTTCTGAGTTGTAAAATTGTATTTGCCTTCCTTTTGGACTTATTTATTCATCTTGTTAGGGATTTGTCCTAAAAAGAACATTGGATACTTATTATTTAAGCGCTATTTGTAGTTGGTGGGTAGAAGGAACTTTGGTTCCTTCTAATTCATCATTAGGCCGCATAGTGTAGATTCATTGCTTTCCTTAATTGTGGTTGTTTAGTATGTGTCTGCTTTGATTTCAAATTTTTTTCTTTTTGAGGAATTTTCTGTAAGAGTGCCTAATTTAAGTTTTGGCTAGGAAAGACTTGGTCCTTAAGTAATCCGTTGTGATTCACCTCCCTTTCCTAGAAGTGAACTTGGACATCTTTTACTTCCTTAAGTATTTTGGGGAACTTCTCTTGAAATACTAATTTGTTTGTTGCATTGCATATTTTTGAAAACTTTGAAATGTCTAAGATCGCATCCTATGAAATTGGTAATGACTCTTGTTAAGACTCTGGCAAGTGTACCGAATTGTATCAAGTAATAAATATGGTAAGAGCAAATATCGTTTCCCAAGATACTCACAGCCTAAACAATTATGTGATTTCTTGATTAAATATGACTTGAGAACAAAATCTTTTGGTTTAAAATGCAAAAAATAAACATGAATGCAAGTGTTGATCAATTGACAATAAGAATGCACAGGTGATTGGTTTGTAAAATATGGAATGATTATGTTGTTGGGGGTTCGACTTATCCTATCCACTCTCATGTATTTATGAATTCGTCTTCTTCATTAATGTTAATGCCACTTTCTAATTTACTTTAGACCCGTTGTCTCGGCAAAGAAAGGCTATCCTTAATTACTAGTTTACAATGTCTAGTTTTATCTCCAATTTTTTAAAGATTTCTTTAAAACACCCTAATTGCTTCTCCTTTTCTTTTCTACTACACTCCTTAGCGTAAGGAAGAATCTTTTCAAATTTTTCAATTTTTTGCTCCCCACTTTTTTCTCTCCCCTTTTTTCTTTCTCTTTTGTCTCAACCTCACCTATTCTCTCTTCTTTTTCTTCTTTCAACTCAACTTTTTCTTCTCTCTCCTCTACTCTCTCATCACTTATGCTCACAATAGCTTTACATTATTCCTTAGGGTTAACCTCAGTATTAGCCCCAAATTGCTTTTCAACTTTATCCTCCAACTTCTTAGCCAGTTGGCCCACCTGCATCTCCAAATTCCTTATAACAGCTTCAGTGCTCTTATGGTTGGAGATAGTTACCTGCATAAATTGTTGAAAATTTTCTTCAAGTTTTTAAGTTCTGTCAAATAATGCAGATATCTATTGCCATTGTGATTGTTGCCGCAGTGGTCTCTTAAATTGTCCTGTTTGCCCAGATTGCACAAATTGACCTTGACCCATACTTGGGTGAGGTTTCCACCCTTGGTTGAAATTACCTGGGTGGTCCTGATTACCCATATAATTTACTTTTTCTTGGGTATTATCTTGCATGGCACAATGTCCATTCACATGATCTCCACCACATAACTCACAAAATTGATGTTGACCTTGAGAGACACGCTGCAACTCCTTCGGTAGTTGAGAGATTTTCCTCATCAGGGTCTCTAATTGTTGAGTCATCATCTTGTTTTGAGCCAACAAAACATCTTGAGATTGTAACTGAAGAACTCCTTTCTGTTGAAATTGAGCTCTTTCGTTCTGCATCTCATTATCATTAGTAGTCATGTTTTCAATCAATTGATATGCTTCCTCTAGAGTCTTGCATTTGATATTACCTCGAGCCGAGGCATCTAGCATCAATTTGGTTTGTGAACCAAGACCTCCAAGGAAAAGAATGACTACTGTGGCTTCATCGAAGCCATGCGTGGGCGTCTTTCTCAACAAGCTTTTGTATCTATCCCACGCTTGACCTAATGTCTCCTCTATGCCCTGTTGAAAAGAAGATATTTCTTGTTTACCTTTATTTACCTTTGATTGACGGAAGTACTTATTCAGGAACTTTGCTACCCCATCTTCCCACATAGTGAAACTATTCTAAAGAAAGAATTTAGCCATATCTTAGCATTGCCTCCCAAAGAGAAGGGGAACAAACTAAGTTTTGGTACATCCTGAATCTTCACTGTATTGCATATCTCATCAAATGTGGTCAGATGCTCATATAGATTTTCATGTACTAATCCATTGAATTGATTGCTCTGCACCAAGTGCATAAGAGTAGGATTCATCTCCATGTTGGTAGCATTTACCCTTGGTCTGGAAATACTGTTAAAATACAAAGGACCAGTGACTGTAGCGTAATCCTCCAAAGTTTGTCTCATTGGACCCATATTCCGATTGCCAACCATGTCTTCTGTTTCCTGATCTGTAAAGAGAGGTTAGAATTTTTCCTTGGTTCTAGTGCGAATTGTATCCTACATGAAAAAGAAAACAAACACTAGAAAGCAATTGTTACCACAACACAAAAACATAAAAAAACAAAAAAGAAATTAAAATAATAAAAATTAATAAAAAGATAAAAAGATAAAAAGATGAAAAGATAAAAAGATAAAAAAATAAAAATCAAGGCAAAGCTAATCAATAATCAAACAAATAGAATAGTTAAACCACGAGTCCCCGACAACGACGCCAAAAACTTGTTAAGACTCTAGCAAGTGTACCAAATCGTATCAAGTAATAAATATGGTAAAACCAAGTATTGTTTCCCAAGAGACTCACAGCCTAAACAATTATGTGATTTCTTGATTAAATATGACTTGAGAACAAAATCTTTTGGTTTAAAATGCAAAAAATAAACATGAATGCAAGTGTTGATCAATTGACAATAAGAATCCACAGGTGATTGGTTTGTAAAATATGGAATGATTATGTTGTTGGGGGTTCGACTTATCCTATCCACTCTCATGTATTTATGAATTCGTCTTCTTCATTAATGTTAATGCCACTTTCTAATTTACTTTAGACCCGTTGTCTCGGCGAAGAAAGCCTATCCTTAATTACTAGTTTACAATGTCTTGTCTCCTTAGCAATTAATTCTGCATTATAAACGCACAGAAGCTTATAGGCAACCAACCCTCATATCCCTATGTCTAGGCAATATTGCTTTTGGGAGAGATTCCCAGATCTAGATTTCCCCGTAAGTGTCCCTATTGACAAAATCAATTATCATGTTATGAATGAGTTTAACAAAGCAAGCATAGAGTATAGTGGAAAAACCCTAACAATTAATGAACAAAGCATTTAAAATAAGAATCAATTCAATACATGAGAGTTTCAAAGAATTACATCGTTTCCCGAACAACAGTTGAAGTTTAGTTCACCATAGACATGGTGAAACTAGATGAATAATGGAAAAGAATGAGATAGAAAAACCCTAAAAGTTGAAGATAGGAGCTTTCGCCTCCAAATTCGCCTCCAAGAAAGTGTTTCTATGCCTCTTCTATCAAAAGATACCAAATCCTTAAATAGAGCACAGAAAAAGTCCAAGCCCACGAGACTAGCGCTCAACGCCCCAACTTAGGGCGCCCAGGTGTGAGTTGTGGTACTAACTGGCGCTTAGCGACACAAAAAGGGTGCTTAGGTGCCTAGGCGAGACTTCAGCGTTGACGGCCTCCAAAAGGGCGCTCAGGCGCCACCTGCGGTCCTTCTCTTTGATGATTTTCCAGCTTTTTCTGAGTTCCAGCTTCTTAATACTTCAACTCTTCTTCCAAACCATCCTAATTCCTGTTAAAACAAGGAAAACCAAGCGGAAAACCAATAATTCCACCTTCAACTCTCTTATTCTCATAACTAAAGCAAAAACAGGATTTCAAGCTAGTTTCTAAGTCATAAAGGGTGTTTTTAGTATCAAAATTAAGTATCAAATAACGGTATTTTCAACCGTTATCAACTCTAATGAAGAGCCTAAGCCTACTTTGGAAAACTTGGCAAAGAGCTAAAGTCACTAAAAATTTGGCAAAAGCAAGAACCTATTTTGAAAGAAAAAGAAAAGATTGAAAGAAAGGTCTCCTTAGCCACCCTAAGTATCCAAGGGAATGCCTTACATTGGTTGGCTTCCCTATTTAGAGAAAGAAGACTATTTAATTTTCCTTCAAATCAATATTGGAATGAGGTTAAGAGTTTAACGAGAAGGAGGCACATTCCCTCATACTACAACCATGAGCTAATGGATAAATTCCAAAGGCTCCAACAAAGAGATCTAAATGTAGAACAATATAGGCAAAATATGAAGCTTTATATGATGAGAGCGAGAATTAGAGAGGAGAATGAGATCACCATCTCTAGATTTCTTAGTGGTCTTAACCTTGAAATTAGAGATAAATTCGAGTTACTACTATATCAAGATTTGAATTATTTGGTACAATTAACCATCAAAGTGGAACATCAACTTTTGAGAAGCAAACTTCACTCTAGCTCTAATATTCAGAAAGACTACAAGAGGGAGGGAAAACAAGTGGTAGAAGAAGAACCCTTTAGGAATTTAGGGAAAGAGAAGAGAGAAGAGAAGGAAAGAGAAATACCAAGGGTGGAAACATTGTCTCACACTCGCACTAGTGACATTAAATGTTTTAAGTGTCTTGGTAAAGTTCACATTGCCTCACAGTGCCCTACCAAAAGAACAATGATATTAAGGGGTAATGATGCCTATTGATCGAGACCGCACCCGAATCAAATTAATATGCAATTAAGTGTAGTATAGACTAGGAAGTGACCCCTAGATCGTCTCTCAAGGACCAAATATTGGTTCAGTCATTAGATTGAACACTTGCTGGGGGTTGTTTTTGGACAATTTTGTGTAGTGAAATCAAACAACTAAAACACGAAATCAAACACTGATTAGAAACGGTTGGTCAATAACTCAATTACAATGCGTCCAATCATAGATTAACATCAATTACACACTATTCAATCAATTATGCACCATATAGTCCAATCGACTAAGGGAAGATTAAACACCAATTAGGAAACTAACCATATAACCAATCACAAGCACAAAGTAGATTCCATGGTATGCCAAGTCAGAGCAGGAAAAATCACCATGATAGACCAACAATCTCAAGGAAAACAATGCATTACACTAATGGCCAACAAACAGAATTCAAGCTCTCATTAATTACCAAATGAAAAACACAATGCAGCAAGCGAAATTCATCTCCAAAAACACAAATTGAAATAAAAATCTAGCATTAAAACGCATATGGAAAATGGAATTCAGATTGAAATTAGAAACAGTAAAGCAAAACGAAAATGAGATTCGAACCCAAAAAGCTAAAATGAAACAACAAGCAATGAGAGAAACGAAAATGGAGAATGAAGCAACAGCACAAAACGCTACTGCAATTGAAATTAAAAACGAGATTAATACATTAATTGAAAGGGAAAAAGAACAAAATCTAAAACCCCCAAGGGGAAGAAAACACCCCAATGCTCCAAAAACCTAAGAAAAATGTGAAAATGAGTGAGAGGACAGATTCCCAATTCTGATTTGGGGTTTTAAAAACCCTATGGACGAAAATGCCCTTGAAAATTGGGCCTGATCCTAAAAATGACCAAAACGGCCCAATGTGCTAAATCTGTCCAAAACGCCTAAAAATCAAATTACAATTGAAATTAAATTAAAAATGCTAATGTGGTGAGTGGAGAATGATGGGGCAAACCTTTAATGTCCCAAAATAGTAATCCAAAAATTTCCCTACAATTAATAATGACAATAATTAGCCTCAAATAATTCAAATTAATTAAAATAAGAATTATTTGTCAAATTTTGCCCAAATATCAAAACTAAGGAAATATTGGACAATTAAGCACAATTCCCTAATCAAATGTAGTATAAAAAGCTAAGTGAATAGTAAAAAATATTGATTCATCACCTATAATAGGCCAGAAGAAGAAAGTAAAAGTGAGAATGAGAGAAGTGGCGCAAAGAAACAAATAGAAAGCGCAAGTGAGGATGCCCATCCTTGTGAGGGAGAACTTCGTATGATAAGGAGGATTCTCCATAATCAACCTAGTTCACAAGAGCTCACACAAAAAGACAACATCTTCCACACTAGATTCAAAATATTAGACAACACATGTTATGTTATTGTGGATAGTGACTCATGTTCAAATTGTTGTAGCACTAGGTTAATTAATAAGCTTGGATTAACTACTTTTCCTCATCCTCAACCTTATAAACTTCAATGGATAAATGAGGACAAGGAAATAGAAGTTAACCAACAAATGATGGTTACACTATCTATTGGGAATTATGAAGATAATGTGTTATGTGACATATTACCTATGGATGCTTGTCACATTTTATTGGGAAAGCCTTGGCTTTTTGACAAAGAATCTTTACATAATGGCCACACCAATGAGATAACCATCACTCATAATAAAAGTAAGTTTGTACTTCATCCTTTGACACCTTCCCAAGTGGAAGAGGATCAATCTCAAATGAGAAAGAAAATATAAAAAGAAATAGAAAACGGTAAAAAGAAAATAAAAGACTCATTTTGTTCTAAGTGTCAAAGCATGATGCACAAGTCTCAAGAGTGCCCCAACAAAAAAATATAATGTTAAGGGCCAAAGGCTTGTGTAAAGATGTAAAGGTCTCCTTACCATCTTCCTCTAGAAACATGGCAAGAAAAGACCCATGGAATCTTTGTGTTGGAAATAAGATCTTCAAGAAACATGCTCCTACTTTCCAAGACCTTAATCACTCCTTTCATTGAAGGTGTATCATTCTTGGGAGTTATATCCTTCATATACTCATTATTATAACATTTGTTCTAACTTGTGTTATAAAATGGGTATTTGACACCGTTGGAGAAGCACACCAAAACTCTAAAGAAGAAAAGAATGTTTGGCTTGTTCAATGTTGAAGATTTGAGGGCAAATTCTTTTCAAAAGGGAGGGAATGATGGCAAATCTCTTAGCCATGATCAAGCACTTTCAAGAAAGTGAAAGTCATCCTTGAAGATGGTGACAACTCTACCTCGTGGACTACCTTTGGAGCCATTACAGAGCATAGATTTAAGAGTAGTGTACAAATTTACGCCATTGTATTCGGCCATGTAGTGTAGGTTTGTTTAAGGCTTATATTAAGGCCTAAGTAGCATATGATTTTCCTTAAGTTAGTTATCCAAACCAAGTGGAAAGTGTGTGCCATGTGTCAGGCTTCCGTTTGAGAGGATTTTCTTTTTAGAAAGTGGCCACATGGCATCCTAGGAGTGGAGATGATTTCTTTTTGATAGTGGCCACATGTCCCACCACCGTTAGAGAGAATTGTTTTTTAGTAATGGCCACATGAAACTCCAAGAATGGAGAAAATTGTGTTTGTAAGTGGCCACATGTCCTCCCATCATTGGAGAGGATCTGTGGACACTTGTCCACTCCTTAGAAGGCTTCATCTTTTGCCAATAAGAGCAAAGGTGTGAGATCATGCTTTTAGGGTTAAACTGAGAAATCCTTAGCCTATAAATAGAGGTGTCTCCTGTAACATCCGTAACGGACTGCCACTTGAAAGTAATAAAACTCTAAAATTTACGCCAAACTTTTTTTTTATAATATCGCTTATAAACGTTTATATAAAAATCGCGAAAGCAAACAAAACATGAGATGTTCGAACGTACTACAATATAAAATTCAAACCTTACAATTGTTAAAATCCAATATTCAAAAATATAAAATCCTTTAAACATAATAAAATTCCCAAAAGCTAATCCCATGTCTCTTGTTGCGCTACTCCTGCCCTGCCTTATCTGCAACGTCATCTACTCCCGTACAAGTACGATCATTGCAGGTGGAACCACAACTACAAAAGGAAAGGGCGAGTAACTAACAACATAACATAGCATATAATTTAACATCATAACATCGTATCACAGACTAAAATAGTCATAACATCACACACAGACTGTTGGCAAAAATCACCTATGAAGTTTTGATGATGAACAGAGTTGCACAAGTCAAGACAAATTAAGGATTTATGTATTTTTATAAAGCTTTTGTAATAATCTGAGTTGATGAAGTAGTGCTCACAAATTTATTAGGATCAATTATTGTAATTTCCATTTAAATGTTGTTGAGATTCATCAACATTCTGTTTTAATCGATTAAACCTAGTTTTAATCGATTAAAACCGAGGCTGGCCCTGAAAACCCAAGTGCCACTGGAATAATCGATTAAAGTGTATAATAATCGATTAGCTAATCGATTAATCCTGAGAATAATCGATTAACACTGATCGTTGGGGTTTTCAGATTTGAAAAACTAGCCGTTGTACTCATTTTAATCGATTAGTACTTATGTTAATCGATTAAATGCGTTAGATGGCCCGTTTTCGAAGAATGGAAGGGTATTAGGCTGAGTCTATAAATTGGCTCACTATTTTCTCTCAAAGATAACTCTTCCCTTGTGCTCAAGTACTCTGAACTCTTTTGAGAACTCTGTGAAATTGCTGAAGCTAAGGAAACTCTTGTCTGCAAAGTCCTAAAGTGGTACTGCGGTGACAGAGGAATAGCTTGATCATCCTTGGTGTGTCTGAGGAAGTGTCTGGAAGAGAATCATCCTTCGTGAAGCATTCGAAGGAAGTGATCATCCTTTGTCAAGATTCAAAGGAGGTGTAAGTTCATCTCTTGTGGTTTCAAGAGAGGTGGTAATTTCTAAACTGTTACAAATTGTTTTTCTGTGTGACTAATATTTGTAATTGTTTTGTGTTAGTGAAAAAGGTTTATCTTGTTTGAGATAAGCGACTGGACGTAGGATCCTAGTGATCTGAACCAGGATAAAATACCTGTGCAATTTTTCTCTTTCCCTTACTCTGTTATTTACGTTTAATTATCTGCTTAGTAAGAAATTAAGAGAAAAATATTAAAAAGGCATAATAAAAGAATATAACCAATTCACCCCCCCTCTTGGTTTGTTACCACGCTAATAATTTCGCTGCAGCGATTCTAACAATTGGTATCAGAGCTTGCTTTGATAGTCATTCAAATGGCAGGATCACATCAAACCTTTGCAGAGGGTGCATCAATCAATAGACCCCCACTATTCACAGGTGAGAACTATGCATTCTGGAAGGTAAGAATGCAAATATTTATTGAATCTATTGATTGTGAAATTTGGGATGTTATTGCGTCTGGCTCTTCTGTTCCTACTAACAATACACAGGAACCAAAGCCCCGTGGTCAATGGACCATTGAAGAAAAGAAAAGATGTCAGAATGACGTAAAAGCTCGGAATATAATTGCATCAGCATTGACTGTTGATGAGTTCTACAGGGTTTCTGTCTGCAAAACTGCTCAAGAAATGTGGGACGTGCTCAGAGTGACACATGAAGGAACATATGACGTAAAGAGGGCAAGAAAGAACTCCCTAATTCAAGAGTATGAAATGTTCCGGATGAAGCAAGGAGAAACTATTTCCGACGTTCAAAAACGCTTCACCAACATTGTCAATCATCTCATTGGACTGGGTAAGTCATTTGATACCGATGAACTTAACATTAAAATCTTGAAGTCTTTAGACAGGTCGTGGCAACCTAAGGTGACTGCAATCTCGGAGTCACAAAACCTCAACACCATGACTATGGCGGCACTCTTTGGAAAGTTGAGGGAACATGAACTAGATCTTGGAAGACTTGATGAAGAAGAAGCAAAAGCCAAAAATAACAAGAAGAGTTTGGCATTAAAATCAGAGGTTGAAAAAAGCAAAGCTAAATCGGAAGATGAAGATTCAGACGAAAAGGAAAACTTAAGCCTAGTGATCAAAAGATTAAACAAGTTCATGAAGTCTAAAGGTAAAGGAAGGTTTAGATACGAAAAGAAAGATAATCAAGCATCTTCCTCAAATTACCGATGCTATGGCTGTGGAGAAAAGGGGCATCTAAAGGCAGACTGCCCAAATCAAAAGAAAGGTGAAGACAAAAAGGAAAAAAGGTTCTTCAAGAAAAAGAAAGCATACATTGCATGGGAAGACGATAATGAGTCCATTTCAGATTCAAGCGAGTCAGATGAAGAAGCAAACATCTGTTTAATGGCAGATGATGATGTCAGCCAAGTAAGTAGCTCACATTGTTCTGATAATAATAGTCAAGTTGATGAAGATGAATTGCATGAAACTTATGCTGCATTGTTAATTGAATCTGAAAAATTAAATATTTCTCATAAAAAGCTGAAAAAGAATTTTAAAAATTTAAAATCTGAATTTGACAACCTTCTTGAAGAAAATAAAAATTTGAAGTTTACTTCTGAAAATCTCATTAAAATGAATGATGCCTTGAAAACTGAATTTTCAAATTCATCTGAAGAAAACAGAAGTTTGAAAAATAAATTTTTATATCAAGCAGAAGAAATCAGGAATTTGAAAAGTAAAGTTTTATATTATGAAAAAGAAAAATATGTTGCTAATAATGAATGTGAGTCTTGCATACAATTCAAATATTTTTCTGAACAACCAACCTTAGGAGAATGTAGCAAAAATAATGAAAATAAGGTTGTTAAAACTGAGTATGTTCCTAAAATTAAAAACAAACAGAATAAAAGAACCCGTAGAATATGGATAGAAAAAGGAACAACTCATGGGAACACAAGCGTTGTATCATGCTTTTATTGTATGGAAAAGGGTCATACTTCAAATAAATGTAAAATTAAGCATTATGGTGTTCCTAGTGGTAGATATGTTTGGGTTGCTAAATAATTTGAATCTAACCCAAAAGGACCCATACAAAGAAGTTGGGTACCTAAAATAGCTTGTTTGTTCCTTTCTTTTGCAGGTATTACAAAAATCAAGAAAAGTCATGTGGTGTCTTGATAGTGGTTGCTCAAAACATATGACAGGAGACATAACAAAATTTACAAACTTTAAAGAAAAGGAACAAGGCTTTGTTACCTATGGTGACAACAACAAAGGAAGAATTCTTGGAAAAGGGGATATAGGAAGCAAAGACACCTTGATGATCAAAGACGTGCTATATGTAGAAGGACTGAGGCATAACTTAATTAGCATCAGTCAACTGTGCGACAAAGGATTCAAGGTAACTTTTGAGAAGAATTCTTGCACTATTTTTAAGATTGATTCTTCTGAAATTGCTTTAAAAGGAGTTAGATATAATAATATTTATCTAATTGATTTAGAAAACGTAGTAAATAAAAATATTTCATGTTTAGTTGTTAAAGAGGAAAACCCATGGTTGTGGCACAGACGTGCTGCTCATATACATATGCAACAACTTAACAAACTAGTATCTAGAGAACTAGTAATTGGTTTACCAAAATTAAAGTTTGTAAAAGATAAATTATGTGATGCATGTCAAAAGGGGAAACAAGTTAAAAATTCCTTTCATTCAAAAAATATTGTTTCTTCTTTAAAACCTTTAGAACTCTTACATTTGGATTTATTCGGTCCTTCAAGGATAAAAAGTTTTGGTGGAAACTATTATGCTTTAGTTATTGTTGATGATTTTTCAAGATATACTTGGACCCTGTTTCTCACTCTTAAGAGTGAAGCTTTTAAAGAATTTAAGAAGTTTGCTATTTTAATTCAAAATGAAAAGGATTTAAGAATAAAAGCTATTAGAAGTGACCATGGTGGTGAATTTCAAAATGAACTATTTGAAAATTTTTGTGAAGAACATGGTATTTCTCATAACTTTTCTTCGCCTAGAACTCCCCAACATAATGGAGTAGTAGAAAGAAAGAATAGATCATTAGAGGAACTTGCTCGTACTATGTTAAATGAAAATAATGTTCCTAAACAATTTTGGGCGGATGCTGTAAGTACTGCTTGCTATGTTTTAAACAGAATGTTAATCCGACCTATTTTAAAACGTACTCCTTATGAACTTTTTAAAAATAGAAAACCAAATGTTTCCCATTTGAAAATATTTGGTTGCAAATGCTATGTTTTAAACAATGGAAAACAGAATTTGGGAAAATTTGATTCAAAAGCTGATGAAGGAATTTTTCTTGGATATTCTTTAACTAGCAAAGCATATAGAGTCTTTAATAAAAATCTGCTTACAATAGAAGAATCCATACATGTTACTTTTGATGAAATTGTGGACCTTGAGGCAAAACCTCTTGAGTCAGAAGAATTTGATGCAGGAACAAGTGAAAATTCATCAAAGGAGACAAATGAAGAAAAGAATAATGACAATCCTCAAGATGAAGATTTAAATAAAATATGGCAACAACCTAGAGGATTATCTTTGGACAACATAATTGGCGATATCACACAAGGGGTAAACACAAGAAGTAATACTGCAAATTATTGTATGAATGTTGCTTTTGTGTCACAGATTGAACCAAAGAACATTAAAGAAGCCCTTCAAGATGAAAAATGGTGTATCGCAATGCAAGAAGAACTCAACCAGTTTGAAAGAAATCAAGTATGGGAATTAATTCCTAGAAAAGACACTCATCAAGTAATTGGAACTAAATGGGTGTTCAGAAACAAACTGGATGAAGAAGGAAACATAACCAAGAATAAAGCTAGGCTTGTCGCAAAAGGATATAGTCAAGAAGAAGGTATAGATTATGATGAGACATACGCTCCAGTTGCCAGGTTAGAGGCAATATGCCTACTTCTTGCTTATGCATCTATGATGAAATTTAAATTATTTCAAATGGATGTTAAAAGTGCTTTTCTAAACGGTTATATCAAAGAAGATGTATTTGTTGAACAACCACCTGGTTTTGAAGATTTTAAAAACCCAAATCACATCTACAAATTAAAGAAAGCACTATATGGCTTAAAACATGCACCTAGATCTTGGTATGAACGTCTGAGCAATTTTCTAGTAGAAAATGATTTCAACAGAGGAAAAATTGATTCAACTTTATTTATTAAAAAGAATGGAAAACATTTTCTACTGGTTCAAGTATACGTAGATGACATTATTTTTGGTTCATCTAACGCAACTCTCTGCGAGAATTTTGCTAAGTCAATGCAGGGAGAATTTGAGATGTCAATGATGGGAGAACTTACTTTCTTCCTCGGACTTCAAATCAAACAAATGGAGGAAGGAACCTTTATCTCTCAAACCAAGTATTGCAGGGAAATTCTTAAAAAGTTTGAGATGGACAATGCCAAAGAAGCATCAACCCCCATGGGGACATCCTGCTACTTAGACAAAGATGAGACAGGTAAAGAAGTAATCCATACCAAATACAGAGGTATGATTGGCTCTTTATTATATCTCACTGCTAGTAGACCTGATATCATGCAAAGTGTATGTGTATGTGCTAGGTTTCAGTCAAGCCCTAGGGAATCTCATCTCACTGCTGTAAAACGTATTTTTAAATATCTTAAGGGGACAACATCCTTTGGGTTATGGTATCCTTCGGGCGTTGAACCTAGTCTTGTAGGATTTTCTGATGCTGATTATGGAGGCTGTAAAATAGATAGGAAAAGCACCAGTGGAACCTGTCACTTTTTCGGTAGCTCCTTAGTCTCTTGGCACTCTAAGAAGCAAGCATGTGTAGCCTTGTCAAGCACTGAAGCTGAATATATTGCTGCAGGTAGTTGTTGTGCACAGATCTTATGGATGAAACAGCAATTAGAAGACTACGGTATTTATTTGGATCATATTCCGCTTAAGTGTGATAACACCAGTGCCATAAAGCTCACCAAAAATCCCATCATGCATTCTAGAACCAAGCATATAGAAATTAGGCATCATTTTATTAGAGACCATGTCCAAAAAGGTGATTGTGAAATGGAGTTTATATATTCTAAGCATCAATTAGCGGACATTTTCACCAAAGCTTTGCCCAAGGATAGATTTTTTGAGCTTAGGAGAGATCTTGGAATATTAGAAATAGTAAAATAGGTATATTTGGCATTAATCTGACATTTTTCGCTGTTTGACGCATTTAATCTGCTTGCAAATCGATTAAAAACGCTGCCTATAGATTTACGACTGGATTAATCGATTAATCCAAGTACTAATCGATTACATAATCGATTAAAACTTCCTTTAATCGATTAAATACGCTCCAGGAAATTTTTTAAACTCTGTTTTCGAAATCTAGCCGTTACCAACGGCCATAAACGGCCATATTCTCCAAATCTAACCGTTGGGACACGTTCTTAATCCTATATATACATCCTTTGGTCCCCATTCTCAGTACTTGCACCAACCTTAAACCTATTTCATCTACTTTATCTCTTCTTTCACCCAAATCCTTGCCTTTCCTTTATTTCAATGGCTGAATCTTCAAGAAGGAGGAGAAGAAGAACCAGTGCTGTGTCGGAGAATCCAGTTCCAACAAGAGATGCTACCATAGAAGGGTGGCTCTCCGATGACGCAGATCAACTGTCTTTCTCACGTTTCTGGAAGGAAAGGAAGCTGATCAAGCAGAAATTCATTGATCTATCATGGTATATATCTTACAATTTTTCCTTCCCAAATCTCCTCATTGAACAAGGAGTTCAACATCTTATGGAACTCCGTGGAAGGTATTATCCGGATCTCGTTCGCACTTTCTATTTTAATTTAAAGATCCGGGATGGGGTGTTTCAAACAAGAGTAAAAGGAGTAGACATTGTCTTGGACAATGATATTTGGACTCATGTTGCAAAGGTCCCTGTCTTAGAGCATTCTCAAACTATCCCAGATGACTTTGCCCATTTCAACAAGATAGCGGTCTACCAGTCCTTTCTCCGCAATCCTCGTCAGCACAATGCGCGTCTTTTTCTTGCAGGAGGACTCAAGATGGAAGAACATCTTCTGCACTACCTCATTGTCTGGATTTTGTGCCCTAGAGGATCCAACCATGCCCAATGCTCTGAGACTGATCTCATCATCATGTACGGTATTCTTCAGAGCATTCCTCTTAAGTCATCTGATTAAGACCATTATGTACAAGGCCAAAAGGTTAGATGTAGCCCCTCTTCCATATCCTCTCTTAGTTTCCCAAATCTGTGAGTACAAAGGAGTGGATATCACCAATGAAAACCATGAGACTGTTCTTCCTGGTCATAAGGTTGGAGATAATTCCCTAAGACAAATGGGTCTTATCAAACAGGGACAATCTTACCTACATCCTGAGGATGCTATTGAGGGCAATGAAGATGAAGCTGACGACATTCCTATGCCTGATCCCACAAATGTTGCTGGCCCATCTCAAGTCCATGAGGAATACAGTCTAGAAAGTCTCTCTAGACAAATGACTGAGATGACTCGCCTTCAAACTGAGATGATGAACATCCAAAACATTCGCCATGAAGAAATTTGTGCTCATCTCAGAAATTTAGACACTAGGGTTTCAGGTTTAGAGCAACATCTCTTTAGTGAAAGTGATGAATTCTAAGGCTTATTTGCTTGTCTGGTTTGTTTGGTTTTATGATTATGTGCATCCTTAATAAAAAGTGTTGTTTATTTCATTTTTCAATATGCCTTATCTCTTTTTATTTAGGGGGAGCACGCATTTTTTTTCTTCTGATCAAAAAAAGGGGGAGAAGAAAGTTTAAAATTGTTATTTTCTATTAATCTCTCTTTTTATGAGTTGTGACTGTTTCAGATTATTAAAAAGCTTTAAACTCAGAGGAATTTTTTGATCATCATCAAAAAGGGGGAGAATGTTGGCAAAAATCACCTATGAAGTTTTGATGATGAACAGAGTTGCACAAGTCAAGACAAATTAAGGATTTATGTATTTTTATAAAGCTTTTGTAATAATCTGAGTTGATGAAGTAGTGCTCACAAATGTATTAGGATCAATTATTGTAATTTCCATTTAAATGTTGTTGAGATTCGTCAACATTCTGTTTTAATCGATTAAACCTAGTTTTAATCGATTAAAACCGAGGCTGGCCCTGAAAACCCAAGTGCCACTGGAATAATCGATTAAAGTGTATAATAATTGATTAGCTAATCGATTAATCCTGAGAATAATCGATTAACACTGACCGTTGGGGTTTTCAGATTTGAAAAACTAGCCGTTGTACTCATTTTAATCGATTAGTACTTATGTTAATCGATTAAATGCGTTAGATGGCCCGTTTTCGAAGAATGGAAGGGTATTAGGCTGAGTCTATAAATTGGCTCACTATTTTCTCTCAAAGGTAACTCTTCCCTTGTGCTCAAGTACTCTGAACTCTTTTGAGAACTCTGTGAAATTGCTGAAGCTAAGGAAACTCTTGTCTGCAAAGTCCTAAAGTGGTACTGCGGTGACAGAGGAATAGCTTGATCATCCTTGGTGTGTGTGAGGAAGTGTCTGGAAGAGAATCATCCTTCGTGAAGCATTCGAAGGAAGTGATCATCCTTTGTCAAGATTCAAAGGAGGTCTAAGTTCATCTCTTGTGGTTTCAAGAGAGGTGGTAATTTCTAAACTGTTACAAATTGTTTTTCTGTGTGACTAATATTTGTAATTGTTTTGTGTTAGTGAAAAAGGTTTATCTTGTTTGAGATAAGCGACTGGACGTAGGATCCTAGTGATCTGAACCAGGATAAAATACCTGTGCAATTTTTCTCTTTCCCTTACTCTGTTATTTACGTTTAATTATCTGCTTAGTAAGAAATTAAGAGAAAAATATTAAAAAGGCATAATAAAAGAATATAACCAATTCACCCCCCCTCTTGGTTTGTTACCACGCTAATAATTCCGCTGCAGCGATTCTAACACAGACTAAGTAGTCATAACCTCACATCACCTCTTAGTGTTCAACTCATAACTCAGATCATCACCACCCAGACTATCATAGTCATAACGTTACAATACATCACAATATTCGACTCACAACTCAGATCATTTACACAAGCTTCTGTTGTTTCCTTAAAATTTTGTCATACCAAACCTATTTCGTAAAACAGGGTGATTCGAGCCGTCTTCCATCGCAAATTCAGACCTATCTCCCCGACTCCTCAAGGAATTACAAAGTAAAAACTTCAGTTAGGCGCACCCACCGAGCACTATACTCACACGAACCGAAGTCATTGGATGAGACATCCAACCCTTTCTAGTCCTCGCGCACGAGGAAAGGGTGACACTCGAATCTCAGTCTCCACAGAGAACTCAACATTTTATCGTATCGCAATACGAACACCATCGATTCGACAAAAATTCTAAGGAAATGACAGAACGCTTGCTCTCACAACTTCACCATCACAACCATACACAAATCACCATCATATACAAAGTCAACCAAATTCATTGACCAACAAATAATTAAAAATAAAATTCACAAATAATTAAATAATTAATTTTCACAATTAAATCATTTAATTACATTTCTACTTATGCATCCCCGTGAAATAATTAATTTCACAACTCATCCACTAAAATAAACTTTTCTAGTGCACTCCCATTTTTACTAAATTCACAACATCAAATAGAACACATTTTTTCAATGTACCCCTTTTTCCTCTAAAGACACTCCCTTGCTTTTCCAACAACCTTTTCAAATGGGTCTCACTCTCTCCTTTTTTTAAATAAAGAACATTTTCTCTTACCAAGGTGGGTGCCATGCGGGTCCACCCAATTATTAAATTACAACTCCTTTTCTCTCTCCTTTCTTTCACTTTTACGTAGCCTTCGATTTTTGTCTCCCATCTTCTTCATTTTTATTTTTAATCAAATCATTACCTCACTTAATTCTTCTTTTCTCTTTTGTACATTTAAAAAACCAACTTCTTTCTCTCTCTCTAACTTTTTACGTGACTCTATACTTCCTTTCTCTCATCATTTTCTTTTTATTTTACCTTTCTCATTTAACTAAAGGATCCGATATTTTGACACCAAAATTTTAACACAGTTTTGACATCGTCAGGTGTCACCATCCCATTAGTCCGTTTTTAATTTGCTTTTATTGATAAAATGTGACGTCGAAATGGAGAAGGGTTTTATAAATTTGGAATTCCAAATATACTCCTTTGCCTTGTTTCATTATAAATCAACGTTCTCTCTTTTCGTTCTCGTTCTTCATCTTTGTTCTCGTTCACCTTCTTCGTTCTCGTTCTCTCTCTTCGTTGTCATTGTCGGTCTTCGTTGAGGGTATTGTGCGAAATGGCAAGTTTCGGTGGCCATGGTCCTTCGAGCAAGGTAAATGCGTTCTTGCTCCATTTTCGTCATTGCGTTTTCGATTTGGCTTTTGGGTTTTCCATGTTGTGTTAAAATTTTTGTTGTTTTCGTTTTTGGGATTTTCCCTTTTGCTTATTTTGTTTTCGTTGATGCAGTTGACCGTTCGTAACTCTTTTTCAACAAAGTATATTTGTACTTTGAACGAACGTTTGACAAACGAGCACCGGTCACTCATTGCAGAGACTCCATTTAGGTGGTTTTTAGATTTGAGTGGTAATGTTAAAAGGAGGGTTGTTGTCCTGGAGGCAGAGTTGGCTAAAGAGAAAGCTAGAAGAAGTAATAAAGATGATGGTGGACAAAGTGTGCCTCGTGTAGAACCCTCCATGGACAGTGACTTTGTTTCCCCGGGAGGCATGTTCACCAATCCACCTCCTATGAAGACGTATATGAGGGTCGGATCACGAAGGCGTTACAAGAGCACAACGCTTAGGACTCCGTACACTGGATTTCTTATAATAAAATATAAGTGATAATTGTATTGATTTGTTAAAAGAAAGTAATACAACATTGTACATAGATGAACAAATGTGTGTAATGTAACCTTTTTTTTCAACGTTATAAAAGATGCATCTTTGCTTCCGACACATATTGTTAATGTTAATTGAATTCCCTTCGTTATTGTCATTGTGAAATGAGGTTTTGTTTAGAATGTTAATGAATAAAGTGGCAAATTGATTGAGTAGTAATGTTTGTGATGAATGAATGAAACAATGCTTGTGACATGATGAACTTAGCATAAGTGGTGAAGGTTCTGTTGTAAAAAAGACAGTGGTAATCGTTACAACTGTTTGGTAAACGATTACACGAACAAAATCTTGGTTTTGTACATAAACATGTACTGCAGGAGCCAGTTGTGGTAACCTAGGTGACCATAGTCAAAATTTCTCATATTCTGGCATAAATCCAATGGTTTTGACTTGATTTTGTTGTTTAAGTGTGAGTAGAGTATGAGAAGCCATGTTTGGGCACCCCATGACGGAGGAAAGGAACAACTTCTATGAGTTGAGCAACTTAGTTCAAGTTCTGAAACTTCTGCACAAAAAACACACTTGTAATCGTTTACAACTGCTTGGTAAATGATTACATGAACAAAATCTGAATTTTGTACAAAAACTTGTACTGCAGGAGCCAACTGTGGTAACCTAGGTGAGTAGAGTGTGGGAAGTCATGTTTGGGCACCCTATGATGAAGGAAAGGAACAATGTTGATGAGATGAGCAAGTTAGGTGAAGTCCTGAAACTTGTCAACCAAAAAACAAACTTGTAATCGTTTACAACTACTTGGTAAACGATTACACAAAAAAAATCTGGATTTTGTACAGAAACTTGTACTGTAGGAGCCAGCTGTGGTAACCTAGGTGACCATTGTCAAAATTTCTCATTTTTTGGCATAAATCAAATGGTTTTGACTTGATTTTGTTGTTTAAATGTGAGTAGAGTGTGGGAAGTCATGTTTGGGCAACCCATGATGAAGGAAAGGAATAATGTTTATGAGATGAGCAAGTTAGGATAAGTCCTGAAACTTGTCAACCAAAAAACACACTTGTAATCGTTTAAAACTGCTTGGTAAACGATTACACGAACAAAATCTTGGTTTTGTACATAAATTTGTACTTCAGGAGCGAAATGTGGTAACCTGGGTGACCACAGTCAATATTTATAAATTTTTGACATAAATCCAATATTTTTCACTTGATTTTAGTGTTAACGTGTGAGTAGATGCTAGGAAGTCATGCTTGAGAACTCCACCATGGAGGAAAGAAACCATATTTGTGAGATGACCAACTTAAGTGAAGTCCTGAAAGTTGTGCAGGCAAAAAACACACTGGTAATCGATTACAACTTGCCCGTAAATGATTACGCGAGAAAAAGTGGGTTTTGTACAGAAACTTGTACTGCAGGAGCTAGCTGTGGGCACATAAGTAGCCAAAGGCAATTTGAGTGAGATAACATGCTATCAACTTTGACCTTTGCTAACTATTTTAATCATAACTTTTCCTACAGCCCTACAAATGGTGTGATTCTTTTTTTTTATTAGAAAATAGACTCAAAACTCTTTCCAAGGACTAGTAATTTGTGATTTTTGGACATATGAATAGCTGCAGTTAATTCCTTAAAGGTAACGTTTTACACATTCCTGCCACCCCTGACCTTTGGTAGTTGTTTTGGTCATAACTTTCTTCATCGAACTCCAAATGAGTTGATTCTTGTTTTGTTGGAATCTAGACTCAAGTATGTTTAAAATGACTACCAACCCATACTTTTGAGACCACTGTAGTAGATTCAGTTACTTTCCCAAAAACAACGTTTTTCTAAGCTTCCTAAATGAGTTTACTTTCAAGTTATTGTTTCATGTTTCTTATTTTAGATTGGAAAATTACAAATTAGTATTCATTGGAAATATTTTTTAGTCTATTTTCTAATAAAAAAGGAATAAACTCATTTGGAGTTCCGTGGAGAAAGTTAAAAGCAAAACAACCAACAAAGGTCTCAGGTGGTAGGAATATATAAAACGTTAACTTTAAGGAATTAACTGTACCTTCTCAGGTGTCCAAATATTACAAATTAGTAGTCATTGGAAATAATTTTGAGTCTATTTTCTAATAAAAAAAGAATAACATCATTTGAAGGTATGTGGGAAAAGTTATGATTAAAATAGTTAGCAACGTCAAAGCCCGTATATGTTTTAGAACCAAGGTAGGTGAAGTCTATGACCATTTTTGCCAAGTTATGCCTTGGTAATCCAGTGCAGGCCATTTTGGCCATTGTAATCGATTACAAGGACCCTGTAAACGATTACACGAAAAAAAATCTGGTTTTGAACAAAAGTTGTACTGCAAGAGCTAACTATGGGCACATAAGTAGCCAAAGATATTTTACATAATGTTTTCATTCTTTTTTAATGGTTGAGACTTCTTTTTAGTGCTTAAGTGTGAAAAGAGCCTGCAAACTGAGGTTTGGGCAACCCATGATGGAGGAAAGACTTAAGCAATTTGAGTGAGATAACATGCTGTCAACTTTGAGCTTTGCTGACTATTTTAATCACAACTTTTCCTACAGACCTCCAAATGGTGTGATTCTTTTTTTATTAAAAAATAGACTCAAAACGCTTTCCAAGGAATACTAATTTGTGATTTTTGGACATCTGAGTAGGTGCAGTTAATTCCTTAAAGTTAATATTTTACACATTCCTGCCACCCCTGACCTTTGGTAGTTGTTTTGCTCATAACTTTCTTAATCAAACTCCAAATGAGTTAATTCTTGTTTTGTTGGAATCTAGACTCAAATATGTTTAATTAATCAAACTCCAAATGAGTTAATTCTTGTTTTGTTGGAATCTAGACTCAAATATGTTTAAAATAACTACCAACCCATACTTTTTAGACCATTGTAGTAGATGCAGTTAATTTCCCAAAAACAACATTTTTCTAAGCTTCCTAAACGAGTTTACTTTCAAGTTATTGTTTCATGTTTCTTATTTTAGATGGGAAAATTATAAATTAGTATTCATTGGAAATATTTTTGAGTCTATTTTCTAATAAAAAAGGAATAAACTCATTTGGAGTTCCGTGGAGAAAGTTAAAAGCAAAACAACTAGCAAAGGTTAGATGTGGTAGGAATATATAAAACGTTAACTTTAAGGAATTAACTGTACCTACTTAGGTGTCCAAATATTACAAATTAGTAGTCATTGGAAATATGTTTGAGTCTATTTTTTAATAAAAAAAGAATCACATGATTTGGAGGTTTGTGAGAAAAGTTATGATTAAAATAGTCAACAAACGTCAAACCTTGTATATGTTTTTGAACCAAGGTAGGTGAAGTCTATGACCATTTTTTCCCAAGTTATGCCTTGGTAATCCAGTGCAGTCCATTTTGGCCATTGTAATCGATTACAAGGACCCTGTAAACGAGTACACGAAACAAAATCTGATTTTGTACAAAACGTTGTGCTATAGAAGCCAGATGTGGGCACATAAGTAGCCAAAGACATTTTACGTAATTTTTCATACTTTTTTAATGGATGAGACTTCTTTTTAGTGTTTAAGTGTGAGAAGAGCTTGGAAGATGAGGTTTGGGAAACGCATGGTGGAGGAAAGACTCAAGCAATTTGAGTGAGATAACATGCTGTCAACTTTGACCTTTGCTGACTATTTTAATCATAACTTTTCCCACAGACCTCCAAATGATGTGATTCTTTTTTTATTATAAAGTTCACTCAAAACTCTTTCCAAGGATTACCAATTTGTGATTTTTGGACATCTGAGTAGGTGCAGTTAATTCCTTAAAGTTAACGTTTTACACATTCTTGCCACCTCTGACCTTTGCGAGTTGTTTTTCTCATAACTTTCTTCACCGAACTCCAAATGAGTTGATTCTTGTTTTGTTGGAATATAGACTCAAAGAGCTTTCAAATTACTATCAACCCATAATTTACTCGTGTAATCGTTGACGAGCCCGATGTAATCGATTACCTGTGTGTTTTTTGCTGCACAACTTTTAGGACTTCACCTAAGTTGGTAATATCACAGACCTTGTTTCTTTCCTCCATGATGGAGTGCCCAAATATCACTTCTCAGCCTCTACTCACACTTCAACATTAAGATCACATGAAAAACATTGAATTTATGTCAAAAACTTATATATATTGACCATGGTCACCCAGGTTACTACAGTTGGCTCCTGTAGTACAAGTTTCTGTACAAATCCAAGATTTTCCACATGTAATCGTTTGAGTCAGTTGTAATCGATTACCAATGTGTTTTTGGCTTCCACAAGTTTCAAGACTTCACCTAAGTTGGTAATCTCACAAACATTGTTTCTTTCCTCCATGATGGAGTTCCAAAACATGACTTCTCACACTCTACTCACACCTAAACACCAAACTTAATTGTAAACCATTGGATTAATGTCAAAAACTTATTAATATTAGGCGTTACTTTGTCATCAAAACACACACAACGTAAATGAAATGACATTACACATTAAGTAATCATGAAAACTATCATCTTATTGCAATAACAATTTGTACATAAATATCATTGTTTGTTATAAAGCAAAAAATCCATCTTCGTCTAAATACAAATAAAGTCTCTACAAATGAAACTAATCCTATAATAATCCATATTCCGCTAACGCTTCCATTCTTCTAATGTTCTCGTTGTCCAGGATCCACTCTCAATAATGCTACCAACCTTGGATAAAACTTCAATCCTGGGTAGCTTGCAGGAAAAAGGCACAATGGAAAAATGGTGGACATGAAGGTTAGGCTTCGTCCAACACGAAAACGCCAATGCTCGAGAAGATGGTTAGGGTTCGCGCAACACACAAAAACCACAAAACAACACGACACCAAGAAGGCACAATACCAATGGTGGATAGGGACGTCCAAGACGACTTCAATGCTGCACAACAAGGTGCTGGGTCGCGCCAAAAACAAAGAGTATAACAGAGGTGAGAGACCGACCAGAGGAATGGTGGAGACGAAGATGGGCCAAGGCTTTAGGGTTCCACAGAAAGACGAAAGAGATGAGAGAACGAGGGAGATGAGAGAGCCAAACCGTGAATGAAAGAAGAATAGGGAAAGCGTGAAAAGAAATTTCGTATTTTTCCCTTCCCATAATACCCTCCCCTGATCAATTGAATATTGAATTTCTTTTTTCAAATTGAGCCAATGGACAACCGCCACGTGGCGTTGTCAAAACTGTGTCAAAATTTTGGTGTTAAAGAAGCATTTTCGTTAACTAAATTTCACATATTCCATTTTCTCTCTCTCATTTACGTAAAACACCCCCCCCCCCCCCCCCCCCCTTCACTTTTCTTTTTCAACTAATACCCATTAGACAATTCCATTCTCCCTTCTTTTTTTTCACTTGTACATAGTCTCTCCTCCCACATGCACCACCTCTCTCTTATTTTTTTTTCACTCACGTCACACATCATTACTTATCTCTTCATATACTTTTCTTTTCATTCACTTATTCCACACAACACACTAACTCTCAATCTTCTCCCTCGTAAATTCACGTAACTCACACACACACACCTTCTCTCAATCTTTCACTTTTTCTTTGTCAAACTAAAACTCAAAAACCACCTTTTCTTTCTTCTTTCATCCTTTTAACTTCTTTTCTAATTTCCAGTACCATTACCCCTCCATGCACCATTCTGCCACTGTTTTTTTTTCATCAACTACAAGCTCTAATTCTAAGTTGAACCCCACTACCAATTCCACCTCTCTTCTCCCTTACTTCAGCATTCACGTACCAACTTTTCTCTCCTCCGTTCTCCTTGAGTTTTCACCCCACCAACCTCATTTTACTTACTCAACACATGCATCCGCTCTACACCTTACATAAAACTAACCCATGAAACTAAATCATCCCTCTTTCCTTCTCTTTGTCTTTGCTTTTGGTCATCACTCGCTCAACCTTCTCTTCCACTAAAAGGAAGAGAAATTCTCAAACCCTACACTCACCCCACTCTTGATTAGAAAGTGTAGGAGTGTGCCCAAACTTTAGTAGCATTTTCGTATGGAATAAAGGTCACAAAAGTAGGAGTGAATACATGAATATAGCAACATGCAAGGGAAACATTAACAACCCAAAACAACATGACTTTGACATCCACACATAGTCTAGCTTTGAAACAACCCAACATACGAAACATAGCATTAAGATGAACATTTTTGCAACATCATTTCAACAATCACATGTTACCCATCATATACCATATTATATCCCAAGTTAAACCCCTTACGTCTAGTTTCAAAGAGTTCCTAAGTCTTCTAAGGTTCCCAAACAATGACTGAAAATGGCTTCACTCTTCTTGTTGCAACCCAAAGTCACTCCACACTTCTTTGTTCTTCTTCAACTTATGGTCCTAGTGCAAAAGACACTGGTGGCTCAACTCTTTCTCACAAATGCTTTAGTTTTTAGAAGAACAAGGTTAGGTGTCTCACTAGCACTTACCTCACGGTTTTTTAGAGTCATTTTCCTTCCTAGGTTTACATAACACCACTTAAATGCTAACTAACCCTACCATATACCCAAGCATACCCTATCCACTTAGGTTACCCGAAAGTCTCACGGTAAAACTAACCTTAGGTCTCAATTTTGTTAACTCTTCATTCCTCTAATAATTACAAATTTTAATGGGTGCAAATGGGGGTTTTAAGAGTATTAAAGATACCCAACATGTTTTATAACTTGCAATGAAAGGTTGGAAAGAAGAACCCTTCTTTGAAACCACCAACTCTCAGCCAAAATGCTATTTCCAAAGTTCACAGTTTATGGACCATGCATACAGCAGAGTTCCTAAGCAAAAGTCATAAAAAAATGAAGCAAATAACTCAACTACTATTCTCTCTTCACCTTTGATTTTTCAAAGCTTAACTATTAGCTTTGAAAAAATGAAGCAAATAACTCAACAACTAAAACCAAAGCTATGAAAAACAACATAGAACCTCTGCACCTCATGTAAATTAGTGTACCCATGCAAGCCATTCAAAATTTCTCTTTCATACAAACCATGCAATAAAAGCAACACTAAAAGCCTTTTCAACATTTTGAAAGCCAAAGAATACCCTTATGCTGAAGGGATGATTTATCTATCTTCATTAAAGTAGGAAAACCAAAAGAAAGAAAACTTTTAAAGCCATACAAACAAGCATAACGCTGCACACAACTTCTCACGGCCAATGGAGATCATTCTCCTCTTTCTTACCTCATGGTGGGTCCCACATGTGCCAAGGTGAAAATAAAAAGAAATAGAAATCTTTTTGGCCTTGGGAGAGTTTGAACTTAAGACCAAGCACACACCCTCCCATGCACACACAACAACTACTAGACCAAGCTCTATCCATTGATATAATAATGCAACAATTATATTTAAGTACTCTTTCAACTCTTTTCGTAAATTAACATTAAAACAATTATTAATTTTATTTTATTCACTTCTTTAAATATTTCTCAACACCATTTTACAAATAATTTATTATTTATCATCCCAAAATAAAATAATTAAATTAAAACATTGTTTTATTTATACGGGTCTTACATCTCCACCCTTGTATTTCGTCTTGGATTTATGTAAAGTTATGCGGCCAAATTATAGCCATAAACATCCTTGATCAAGACTAGAACAACCCTAGAGGCCCCTTCTAGTCACCTACCTCATGGAGTTGGCCTAACCTCTCCTTGAACCATAAAACTACCTTTCATCTTCACCACCTAACTCAAAACCATGAGCTTACTATCTCACCACCACCATTTGCATGACCAACACACCTCCCCCACTTTATTTCCACAACCATTTTCACCTTAGGGACCATCTTCTTGCATCCTTTTAAGCTTTGACCCAACCTAGCTCAAGGAGGTTATTATCAACCTTAGCGTTAGTATGAATTTTTTTTCAAATTTTTTTTCTTTAACTTCTTTTCCAATTGATCGACTTGGGTCTTCAGATTGTGAATAAAGGCTTCTTTGATTTTATGATTAGAGATGGAAACTTGTATGAATTATTGAAGTGTATCATTAAGATTTGAATTCGTTTCATGCAAAGAGGGTTGTTGTTGGTGATGGTGTTGTTGAGGTGACCTATTTGAAGGTCCCACTTGTCCCATGCTTGGATGAGGCTTCCATCGTTAATTGTAATGCCCATTGCCTTATTTTCCCATGTAATTACTCCTCTTCAAAGAATGGATTTGCGTAGCACACTACTCATTAACATGATCTCTAACACACAACACACAACTTTGTACTTGTTGGTGGTGTTAATCTTTAGAAATATTTCTGAACTCTTAAGGTAGTACTAAAAGTTTCTTCATGGAAGCTTCCAATTGTTTATCCATTAGCTTGTTTTGAGATAACAATGCATCTTGATTTGAAGCTCCATTACACTCTTTTTTTAGACTCGAGTTCTCTCATTTTTCACTTCAAAATCATTTGAAGTTGTATTCTTTGATTTTATCATACCTCCAATAGAGACATCTAACATCAATCTGTGTTGGCTCATCAAATCCATGAATAAGAGTTTTCCTAAGCAGTCCTTTGATTTTATCCCATGTTTAACCCAATGATTCATCATACTTTTGGTGAAATCAAGAAATCTCATATCCCTTGATTAGCCTTTGATTGAGGGAGAATTTGTGTACAAATTTTGTAACAAAATTCATCTTATACATTCAGGCTATTATTAAGAAAACAATGTAACCAAAGCTTTGTGTTGCCTACCAATGAAAAAGGAAACAAACTTAAACGAATAGCTTCATCAAGTACCAGGTGAATCTTTACCATGTTGAAAATCTCCAAGAATGTAGCCAAGAAAGTGTATCGATTCTCATGTGGTAACCTTTGAAATTGATTGTTCTGCACCAAATGAACAAGAGCATGCTTCATCTCCGTGTTGGCTACATTCACCATTGGTCTAGCAAAACTGTTGAAATTTAATGTCCTTGTGAATGTTAAAAATTCGCCTAAGGTAAGTTGTTTGTGACCCTCCCCAACCATATCTACCTATTTTTCTTGATATGATGACTAAGGATGAGAGAACTCTGATACGATTTTTGTTTCTTGTGTTGAGATTTCACATGCTTCCTTGAAAAGTCTCCTTCATATATTGTTATTTCTTTGGGATGTTTGTTCAATTTTAGGATTGTAAATTAATTGACCGATCAGAAACCTGCCTCTCATATAAAACAAGGAAACACTAGAAGGTATGAGTTAGTAGTTAAATGTTAATTAATAAACAAGATTTAATCTATATACAAAAGTAGAAATTAAATAATCATATAAAAACATTATGAACAATTTAAATCAAAATTAGTAAATAAAACACAATTGACTAAACAAAACACCAGTCTCCGACAACGACACCAAAAACTTCTTACCATATTGGCAAGTGTACGAAATTACACAACTAATAAAGTGAAAAGTTTAGATATTTTTTTCAAAGAAACTCGGGTTTGTTTAGAAAAACTATGATTAATTACTTATTAAGGTTAAGAACATTGAAATAATGAAAAGTATTGTTTTTAATAAGATAATTCTAAATTCAAGAAAGCAATTAAATTTATGAAATTAACTATATGGTAGAGACTTCACCGGGGTTTGATTTCATGTTCCAATTCAATATAATAACACTAAACAATATCCTTCCATTTATACTCTAACAATTACACCACAATATAACAAACTTTAATTCTTTAGAGGTAAGCCTAAACCTGCCTAATAAAAATTTTAATATCTTAGATATTTTTACAAAAAGTTTACATTAAGTTCAAATGTTTAGATTGACTAATTGATTAAACTCTATCTAAAGGAAAAATCTATTAGTTATTCTATTCTAAAAAAAATTCTAAATTATTTCTCAATAATCAAATACCAACAAATATGTAATCAATAATCATGCAATTAAGAACAAGACAAAAAACAAGAGTATTGGAAAAGAATTATATTGAATAGTAGAAATCATAAAGAGTAAATATACATTATGTTTAACCCCAATAAGTAAAGGTCTGAATTACTTCTAGAAATTTTGAGCGCTAGAAAGGGGATAAATGATGAAAATAATGGTGATGATGAGTGACTCCACCCTCTAAAATACGACTTTGTCGTCTCTCCCTTAGGGTTAGTTCCCTATTTCCCAAAATATTATTTTCTAAATTTGTGATGCACTTTATTTCATATATTTCAAAACGCAAAGGTCATTAAGCGAACCAGAGTTGCTGGACAACTTGGGCCTTCATGTTGGGCGAATTGGTCATGCTCATTGATTGAATAGGTTGAACTAGACTAGGTTTGAAATATGTACTTCAATAAATTGTAGCTGATAATTCTTGATATATTCTTCACTCCTTTTAGATTTCCAGTTATCTAGAGAATATTTCACCCATAAAATCCAAATACTTATCTTTTCCAAATAAAATGTTAAATATCTAAACAGATAATCATCAAAATTTCAATAAAGATAAAATACTTATCTTTTCTAAAATTATTTAATAAACCCTTAATTAGTTAAAAATATACTGATAAAAAATAAAAGCATAAAAAACAAAAAACATGATAATATCAATTATCATATGCGTCTCCCAATCTTTGTTGCCACAATATAAAGGATTTTTCATTCAAAACATATCTTTTTAACCTAGTCTAATGTTCACATAATATTGATTTTGTGAAGAAAATGAAATAAAGATCACTTAATTTACTAAAGTGAAAATTTTATATTTATTTGACAAAATAAATCAAAAACTTGAAAAGTTAAATGAAAAACTAAAGGACTGGACTTGAAAGGAAAACATATTCCTAGAAAAATTAAGAACATAAGAAGTGTTTTCTAAGTATAAAATAAAATTACTACTTAAAACCAAATTACACACCTCCCAAATGGCTTCTACATGTGAACCCATATGACTTCTTGAATAAATATGTTATTCACTTCTCATTGCCACATTAGATTTTTCATACCTTGCAAGGTATATGAAACATGGATTGTAGAAACAAGATCAATCCACCATATGTTATTATTAAAACTAACCATATTAGATTGAAAAAACAAAAACAAATTAACTATCATTTTTTCTCTAGCCAAATCTTAATTTTTGTATAGTTTTTATTCATGTGCCTCTTCTTTTTATGAAAGAAACCTTTTGAATCCATTACCACAAAAATGACTTTTCACGTATGCTATTTTTTACTTTTAACGTTAGAAGAAACTTTAACATCTTAACTGGAGATGTTAAATTGATGTCGATGTTCAAAACAAGCATCCAAGAACGTTCATCATGTTAAAGTTTAATGTATCTTAACGATGGGTATCACAACAAACCAACGCCCAAGTGGTGCCCTTTATAACTAAAAATGGGAAACATTTGATGTCTCTTAGTACACTAACTTACATCAAAAGACGTCACTTATGGTATAGTCTGACATCCTTTGATGTTTGTTAGTGCACTAACAGACGTCAAATTCTACCTTTTTTTAAATTTTTTTATATTTACAATTTACCCAATCCTGAAAACAAAAAATATTTTAGCACGGTTCAAAAAATTCCAACATAGATTATACATAAAAACTAAATCTATTAATGCAAAATGTAATTACTAAAACTAAAACCATCTAAACTAAAACTTTTATAATAACAAATTTGTCCTAGACAATTTTCAAGCAAAATTTTAATGTTATTGTAGGTCCTAACTTCATCATTCCAGTAGATACATTGTTCATTTTTATCTTATCTTTTTCATTGTATCATCTGTTATAGGTGATGGATTCTTGAACCGTTGGAAAAATAACACAACTTCATTATGTACGGATACTAATAATAAAAGTTTGATGTGATTTGTAATACGTGAAAGATATATATTATTACCTCAATCCAGCCTTTTCTAATTCATGCATGAATGATGATTTTTATCCAAGACGTAACATACGGAAACTAATAACTTTAAAATGAATGAGTTCCAACCTTCGAATATGGTACTTGAATTTGTTGTGCTTTGGACTTACCTTCAACTCTAATTAAATTGAAAACTTTTGAAATATAGGTTAGTATTAATATAACTAAGTAGATGATATGAGAAAAAGTAACACTTACATTTTTAACAAATTTCAACTCAGTTTTCATTATCCTGTGTAGGGAACAAAACCATACAATTATGCTTTGTCTTCGTTTGATGACCACTATTTGCCAATGAGCCCTACCATGAATCACAAATAGTTAGTCGATTAATTAGCATTACTTAATAAAATATTACATTCAATAATACATACCCATCAATGTATGGTGTAAGGTACATCTCTATTTTTGACTCAGACATCCATGTATGCAAATAAGTTTACTTGTGCTCAAGTATGTTTCTAGAAGCTTGAATGGTATGAGGTTCAATAAATCCATACATGTAAGTCTGGCCTTGGTCTACAATTATTGTGTCCATGTACCTATTGTTGATGGGGGAACCATGTAAGTGTTGAACCCAAATCCTGTGTTTGTTTTTTATGATGACAACACATTGACTGTAACAACACAGATGTTGTCATGACACAACAAAAATGTGTTTTTTGTGTTTAATACATATGTGGATATATAAATGTTTATTGTTGATTAATGCATATGTTGGACATACTATTGTTTTTGCATACTATTGTGATTATGATGTGATTATATCTTTGTATGCATACTGTATGTTTCTGAGTGATGAAAACCACAAGCACGAAAGCTTACATTTTGAATTGTGGCAAAACAACAAGTTTGAATCGATTGCATTAGTTGGTGAATCGATTAAAACTCGTGTCTTTGCATATATCATTTTCATATGCGCTGTGATAAGTTTTTGAAGAGAAAAAGTTTTCAAAATTTGTTTAAGTGTTAAGCTTAATCGATTACACATTTTATGTAATCAATTAAGTTTGTTATCTTTTGAAAATTGTTTTCAGCTTAGTCAAAAATGCTTTAACAGTCATATTTTTAAATATGTTTGAATGACATTAAATGAAAATCGATTACTTTAATTGTGCATTCAATTAAGAGTTGTGTTAGTTGTAATTCTATTACATCTGGTTTTTTATTATGTAACCGATTACATTACTAACGTAATCAATTACTTTGTGTCTATTATGATAGAAACTATAAATTGACGCATTGTTTGTATTTTTGTAACTCTTGATCATTTGTACATTTTCATATCTGATAATTTTGATCTGAGAAAGTTTTACATATTACATTGATGCTCCAAGAATCAAGAAGCAAAAATCTTGAAGAAACTTGAAGGATTCTTGAGAGGAAATTTGAGAGCTTGACTGGTTGATCCTATCCGCATTATTGAGGTGTATTTGTTGTTATTAGAAAAGGTTTATGCACTTGTTGATTGTGATGTGTCCCTGTTCGTGTGCAATAGGAAGAAGACTGAGGAGCGCTTGGACTTTGAGAGGGGATTCTCAAAGGGATTCTGCAGCAAGAACGTTTAGTTCTGTATATGCAGGTGTATTCATTTCTATATTTGATTGTTTGAGTGGGAAAGGTGTTTACATTGTGAGAGTGTGTTCACTATAAAACCTTTGGTGTAATTCTCTAATCATTATAGTGAAATATCCTTCAATCAAAGGTTGATTGGGAGGGTGACTGGATGTAGACATTAAGGCCGAACCAGGATAAAAATTGTGTTTGATCTTCTTTCTCTATCTCTTTACATTTCATTGCATACGCACTTTACTTACAACACACGTCTTTATAAATCACCAATTCATCCCTCCCCTTTCCCCTCTTGGTGTTGAGAAACAAGCATCTTTATTTCTAACAATTGGCACCAGAGCTGGTTTTCAAAATTTATTTGAAAAACAAATCGATTACCCTTTTTGTGAAATCGATTATTTGATCCTATAATGGATTCTGTTTCTCAATCCTTTGGTGAAGGTGTATCTACGAACAGACCACCTCTATTTGTCGGTGAAAACTACCCTTTGTGAAAAATTAGAATGAAAATCTTTCTTGAGTCAGTAGATAAAGGTGCATGGGATGCTGTTCTAAATGGTCCATTTGAACCAACTAAACTAGTTGATGGAAAACCCTTTTTGAAAAATTTTTATGAGTGGAGTCAAGAGGAAAACAGAATAGCACAATATGATATTAAAGCTAGAAATGTTATATCTTCTGCTCTTACTATTGATAAGTTTTTCAGGGTATCAACATACAAAAGTGCTAAAGAAATGTGGGAGGTACTTGAAGTGAGTCAGGAAGGCATAGATGAAGTAAAGAGAGACATAAAGAACTCCTTGGTGCAATAGTACGAGATGTTCAAAATGAAGACAGGAGAGACCATGTACGATGTGCAGAAAAGATTTACACACATTGTCAATCATTTGATTGCTCTCGGCAAGATCTTTGAAAAGGAGTAAATCAATATTAAGATATTGAAAAGTCTCAACAGGAGCTAGCAGCCAAAGGTAATAGCCATATCTGAATCCAGAGATTTAACAACTATGAATATGGCTACACTGTTTGGTAAACTTAGGGAACATGAACTGCAACTAGGAAGATTGAAGGAAGAAGAGAAGATTGAGCATAAATAGTCAATTGCCCTCAAAGCTACTAGAAAGGAAACCTCTAGAAGAATTGAATCAGATGCAGATTCTGATGCATACATTTCAGAGAAGGAAGAAATGAATATGATGGTAAAGAAATTTACTAAATTTATAAAAAATAGAAATGTTGTATCTAACTTTGCAAGAAACTCTAAAGGACGAAAAAGAAATGCAAAGATCACTTCTGTCACATGCTATGGATGTGGAAAGGAAGGGTACATGAAGCCTGATTATCCAGACTTAAAGATCAAGCAGAAGGCTGATGTAAAGTACACTTAGGACATGAGAAGGAACAAGCAGAGGAAAACCTACATTGCCTAGGAGAACAGTGATGAAGACTCATCCAGTGATGATGATCAAAGCATTGAAGAAGAGTCATATTTATTCTTCATGGTTGGATCTCTATGCTCTGAAGTAGTGATAGCGACTTTGAGAATGAGCCAATTGAGGTCAAATGTTGGATGCCTTTCGGGAGCTGCATGTAGAGGCAATGAGACTGCAGTACAAAGTTAATCGATTAAACTCTAACAGAAGAGACTTTGAGTATAGAATATGTTAAAATAGAATGACTCAATTTCTCAAACAAAGAGGGGGGGGGGGGGTGGTGAATTAGTGAAATGTAAAAATAAAATCTTTGAAAATCTTTTTCACAAAAAGGATGCCTTAATACTTTTCTTGACTCGCAAGGTAAAAGATTTTCAATGCAGTGGAAATTTAATCGAATGAATGCAGAACGTAATCGATTGAATAAAGAGAGTAGGGATGAGAAAAATCAAACATTGTGCTTTTATACCGGTTCGGCCAAGCCTACATCCAATGTCCTTCCAACCACAAGAAGCCAAATCACTATAATGATCAAGGTTTTTACAACAAGATTTTTATAGAGACCTCACGTCAAAAATATAAAACACCTCTCTAACCCTCTAATCAAAATATAGGCAATACACAACAAGACCAGCAACAAGAATCCCCTCTTCTTCTATCTAAACCCTTTAAGACACTCTAAAAGTCAAGAACGCTGCACGCTTTTCTTCCTGTAATCCTAATAGGGAACTTCAAACTAATCTTCAAAAGATTGTAAACTTTGATCTCTCAATGACACCCAAATGTGCAAGTTGATCAGCCTTTGAGAAACACAACAATCTTGCTCTTCAAGAAATCACAAGCAGTTGATCACCACGGTCACTCTTGTTTCTTGGAGATTTTCTTTGCTTTTTGTAAGATCACAGCTTTCTACAAAAGATATGAAAATGTTAGAATCACAAAAGTTCTTACAGAAATCAAATCTGCCTCAATTTATAGAATGACTCATCTCAGACGCATTTTAATCGACTTAGCTACTAATGCATTCGAATACAACAATTAAATTATGATAGTTAGCAGTAATCACGTAAATAAATAGAATGCAAAATTAATGCAGTCGACTAACATTTAATTTTTGGTCAACACAATAAAAAATATGATTGTTAGATAGTTATGTCAAGCATTAACAGTATTTCAAAACAATAACTAACTTAATCGAATACAACACGCATGCAATCAATTAAGCAACAATGTTAAGCATAGTTTTGAAAAACTTTCTCTTTGAAAACTCTCACAGCACACTTGAAAATAGTTTGTTCAAAGACACGAGTTTTAATCGATTCACCCCAAACTGAAGTTGACTAAAAACTGTTGTTTTGCCACACATTTAAAGTTTAACACAAGTGCTTGTGGTTTTCCTTTTCAGAATCATATGTCATGCATTCACATATAAAAACACATGTGTAACATAGTGATATGCAATGAACAACACAAACATGCTCTCATATATGGTTAAACAGATTTAACACAGTGATCAAAAGCATATAACATGTAAATATGGAACATGTAACACAAAATATACATGTGTTATTAATTATGTGTTGTCATCATCAAAAACTCAGATATTACTGAGATTGTGGGTTCAACCAAACCTTTGCTCCCTCTATCAACAATCTCAACAATCTCCCCCTTTTTTTATGATGCACAAGCATGATTAATAAACAACCATGTTGTATAAATCAATACAGATTATCAACCAATTACCAATCATCATAATTCTCCCCCTTTGGGCATTAGCAAAAATGGTAAGCAAACAATGATTGATACACAGATAATCAGTAACATAGAGATGCATTAGATATATCAAAAACAGATTATGATGCTCCCCTTGACAATATTATTCACATTATTTAGGATTTTCCCCCCTTAAATGAATACATGTAAAATAGATCAATGATATGCAATACTCCCCCTGTCATTATGCATGTTTCAATCTTAAAACACATATGCACAATGCTGTAATCAGATTATGTATCAGAGCATGTAAAAGCATATTCTAGCATTATATCAAAGAAAATGTAAGACAGTAATGACAGACCATAATTGATACAATTTCAATCATCAAACACACTTTATTCTCTTATCATCTCAAAACATAGAAACAGCGGATAAGCATTAAGATATAAGCAGAATAAGTATAATAAGCATTCACAGATTATGAAGCAAGATTTAAAGATAACAGATATCCCAAAGTTTGGAATCTTTAACCCCTGTTGGTTTTCAATCAATTCGATATCAGTCGTAAACGACTTCTTGCTTTCTGTAAGTTAATTTTCCATATCATCTCTGTCAGCAATTTGATGTTCCTGCAAAACCTTTCATGGTCATTCTAGATCAAGCATTTTAGAATCAATATAGTGTAGGAGTTATCATAGATAATATATGAATATGCAAATGTATGAATGTAATAGTAAGTAATACTTCATTTGCATACAAACATTATGTAATCGATTTAAGTACTATTTTGTTTCACTCAATCACAGATATAATTTTTCATTCATAGATTGAGCTAACCATAAACTCTGATTTCATTGATATTTAATCAGGAAGTACAATTAGATCAAGCCAAAAACAAAAGTGGCATCTAAAGCCAACAATACAAACAAAACAAAAAACAATCAAAACACAACAGAAAAAACACAAGGCTTTAAACTATAACTACAAAATCCTTATTCCGTTTCAGATGACTCTATAATCTTCTCATCTGCACTATTATTCTCGCTTTCAGAATCATCTACTGAAGTGTCACCAAATGCATTTATCCTTAATGCATAATCCATCTTCCTATGCAGCTTAGTAAAGGATTTTTGAAGCATTGACATTTTCTAATCAAGTCTTTTAAATCTTACTTCTACAAATTCCTCAAATCTTGTTTGAGGTCTGAACTCATATCTAGACTTGTCAGTATTGATAGGATCAACTTCATCAGTATCAGGGCAAAGTTCGTCCTTGAAAATCCAGCCTTCTTTTCCTTTTCTAAGCCCCGAGTGTTCAAGGAATAATTTTTCAATCACATTCTTTTTGTTATCAATAATGGTGATCTCATTTGTGATGTCCACACTTTGTAATCTCAGAATTCTGTTAATGAAGACAGCATATGGTAAGTGATATTCATTTTTCTTTGCAACCTTCCTCATATAATCACTGATCACAGATACCCAATCTGTTTGTATACCAGTTTGCAATGCATACAGAAGGTATACATCTTCTGCATTCAGCAATGACTGATCTTCACTTCTAGGAAGTAAAATCCATGTAATCACATATGAACATATTCTTGCTTCTTTGCTAAGATGATCAGCATTGAAGGAGTCATATTTCCCTATCATATTCGGATCCTTCAAAAAATTGTTATAGATATCGACTTTATTAACCTTGGTACACCATGATGTGCTTTAAGTCCTCTAGGTTGAAATCCAGCAAAATATTTCCATATGGAATCATCAATACAAACAATCACACCCTTTACTCTAGAAATCAAGTATTTATTCTCATTTTTTTTAAGTTTGCATAGAATACTTTCACCATATTAGGATAACAATCACCTTGGAGTTCAAGAAACTTTGTTAGACTAGAGTTAGCTAGCCATTCTTGAAACAAGAATCCTTTTGAGCGAAAGAACACAATATTTAAGCGCTTATGTCTGATCACTTCTTTGAATCCCCACTGACAGATGAAGTTTGTTCTTTGTTCGTCATCACTAAACTAGCCAAAAGGGTTTGCTTCTCTGATTAAAGATGTAGGACGCTTTCCTAGACGTGAAGATGAAGCAACCATGGCAGATTAAGAATTTGTAGAGACTTCTTGATTCAAATAAGGGTTTTGAGCGTCACAGTTTTGAGACATTTTTAAAGTGCATGAACTTTTATAAGGGTGCGAACAAACATAACATACAATCAGGCCCACATAAGTTTTCAAAATAGCAAAGCCCAAAACAGAGATTATTAATCGGTTTCATTAAAGACAAAGTGTTACCAAAAACAGAGAAACACATTCACAGATTATGGTTGACTTAGTTCATAACATAATCGATTAAAAATCACGTAACTATATTTTCACAGTAATCAGTCAATCAAACAGCACACAACAAACATGCATATATTAGTCAATCATACAAATGCTTATGATGCATGATGCATAAAAAATTGGTTCTAGTTACCATAGTCATTGACTCAAGAACTTGTGATTTGTTCCATTTGTAGTTCATCCTTGAGCACTGTACTGCTTCAGTTGCAACTACTTTCCTACAAAACAATTAAATGTTTTTTACTCTAGTACCCATTTGAATTTGGGTCCTGTCTTGTCAATTGCAGGAGGCAGTTCCTTACGGATCCATTTGAATTTTCCCTTTGGAACTCCAACCTTTATGTAGTAGCAGTTTCTAGCATTATAGCCAATAGTATTGCAATAAAAACAAGCATTTGTAATAGGCTTACTGAGATCAATAAACTTCTTTGAATTAATCCTATTACTCTTTGCTTTGTAGCCAATACCTTGCCTATTAATTTCTCTTCCAGATGATCTTAACACAACATCAAGATTTTGTTTACCTTGTGTAAATTTAGCTAACATGTTGGTTAAGTAATCAATTTTCTCAATGTGTACAGGACAGTTATCATATTTTTTCTCAACAATTTGTATTTATGTCTTAACTGTCTTTGCAAATTTTAAAGCATTTCAAGATCTTTTTCAAGCTTTTCATTATCCTCTACTAGGTTATCAAATCTATATTCATAATCTCTTCTCTCAGAGGATAATCGATTTACCTTATATTGGAGTCGCATGACCTCTGCATGTATCTCCTGAAATGCATCCAACAGCATGTGGTACTTGACCTCTATTGGTTCATTTTCAAATTCACTACCATTGTCATCATCAGAGTGTGCAGATCCTGCCATGAAACATAAATTTGACTCCTCTTCAACGCTACAATCATCATCACTTGAAGAATCTCCATCACTATTTTCCCAGACAATATATGCTTTCCTTTGCTTTATGTTCTTGTCCTTAGAATACTTGGTGAATTCTTTTTGCTTATTCTTCAAGTCTGGATAGTCAGGCTTGATATGACCATCCTTTCCACATTCATAACATTGTACAACGTTGCTTCTTGAACTCTTCTTTCCTCCTCTTGAAAAACGTGCATTGTTAGTTGCATAATTTTTATTCTTCATGAATCTGTTAAATTTTCTCACCATCATATTCATGATTTCCTTTTCTGGTGCATCTACATCTGATTTAGCTTCGGATTCAGCTTTCTTGGAGAATTTCTTGCTTGTGGCTTTTACAGCAATTCATTTCTTTTCTTCAATTTCTTCTTCCTCTTTCAACCTTCCATGTTCTAGTTCATGCTCCCTGAGCTTGCCAAACAAAGTTGCCATATTCATGTTAGTCAAATCTCTTGATTCAGATATGGCTGTTACCTTTGGCTGCCATCTCCTGTTGAGACTTTTTCAAAATCTTTATGTTGATCTCCTCTTTATCAAAAAATTTACCGAGAGCCATGAGATTATTTACTATATGTGTAAATCTTTTTTGCACTTCATAAATCGTCTCACCAGCCTTCATTCTGAATAATTCATACTCTTGTACAAGGGAGTTTTTCCTGGAACGTTTTACTTCATTTAATCGAATGAATGCATAACGTTATCGATTGAATAAAGAGAGTAGGGATGAGAAAAATCAAACACTGTGTTTTTATACTGGTTCGGCCAAGCCTACATCCAGTGTCCTTCCAACCACAAGAAGCCAATGCACTATAATGATCAAGGTTTTTACAACAAGGCTTTTATAATGACCTCACGTCAAAAATACAAAACACCTCTCAAACCCTCTAATCAAAATATAGGCAATACACAAAAAGACCAGCAGCAAGAATTCTGCCATCTAAACCCTTTGAGACACTCTCAAAGTCAAGAACGCTGCACGCTCTTCTTCCTGTAATCACAATAGGGAACTTCAAACCAATCTTCAAAAGATTGTAAACTCTGATCTCTCAATGACACCCAAATGTGCAAGTTGATCAGCCTTTGAAAAACACAACAATCTTGCTCTTCAAGAAATCACAAGCAGTTGATCACCACGGTCACTCTTATTTCTTGGAGCTTTTCTTTACTTTTTGTAAGATCACAGCTTTCTGCAAAATATATGAAAATTTTAGAATCACAAAAGTTCTTACAGAAATCAAATCTTTGTTAATTTATAGAATGACTCATCTCAGACGCATTTTAATTGACTTAGATACTAATGCATTCGAGTACAACAATTCTGTTATAACAGTTAGCAGTAATCACGATAATTAATTGAATGCGCAATTAATGCAGTCGACTAACAATTAAAGCTTGGTCAACACAATAAAAAATATGATCGTTAGACAGTTATGTCAAGCATTAACAGTATTTCAAAAAAATAACTAACTTAATCGAATACAGCACACATGTAATCGATTATGCAATAGTGTTAAGCATAGTTTTGAAAAACTTTCTCTTTGAAAACTCTTACAGCAGACTTGCAAATAGTTTGTGCAAAGACGTGAGTGTTAATCGATTCACTCCATAATGAAGTCGACTTAAAACTGTTGTTTTGCCACACATTTAAAGTTTAACATAAGTGTTTGTCGTTTTCATTTTCAGCATCATATGTCATGCATTCACATAAAAAAACACATGTGTAACACAGTGATATTCAATTAGTAACACAAACATGCTCTCATATATGCTTAAACAGATTTCACACAGTGATCAAAAGCATATAACATGTAAATATGGAACATGTAACACAGAATATACATGTGTCATTAATTATGTGTTATCATCATCAAAAACTCAGATATTACTGAGATTGTGGATTCAGCCAAACCTTTGCTCCCCTTATCAACAATCTCAATTGAGTAAATAACCTTGTGAATGAAAATGATAGGCTAAAAAATGAACTTGATCTTGCTTTACAATCTACTACAAATGTTAAAACTCAAATTAAGATTGTAGAAAAATATTGTAAGGATTGACACGCTGATGTTGAGAAAATTGAATATCTAACTAGCACACTAGCTAAATTTACACTTGGAGGAGAAAATTTAGAAGTTGTGTTGAGATCACAAGGCAGAGCAATAAATAGGCAGGGAATTGTTTTAATGCTAAAAATGAAAGAGTCAATTCTAAAAGATTCATTGAATTGAGTAAACCTGCATCTAATACCTGTTTCTATTGTAATATTATTGGGTATACTGTAAGAAACTGTTATTACATAAAGGTAAGTGTTCCAAAGGGAAAATACAAATGGATTCCCAAAGAGCAACCTCCTGTAACTAACAAGAAAGGCCCCAAGTTCATCTGGGTACTTGCAACAAAATCGTTGGAAAGTTTTGCAGGGAAGTAAGCTGATCAAGTAGTAGACAGCACTCAAGGATGAATTTCAATGGAACATATCCAAATCTCTTGAGTAGTATTCTATGGTAACATCTACTATCAATTCATGCATTCTTCCATCATTATTTCTGTTTGTGAATGTGTATTGATGTGTATGAATGGTGTCTGCTTGTCTGCTAAGGAGAATTGTTTGAAAAATATTTTTCACGAACTTTAACCGATTGTGTTAATAGTGAAATCGATTAGACTATTTTTCTAGGCTTCACTGTTTTTGTGAAACACTTTTAAGAAGTAATTGATTTCAAGATTAATAAAATTGATTAAATTGTTTCATCAGGGCTTTCTATTTCTGAAGTTTTAAATGGGCCTGATGTTAACAAAATCATTTGATGTGCGCCTTTATAAATATTAGATTTGAAAATCTTTTATACATTCAATGCTCTTGGAACTGAAGTGTTAAAAACCCTAAACTGAGTAAGATCCTCCATAAAAATCCTACACCAAAATGACTTCATCCTCATCATCCAAACATAGCAAGAAGATTGTCAGAACTACAAGAAACGCAAGCCCAACTTGGTGGATAAGCGACGATGTTGTCGTGACAGGTTTTTGTTGAAAGGTGACTTGCTTATCAGGGTGAAGGGTTTCTATTCCCTAAGTGGCTTGCTTATCAGGGACTTGCCAATTTTTTCTGAATGAAAGGTGACTGCTACTCGGATTTAGTTGAAGTGTTTTACAATGATCTTAGAGTCATCAATTGTGATGTTCATTCGCGTATAAAGGGTGTAGATATCATAATCAATGACGATGTCTGGTTACTTCTTGCTGGACTTAAAGTTGAAGGTTGTATGTCCCATGTGCGAGATTCTTTGCATAACAAATGGACAACAAAGAAGCAAATCTACAAAGATAGCCTTAGGTATCCAGGAAGATACAGAGGAGCCAAGTTATATTTGCACAAAGGGATGGATAAGGAAGAAAAGATGTGAATGTACATCCTTGCATGGTTACTGCTACCTGGAAGATATTTGCACGATAGACTGTCAACGGAAGATTTATTCCTACTAAATGCAATATAAACAAGAATACCAACCAACTAGGTTGCTACTCTTAAAAATCATATGATTGATGTTGGAATCAATAATGGGCATAACCTACCATATGGAGTGTTCAACAGTAAAGTCTTAACGCTCCATCGAGTTATTTTTATTGGGGAAACCAGAGTTGTCTGCAACATAACTAATGAGATTGGAAAGGCAATACTGACATGTATTAGTATGAAGAAAACTGCTGACGACTAGGTGTTCAGGGATTATCAGACTCAAGTGATAAGTAAAGCTGAATTGTCTGACTCTGATGAAAACTTTATCTCATTTACTCTAGAATTTGAATTTGAAAGATATGTTGTAAACATATTCGAAAGAACCTCTGAGAAGTCTGTGAAGTTGGAGAAATCAGTATTCCGAATGGAAAATAAGATGGATGAGCTCATTAAGAACTATGTAGATAGTTCATCTTCAACAGAAGTGTCAGATGATAATGATGAGTCAAGTGAAGAGGATTTTATGGACGAATCTAACTCAGAATAGGGATTGGTTGTAAAAAGTTTTTTTTTCTTGGCTATTAAGCCATCTTTTGGTTTTGATTGTAATCATCTTTCAATATCAATGAAATTATACTCTGAAGTGCAATTTGTGAATTAACAAGTTGATTAACATTGAATATTCTGATTGATTATTTGAATTGGTTGAATCTAATTATATCACTTGTATGACTGCAAATTGAAATATTCATTGTTACATGATTACATTGCATATTCATACTTGATCAATGATAATGCTTATTTCTCAATTACACTTGGACTAATGCTCAACCTAGTTAAGAAGAAAAGCTAATGCAGGTTTGCTGATTGATTACTGAATTAAAATGAATTTTCAATACACTGCAGAACTGAATCGATTAAGGAAGAATGATAATCAATTGATTTTTCTTCAATCCGGTTTTAAGTTTCTTAACTATTGAATCATTTTCTTTGAACCATGACTTCTGATTTCAGATGTGTTCATTCATCATAAATCTCATATTTTATAATCCATTGTGAATTTGTTTTCAGTTTATGATTGATAACACTAAGTTGTTTAGCTTCAAGTTGTATCTGAAATGCTCTGATATTTGCAATATCTTTTGATACCTTTGATTGAAACTATTCGAATGTTTTGAATTGTGGCAAAACAACAAGTTTGAATCAATTACATTAGTTGGTGAATCGATTAAAACTCGTGTCTTTGCATATATCATTTTCAAATGGACTGTGATGAGTTTTTGAAGAGAAAAAGTTTTCAAGATCTGTTTAAGTGTTAAGCTTAATCGATTACACATTTTATGTAATCAATTAAATCTATTATCTTTTGAAAATTGTTTTCAGCTTAGTAAAAAATACTTTAACGGTCATATTTTTAAATATGTTTGACTAGCATTAAATGAGAATCAATTACATTAATTGTGCATTCAATTAAGAGATTTGTTAGTTGTAATTCTGTTACATCTGGTTTTTTATTATGTAATCGATTACATCACTAACGTAATCGATTACTTTGCGTTTGTTATGATATAAATATAAATTGAAGCATTGCTTGTATTTTTGTAACTCTTGATCATTTGTACATTTTCATATCTGACAGTTTTGATCTGAGAAAGTTTTACAGATTACATTGATGTTCCAAGAATCAAGAAGCAAAGATCTTAAAGAAACTTGAAGGATTCTTGAAAGGAAATTCGAGAGCTTGACTGGCTTATCCTATCCACTCTGTTGAGGTGTATTTACTGTGATCAGAAAAGATTTTTGTTGTCCCTGTTCATGTGCAACAGGAACAAGAGTGAGGAGCTCTTGGACTTTTAGAGGGGATTCTCAATGGGATTCTGCAGCAAGAACGTGTGGTTCTATGTGTGCAGGTGTATTCGTTTCTATATTTAGTTGTTTGAGTGGGAAAGGTGTTTACATTGTGAGAGTGTGTTCACTGTAAAACCTTTGGTGTAATTCTCCAATCATTATAGAGAAATGTTCTTCAATCAAAGTTTGATTAGAAGGGTAACTAGATGTAGGCATTGAGGTCGAACCAGGATAAAAATTGTGTTTGATCTTCTTTCTCTATCTCTTTACATTTCATTGCATACGCACTTTACTTACGGTGCAAGAAAGTTTTAAAGATCATTCTAATTCTGCAAAAAGATTTGAAAAGTGCATGAATTTATAAATCACCAATTCATCCCCTCTTTGTGTTGAGAAACAAGCATCTTTATTTCTAACACCTATAATAAGATAGTTAAGTATATACATTAAAAAGTAGCAATTTCAAGATTTAAATATGGTAGAGAATGAAAAGTAGTAGATCAACCAAAGTTGTGTGATTGAAATATTCAACATTTATTCTCCTCCCATGACCTCTATTACATCATTTTGAGTAATGTACAATGACATATGACACTAGACATCAAATACTCCCACTCTAGCTATACCAATCCTCTATTCAACCTATTTCATTTCATCATGACCTTTCGTGGAGGATCATCCTCTACTTTTATCATGTCATCATCTTTATGAATAACAGGTTGACACATGACCTGTTTTTCAAGACAAGAGAAGTGAAATAAATATTTTCAAAGGTATGAATAATTTATTTATAAAATGTTGCATAAAAATACTAAGAATAAAAATATAGTACCAGTAGTGGGCCAAAGTATGGCATGATCTATGATTTAGATCAAGCTATAAATGTGTCTAATGTCTCTCCTACAAATTGGATTTCTAAAGTTGTCATAGGCATTCGAGAATGGAGATCTCGAACCTCACCAATTGTCACAAAGACATAGTAAGGAAATAGAAGAGCATCATAAATAATATGCGTTCCTTCAAGTTGTCTTCCTATGGCCACTATGCACAAGGGATCTCCGTCAATCAATAGCTCATACTATAGGTGTAGTAAGTATGATCTACAACAGAGCATGAGCCTTTTATGCTCACACGATGTCTTATTGGAGCTTTAGTGGGTAATGTCATTTTCTGTTGCTCTACATGGACTAAAGTTTTTCTTCAAGTGCTTTTGTATTTGTTGTTGTTGTTGAAGTTGTTCCATGAAGTGTTGCTCCAAAACTACCATGTGTTGGTTGATTCTTTCACCTATTTGAAGTTATATCTTCCTCAAGGCCTCTTGACTCAATGATTTATTATTACTTTGTGGAGGACTAAAGTAATCTCGAAGGTTAATTGCACTTTCCATGTCGCACACACGATCTAGGTGTTTTGGCTTTCCAATGGTCATTGTGAGTAAATTGTCCCGATCATGGCCAACAAATGAATCCTAAATCTGTTGCTCAACTAACTTATCTTGCACCACATAATAAATTTTAATCATAAAGCACATAATATGAACTACGGTTTTGGGTTTAAGGTTTGTACTTACTATTTCTCATATATCAATTGAGTTGATTATGATGTCATGTGCCCTTTGCACGTAGTTCGGGCAGCCTTCCACATCTCGTACCTAGCAAGTATATGTACTAGGTTAGGGGACTCAAGTTCTAAAGCCTATACACGAGACTTTCTCAATCGTTTCTCCAATAATGGATAGCCACCTTATGAGAGTCTTATGGTGCCTCATTAAGCTTCTATCTTTTCTAGGCTGTTATCCGTTTTTTCTATTACACACAACATAAATTTATAACTGTAAATCACAAGTATATGCCTTGTGTGACTATAAAAATAATTTAAGAAACAAACTTATTAGCCATCAAGTTCTCTAGATGCACGAAATTGCATTCACTCTTCCTAGATTATTTTGTACTTCCCACAAGAAGTGTAATGTTTCCTTTCTCAGAAAAGATAAAGACATGTGATCCTTGTCTTGAAGTTTCGTCATCTAATGGCTATGCGAGATAACACTTTTTTCCTAATTTGCTCAGTGTTCGAAATGCCAAAACTTCATTGTTGAAAACATAAAAGATGTTAATCAATTAAGTAAACATATTAAACATTATATTTGTTTTAAGTAAACATACCATAATATTCTACCAGGAGGTTTTCTCTATCTAACGAACGTCAGCCCAAGATGTAATCATGATAGAGACATGTGTTTTAGCCAACATTCACAAATAGCTACAAAACTCTTTTGCATATGGGTCTTTAGATGTACCCAATCGAGGATCAATCTCGACCACCAAACTCTTCATGGATATTCGTTAAGTTGTGACATCTGGCAACCAAGTCATAGATCTACCAGGTACACTCTTTCCTGATCCAAAGCTCATCATACCTAAAACCATATTGTTAGTACATGTAGGTAGATGCGTCTTCCAATTGATTGTGAATGTAACCCATCTTTTGTCTTTTCTTTTACATTTAGTAAAGTTCTGATGACACTATCACATACATTTTTTTTCAATATGCATCATGTTTATACAATGTCATACATCAAGTTTACACCAATATGGAAGATTAAAGAATATTGATCACTTCTTCTAAATGTTTTTCTTAGTGGTCTTCTTTTTTTGATGTTTTTCGAACACAATGTCAATGTTTTTCGCCTAAATGTATACTTGATGGCAATGCTCTAGCTAGGACAAGCCAAATCTAGAAGCAACCAAGCCATGTTCATGGAGGTAATGATGTGTGGAATTTGTGGTGGTGTGGAATGTTGAATGGGTTGCAGTTTTAGAGTGCTATATAGTGATGGAAGATGTGTTTAAGGATTCTCTAATAGAGGTTAGCCCAACTCTTGGAGGAAGGTGGCTAGAGGAGGCCATTTGGGTTGGTCTAGCCTAGGGTGACCTTAAAAGAGTAGTATGACATAAAAACAGCATCATAAACTTACTCTAAATCAAAGGTGATTACATGATGGAGAGCCCCTATATTTATAAGGTGTCTTAAAAATGGACTGAAACTTTAACCTAAAAGAGTCACCTTGGTTGTCTTGGAGAGCAAGCATAAATCCTTTTCAATAAGAGATAGACAAGTGACAAAAATCTTCTCAAATGAAAGAGTGGCATGTGGCCACTACCTATGGAAAAACTCTCCATTCCTAGAGTGACACATGGCCACTAACTAGGAGGAAAAATCTCCACTGGGAAGTCTCCACATGTCGAGGATGAAATATTGCTCCCTTGTCCTCTAAGCTTAGCCAAAATGTTGACCCCTTGATCAACACACCCATTTTGGACGTCCAAGCATCGTCAACTTTGGGCCTTGGCCCTTTGTTGACTTCTTTGGTCAAATCTTATTCTACTTGGCCAAAATACATGGCCCAATTGAAATCCTATACTACTAGGCTCATAATACAAAGCCCAAATGAAATCTAGACTACTTGGCCCATAATACAAAACCCAAATAAAATCTAGACTACTTGGCCCAAATCACAAGGCCCAAAATTATTCTAACTCTATTAAATCTTCATGATGGCTTAAGATGGCCCAAGAGAAAGAGTCTAGGCTCATCTTCCATAGATGTCTCTAACGCTTCATGAATGTGCTACGTCATGGCTAGGGATATGACATCATCCTCTCCCTCTTGAAAAGGATGTCCCCTCAAATCTTCAACATGGGCTAAAGGAAACTTCGTTTTCTTCATAATCTTCATTTCTTCCTTAGTTTTCCACCAGGATCAAATATCCATTTTATAACACAAGTTAGAACAAGTGTTAGAATAGTGAGTATGTGAAGGATATATCTCGTAATAAGGATGCACCTTAATCGAAAGAATGATTAAGGTGTTGAAAAGAAGGAACTTTTTCTTGAAAATTTGATTTCTCACACAAGGATCCTTTGGGTCTTTTCTTGCCATACTTCTAGAGGAAGATAACAAGGAGACCTTTACACTTTTACACAAGCTTTTGATCCTTAACATCATAATTTTCTTGTTGGGGCATTCTTGAGACTTATGCATCATGCTTTAACACTTAGAACAAAAGGTGTCTTTTATTTTCTTTTTATCTTCTTCTTTTTCTATTTTCTTTCTCATTTGTACTTGATCCTCTTCCACTTCAGAAGGTGTGAGAGGATGAAGTACAAAATTTCTTTTATTGGGAGTGATGGTTATCTCATTTGTGTGGCCATTATGTAGAGATTCTCTATCAAAAAGCCAAGGCCTTCCCAAAAAAATGTGACAAGCATTTGTACTATATCACATAGCATACTATCTTCATAATTCCCTATGGATAGCTTGACCATCCGTACTGATCCATAAGAAGTTCTCCCTCATAAGGATGGGCATCCTCACTTGCTATTTCTTGTTGTTTCTTTGCACCACTTCTCTCACTCTCACTCTCACTTTCCTCATCTTGGCTACTATATACATCAATACCCCTTAAGATAATGATCTTTTTGGTGGGGCATTGTGATGCAATATGACCTCTACCAAGACACTTGAAACACTTAATTTCACTTGTGTGAGTGTGAGGTGATGTTCCAACCCTTGGCCTTTCTTTTTCTTTCTTTTCTCTCTTCTCCCTCCCTAGATTCCTATAGGATTCTTCTTCTACCACTTGCTTACCCTCCCTCTTATAGTGTGTCTTAACAGTAGAGTTAGAGTGGAAAGCTTTCAAACTTTTTCTTAAGAGTATTTGCTCTACCTTAATTCAAATTTGTACCAAGTCATTTAAGTCTTGGTAGGGCAACAATTCCACTTTATCCCTAATCTGAAGATTAAGACTGCTTAGAAACCTAGAGATGGTGGTCTCTTCTTCCTCCCTAATTCTCATCCTCCACATGTAGAGCTCCATCTTTTGCCTATAGCTCTCAATGCTCATCTCTCTTTGTTGGAGCCTTTAGAGTTTGTCCATTAGCTCCCTATGATAGTATGAGGGAATGTGCCTTCTTCTCATGGCTCTTTTCAACTCATTCTAATAGGTGACTTGGGGAAAATTAGAGAGTCTTCTCTCTCTCACAAGGGAGGTCCAGCAATAAATGGAATTCCCTTGAAAACTCAATGTGGCCAATGTGACCTTTCTCTCCTCACTCACTTGATGACACTCAAAGAGTTGTTCAACTTTCATCTCTCAATCTAAGTATGCCTCAACATCGTCTTTACCATGGAAATGGGGGAGGTCTACTCTAACCTCTCTTAGAGTGTGCTTTCTATCATGATTTTTACGTGGGTGAGGTTGATAGTATTGGTTTGCAAGCCTACTATCTACCTCATGGTGTGTGAGTTAAGTTGGAGTTTTAGAAGTCCTCCTTGTACGACTCCTACTTCTTTTTATTTGCTCTTGGGCTTTTTGTTGTTTTTCATTAAGGACTCTAAGTTCTTCTTCCAATTTAGCAAGATACTCTTTTCTTTCAATTCTTTCTTTTTCTTTGATAACAATTTCTTGCCTTTGCCAAATTTTAAGCGAGTTTTTTCAAAGTGAGTTTTACATCCTCACTAAAGTCACTTCCAATTTCAAAGGAATTAGTCTTATACATCCTTAAAGGTTTTCAAAAATATGCAATGCAACAAATAAATACTTAAATTTCAAACAAAGTTCCTTAAGAGATTTAAGGAGGCAAAAGATACCCAAGTTCACTTCCAAGAAAGGGAGGTGAATCACAATGGATTTCTTAAATACCAAACCTTTCCTAGCCAAAGTTTACCTTAGACACTCTTGAACTAAATTTCTCAAAGGAAATTAAGGTTTAAATTAAGGTTGACACACACTAAGCTATCACAATTAAAGAAAGCAAATAAATTAGTTATGTGGCCTAATGATTAAGCTAGAACAACTTTGGTTCCTCCAACCAACCAACTAAAAACACAATTTATTAGGAAATAAAGGTTCTTGTTAGGAGATGGGATTGAGCACCAAAGACTACCCCAAGACACCTAACAAGATCATGAATTACAAGAGAAAAAAAAGAAAGATTACAAAGCATAAAATTACAACCAAATCAAAGCTACCTCCCAAGGTGTTTCTCTCCTTTCTTTTTGGCTACCACTCTAGACTTCAAGATTCTTTTAGGTCGCCGCCACCTATAAGGCTACCTCTAAGATATTGTATCTCCTCACAAAGAGAACCTACACCACTCAAAGTAACCAAAACCGAAATTGTGCAAGAAGAAACAAGGAATAAAAGCAATAAAAAGGTCTAAAATCAAGAAAGAATTTGCAAAAGGAATTTAATTACGAAAAAAATAAGAAATCCAAGAAGAAAATCAAGAAATTAAAGTTTAATAAATAAAGGTTAAAACTCAAATGAAATCCTATTGAAAGGTGCTAGAATAGATTAACAAAACAAAAATTACTAGAAGAAAAGTGAGTGGTTCTTGTCTTTTGGCAACTTTGAGCAAATGGTGCACTAAGGTCACTCTTTTAATATCTTAGCCAAGACTTTTAGCCACTGGAAAGTGAAGAGAAAAAGCCCAAAAATAGTGAGCAAAACGTTCAAAACAGTTTGGTTAAAAATAGTGATAGTGGTCAAGCCATAAGTTCATGGATGAAGATTGCGGAATTTGGTGGTGGTGAAAGGTGTTGATAGCTCATGGTTTTGGTGAGTTGTATGGTGAGGGAAGATGTGTTTAATGGTTCTCTAAGAGAGTTTGGGCCAAATCTTGGAGGAAGGTGGCTAGAGGAGGCCACTTGGGTTGCTCTAACCTAGGGTGACCTTAAGACAGTAGTATGGCACAAAAATAGCAGCATAACTTAAAATCAAGGGTGATTACATGATGGAGAGCACCTCTATTTATAGGCTAAGGTGTATCAAACATGGGCTTAAAATATAACCTAAAAGAGCCACATTGGTTAGCTTGGAGAGCAAGGAGAAATCCTCTCTAATAAGAGATAGACAAGTGGCAAAAATCCTCTCAAATGAGAGAGTGACATGTGGCCATAACCTATGGAAAAACTCTCCATTCCTAGAGTCACACGTGGCCACTAACTAGGAGGAAAACTCTCCAATGGGAAGCATTCACATGTCTAGGACCAAATCTTAATCCCTTGTCCTTCAAGCTTATCCAAAATGTTGACCCCTTGGTCAACAAGACCATTTTGGACGTCCAAGCATAGTCAACGTTGGGCCTTGGCCCTTTGTTGACTTGTTTGGTCAAAATCATATTCTACTTGGCCCAAAATACAAGGCTCAATTGAAATCCTATATTACTAGGCTCATAATACAAAGCCCAAATGAGTTCTAGACTACTTGACCCATAATACAAAGCCCAAATAAAATCTAGACTATTTGGCCTAAATACAAGGCCCAAAATTATTCTAACTCTACTAAATCTTCATGATGGCTTAAGATGGCCCTAGAGAAAGTGTCTAAGCCCATCTTCTATAGATATCTCTAACTCTTCATGAATGTGTTAGGTCATGGCTAGGGGTATGTGATATGGAATAGCATGCTTAGAGAGAAATGTTCTAATGACAATTAAGAAATGGAAATTGAAAAGATTTAAAATGGAAGAGAGAAGGAAGAGAGAACTTATGAACTTGAGGACACGCCACTTGAAATGATCCAAGATAAGTGCCAAGGTTGGATCGCCACTTGCTTCTCACAAGATAAGACCCAGAAGATAAGCAAATGAATGAAAATCACTCTTAAAATTTCATTCATTCAAAGGTGTGTACAAAAGGAGACCTCTAGGCTTCTTATATAACCTCTAGGATGGATTAAGTTGTAAGTTTTAAGGGATGTGGGACTTGGAGTGCTTCCCAAGCTGACCAGCAGCATCTCCAAGGAATCTTAGTCCCACATCTCTTAAATCTTCCATTCCTAAAGGGTTTATAAGCTTCCTAGCAAGTCTAGAATTCAAAAGCTACAAACCATGCATGTTTACTTGCACTACAAGCAACAAAAGGAGAAAGCTTATTTATTCTTCTTTTATTTTAAGTCCAAGCTATGTGAAGTCTCACATTGCTTGTACTATAAAGAAAATAAGAGTTTATAAGCTTTTCTACAACTAAAAATAACAAAAGAACAAAAGAGGCAAATACAAGCCAATGAAACCTATCCTATTCTTTTTTATGCTTGTTGTTATTTGAAAACTCTTCATTGTTGCCCCATCTATGATCATATCATCCCACCAGGTTGGAGAGGATTCGACCTCGAATCTTGAAAAAACCTGCAACAAAGAGAGATTAGTGACTTATTTCGTGTATAAACCAGAGGAACTCCTCTTGGATCAAATGTCAACCTGAAAAAATCATCAAACATTTTGTGAATGAATTTATGTTGACCAATAAATGTATATATAAAAGAAAAATATTGATAGAATGGGTCTTTGAAATTGGATTTATTTTCTTAGGGAAAACTAAAAATCCTTCTTTAGAAAAACTTTTATTTTTGTCTTGAGTTATGTGTAAAAAAGAATACATTAACTCAAGATGTGGGTTGGAAATGGTGTGTGAAGAAGTGGTATAAGAGATGAGAAAGGTGGGAAATTTGCACAAAAGATTTTAGGAAAAGAAAAAAGCTTAATAATTGGAGAAAAGTGGAAGGATGGAAAAACTCCCCTATCATGGCTTAGATCCATTTGAATGATGGGAGAGAAGGTGCCTTCAGTGGCACTTTGTCTAAAACTTGTTTCAGCTCCTTTTCTCTCACAAGTTTTTCTTTTTCTATCTTTGCTCTCTCCTCTCTTTCTTTTCTCTCATATTTTTCTTTTACACTCTCATTGCTTTCTTGCCTCTCATTTTCTTCTTTTACTCCCTCCTTTTTTCTATCTTGTAGGTCCTCATTTAAACAATTAAGCATGACCTTCTCTTTTGAATCACTTGATGAGGAAGAAGAGGTATAAGTTGTTGAAGGTAAGGAAGAGGTAGACTCATTAGTGACAATGGCTTCACCCTCAATGCATGTTGCCTTTTTATTGGGGCAGGCAGATGCTATATGACCATGTCCTAAGCATTTAAAACATTTAATGTGACTTGGTCTAGAAGGGGATGTAGGTTGGGAAGAGGAATGGTTAGAAAGATAATGAGGACAAGATTTGTTAGTGGGCTCCTTAGAAACATCCTTGGCTTTATCCTTTGATGATGAAGATTTGTAGAAAACATCTTTTGAAGAGTTTGAAAATTTGTTGTAAAAAGCTTCTTTTTGCAAGAGTTTCTTCTCAACTTTCATGGCCTTATGAACCACTACATCTAAAGTCTCATCATCATGGAGTTTCACAACATCTTGGATGTTTCTATTTAGTCCACTAATAAATCTAACTATTTTTGCATGATCATTTTCTTTAGTGTTAGTACAATGTGTGAGCACTTCGAGCTCGTGTGCATACTCCTCCATACTTCGTCTACCTTGCTTAAGCCATTGGAACTTAAGCAAGAGTTCCCTAAAATAGTAAGGAGGTACGAAGCGCTGGATAAGAATGTCCTTAAAATGTTCCCATGTACTCGCGGGTGAGGCCATGGTTAAATATCCCCTATTTAGCCATTGTTTGGCGTATCCCTCTAAAGCTAAACAAGCTAACTTTACACGCCAAGAATTATCTAAACTATACAAAGCAAAAATATTATCTACATTAGTTATCCAATCTAAGCAAATGTTAGGGTCTTCTTCTTCACTGGAGGGCGGCAATTGCAACTTTGGCAAGGGAAGGTATACATCTACGGTTCTAGGTTCTTGCTTCTTCTTGGTATGATAAAGACCATGAGAAGTGTGGTGGCGGTCTTGGTGACCATAAGTGTGCGTTCCCTTTGCCTTCTCTTCATTATCCATCCTTCTACTAAGAGAATCAAGTTGGTGTTGCATTTGTTGAAGAGCCTTCACCAAGTCCAACTTGCTAGAAGCATTTCCTTGATGGCTACCTCTATCGGAAGAAGATTGTCTTGAACCTGCAAACATTTTTCTAATAGAAAACAGCAGCAATACTCGCACCAAAGTAGGTTAGAAAACATGTTAGAATGGTAACACAAAATGAAATAAAACAGCAGCCACAATGGTACACTCAAACAGCAGAAAAATTGGCTCAAAACTCACGGGTTTGTTGGCTAAAACAAGGCAAGATCACTCCCTCAAGTGCACTCTTCAATCAAGATAGTAATGCGTCTCTCAAGTCAGATTTTTAGAGCACAAAATCAGGGACAAAGTCAAGTGGAAAGATGTACAATCCAACCCCAACAAACACAAGGAATCAAATCAAGAAACATGCACTACAAGAGGCCAAAAAATCAATTGAAAACTACTAGACAAGTGATGGAAAAAGAACCTATGAAAGCAAGAAAATTGGCACACAAAAAATGGCAGCAAAATAGAAACTTAGAGTAGACACAACAGCAAGGAAAAATGAATCAAAACAGTGGCACATGTGAACAAGACAGCAGCAAACAAATTGACACAAGTAAGAAGCAATTCACACCAAAATTCTATGCATACATGAAGAGAAAGATCTAGTAATGAATGGAATTAATTTGGCAATCTTCAAACTTATATGTTCTTTAAATTGATGATAAAAAGAGGCGTAAAATTCAACTGCCAAACACACAAAACAGAGAAGGAGTCTCCGCCAGACCAGCATGATTAAAGCACACAGTTTGGGAAATTTAATGGTGTGCATGCAGTTTTTGGAGTTTCCTAGTCTCGGCCAACTGCTTTTGAAATGATTAGGTGTGTTTGAAAAAACTGGAAATTTGTTTATTTAATACTTCTACTATTGTAGAACATACAAGCAAAGCCAGAACTTCTACCATTATAGTTCAAGTTATTGTCAAGATTCCAGATATAACAATTCAAAATATAAATTTTGGATTTCATGTTATGAACTGCACCTTTAGAAGGAAAATTTCCATTTTGAGAAAGTATAATCCACAACTATAATGGTAAAAGTTCTAGATTTTACTATTGTGTGAGTGAGTTTATTGTTTCATGTTTCTTATTTTAGATGTGTGAGTGAGTTTAATGATAATGGATGGTGTTTAGTGCACCAATGAACACGTTAGGCCATTGAATTGTTGAGTAAAAAGGTCATTTAAGTGCTTTCATGTAAATTAGATGAACTCCATAAGCATTGTTGGCCATTTTTTCCTCTAGTAATCGATTACAGGGGTCTTGTAATTGATTACAAGAGGAAAAATGGTCATTTGTACAGAAACTTCAACTACACTCACCAGCTAGATGAACAGCACTCTCCAAGTTTATTTTTCTGACCTTTGCTGGTTGTTTTGCTCTTAACCTTCTCCACTGAACTCCAAATGAGTTGATTCTTTTTTTGTTGGAATCTAGACTCGAAGGGCTTTCAAATGAATACTAACTCATAATTTTTAGATCATTGTACAAGATGCAGCTAATTTTTCAAAAACAAAACATTTTTTTAAGCTTCCTAAATGAGTTTTCTTTCAAGTTATTGTTTAATGTTTCTTATTTTAGATGTGTGAGTGAGTTTAATGATCATGGATGGTGTTTAGTGCAACAATAAACACATTAGGCCATTGAATTGTTGAGTAGAAAGATCATTTACATATTTTCCTATAAATGCTTAAAAAAAGTTTTTAAAAAAATATTAAAACATAAAATTTTGACCTAAAATTATAAAAAATTATATATATACAATTCAGAATTCGATTTTCCAGAAATCGAATTCTAACCTAAGATTATAAAAATAAATAAAAAATCTAACTTAGAATTCGGTTTCCTCACAACCGAATGCTCACCTAAGAAAAAAAAATGTGCTATTTGGATAATTATCACTATGCTATCCTCGTAAGTATAAATGCAATGCTATGTCAGAACAAAAATCGTACGAGGAAGCATGAACCCAACATTTAATTGTATCCTTTGGACAAAGCTGTAAACCTTGTTCATCAATGTCAAGTGAAAGATTGATGCTCGAAGGGAAAGCGAATATAACTAATTTGGGTTAATCAAACAGTGATTCAAATTTTAAAAAATGCAAATTCCAAAATCAAATAATCTTTTATTGATTTAGTTCTGGTTTACGGTAAGTGAAGTAATTAATTAAATTCGCCTAAAACGATAAAAATTGATACGATTTAAATTTTGACATGCATTAAATCAAATACAATCTATTTACTAATATTTTTGAATAAATTCCCATCGGAGTTTTTCAAATGTTAACATCCACGTGCAAAAATTCCAAAACAAAGAGAATCAAATATTAACAAAGAGAATCAAATATTATTGAGTTAATTTAGATATACAATAAACTACCTAATTAATTAAATTAATCTAAATCAATAAAAATGATTCGATTTAAATAACCACACTCATTAATTCAATCCGGTCATATACTCATTTCCTAACAAATTTATTAAAACTCACCCTGGGCAAAGGCGTTGGATTCAACCCAGGAACGTGTGCACGTCTGGTATTAATTATCTTTTAGAAAATTTTTAATTATTTTAAAATACAAGAAAAAATTCCAAGTACTAGCAAAGTTTTTACCAATAAAATTTCTTCAATTATGCACCATATAAATGAATTTAAATCTTGAAATTAAAGCAAGAGAATACACTTTGATTACTTACGAACATTGTAATTTTCTGACTTGCTGGAAGCAATTCATTTAAGAAAATTGTCCTTTTGTATTTGGCTTAGCAACTGACTGGGATAAAAACAATAGAAAAGGTAAAAACAATACTGAATTGAATTGAGGTAGTAACACAGAAGCCAGTGTTCAACAGCTATAACACGACACCAATGCTCTAGCAAACCACGTGAGAGAGTAAGCAGGTCAGTTCACAGTAGGTCCCCACAAGGAAAGGTAAGAAAAAGAAATGGGTAGAGAAAATTGATTATTCACATATTTCACTACATAGAGCTGATTTCATCAATGCAAATATAGATTACAGCTTAAACAGGTGGTGAGCTACCAACATAAAGTATCACTTGATACAGGGTTGTTGCCACCAAGGGATGGATGACAAAACAAACCCCAAAAAAAAAGAATGATACAATTGACACTTAATGGTTACAGCTATCACAAATGTACTTTATATCAAGTGAGAACTATCACCACAATCATGGATAAATGCTAATAAAAAACAAAAACAATAATAAATTTTGATAGTACATTAGTTCGACCAGACATGAACCAGACCGTGCCTATTGCCCGTATAAATCTCGTTGCGCTCTTCATCGTAAAATAGTGCAGTAATGTCTTCCAAGGCTTCTGCAACTGTGCTCCTAATTCTGGAGGAGTGCTTCCGCTTCCCTAAATTACAACCACTGCATGAGCAATTTTCATCAACGCAACTGCATTCCTTCATCACGGGAAAGCCATTACTGGCCCTTATCTTTGCAAGACACTTGCCAGTTAAAATGTTGCTGACATTAATAGATCCTGCTGCGTTGAAGAAGCATAACTTGTTAGTAACTTTAAAGAGGGTGGTGCTCAGTTACCAACACAAACTGATCACTGACGCATTGGACAATTATATGATTTGGTATCCTGTTTAACATTTTATTTTATTAGGTCAACATAAACACTTGATTGAATCAGCTTTCAGTTAAAACGACATAACACCACCTTTCAAAATATTGAGACCACTGTACCTCGAAATACACTAAAGAAAAAGGTGCATAAAAAAGAGGAAGAACACAAATAATGTGAGGGCAACTAGGCAGGGATAAAAAAAGAAGAAAAGTACCATTTCCTTCAGAAAGTGAATCGTCAGAATCAGCCTTGCAGTATGATATTATGAGATCCTGGTCACTGGTTATGTATATGTTGTTTGTATTGCAGTCAGGATGCCACAAGAGGTGATCTTCAAAAGAAGTTACAAGTTCTCCACGGAAGTTCCACACAGCCACAGTTCGGTTTCGAAATGTCAGAAATAATTGGTTCTCATATAGAAATATGAAAGCAGATGGTGTCATAAATTCGCTTCTGCTAACTTCTGTTAGCTCAGACGTCCGTACCTAAAATTAATTAGAAAGTCAGATATCATGATTCAAAATGTATACAACTCATTCTCATTTGTAAAATATGAAATTACATACATCAAGAATTTGGAGATTCTCATTTTCTTGTTTAACAAGAAGTTTTTCATTGAATTGTTCAATGAAATCCACCTTCTTATTCCGATGAAGGAGATGATTGAATGATTTCAAAACAGTACCATCTTCTATTGAGAGGATTTTAAGTGGGACATGGCTACTTGATTTAGCAAAAATCAACAACATAATTCCTGGACTGAAAAAAATAAAAAACAAAGAGTTAAACATTGTAAACCTTGTAGTAGGCTACACAAATATTCAAAAACGAAGAAAATTTAATACTACAAAAAACTAAAACATAATGCAATATAATTTTTTTAAAATAGTGAATCACCACAAACCTTATATCCACAGTAAACTAATTTGTATATGTCAAAGGAAAAATGAACAAGGAAATAATACCTGATCTTAAT